>NW_004524683.1:3806214-3816578 GCF_000260255.1 Octodon degus | reverse complement strand
CGCCGCGCCGCGCCTTAAGGGGAGCGTGGGCTTGCCTCGCGGAAAGAACTGGTGGCGCCAAAAAGTCCCGCGGCTTTGAAGGAGCAGGGCCCCAGGGTGCGGGGGCGAGGGCGCGGAGCCCCCGGGGAACCAAGGTGTGACTCTCGCTAATTGTCACACGGGGAAGACGGCACCTCGTGTTGCCTTTTCCCTCACTGTAGCCCCTGGTGGACATGGGGCTCAGAATATTTCTAGGGGAGACCGAGAGGGCGCTTCTGTTGCACGAAAGGAGTGCTTCTGTGTAGGTGAGGGAAAAAAGAGGCTCAGGTGCTGCGCGGGGACTAGTTGTGGGCTGTAATTGCTGTCTCTGTTTGGCCTGGGGATTGTCATACATTTCGAATTTAGTAAACACTCGTTTCTGAAGTCCTGAGGCGACGGTGAGGGCCTCTCCCAGCACGTGTTAAGGGACTTAGGAAACTACCGCGAAAACAAAGGGGAGGTGTTCTAGAAAACAACCTCAGTCTTGCTTCCCCCCCCCCCCCCGGGGGTGGAGGGGAGTGACTCATTGATTCCCTTGTTAGCTGATACCACTCCTAGGTTTAATGCTCACAAAATCTTTCCCCTAGGGAATGAAATACCCACCTCCACAACACAGTCTGTCTTGAGCCCTCGGGCCTCTGGACACCTGTCCTTACCTAGCTGCCTCCTGTCAGTAGAGCCCCTTGAAGAGTCTGTCTCCCGTTACCCTCCTACGTTTGTACTCTTTTTTCGTATTTTATAATACTTGTGCAGATTGACACTGAACAAGCGTTAACCTCAGACATTTCAGAGTAAGTTTGAAGTTTTAAGTGAATGTGAATGGAGTTCCATTCATAAGGGAAGTAGTCTGTGTGAAATGTTTTGTAAATGTGAGTGAGTTGAATTTAAAACACTGCATAAAATTAATGTAACGAGGAATAAAAAAGTTTAATCCAGATGTTTGCTTCCCTTCTTCCTTAATGATAGTGCTTAGGGGCACCTCTGGTTTGAGTTCTGTGGGACAATGCATCTGTGGCACTCTGGTTTACCAAGAGCAAGTCCATGGGTCATGGTGCTTCTATTCATTTTTTAAAGCACTAACAAAATCCTTAAGGCTTTGTGACCCACCTACTTCTGCAGAGGATTCCCATTGTCTCCTCACTACTAGAAATACAAGAGACATTTATATGCAGGTTTTCAGTTGAAGAACTTGTAAATAAGCCTCTTCAGTTATCATTAGTATTAGCCTGAAAACCTTTGCTTGCTCCTTAAGATAAAGTAATTGGATGTGGATCATAGTAGAAGTGGAGTTTTGAGAGCCAGTGGCCTCACTAATTCCTCTACTTAGTGTGTGTTTTGGGTTAACAGAAAACTCTTTAGCATTTATGTAGAGGAAATCTAGTTTTTACACAAGGAATTCTAATTCAGATATTCTTGATTCACATTTGACCTCCTCTTCACTTAGTAGTTGTCTGATTTGCATAATTTGTTGCTCCTTTTTCTTTGTTTCCTTTCCCCCCATGGATGGGTAAAATACAAAGCTGATAAAATTGATATGGAAATTAAATGCAATACTATTTATGCACAGTAACTGCCATGTACACGCTCAGCAAATACACCTGTTGATAACTAAACAAACAGTAACAGTTGCCATCACTACTACTACACATGCTCAGAAATAACTACCCATGGTTGGGGTAGAAGATGGTCTGTAAAGGGGTACAGAGAAACTTGCTGAAGTTATTGAAAAATTCTGTCACTGTTGTTTTTTGTTTTCTTATGTTTGATTTTCTCTTTCTTGAGAAAAGGCCTTACCATGTAGTTCAGACCAGTCTTAAATTTAGGTAATCCAGACTGGCCTTGAACTTGAGATCCTCTTGCTTCAGCCTCCTGGAATTACAGGTGTACACCATACATTAGGCTAATGTTGTATCTTGATTGTAGTGTTGGCTGCATAGATGTATCCATTTGTCAAAACTCTTCAAACTGAAACCTTAATGTCTGTGCATTTGATTGTATGTATATTATATATCAGTGAACTTTAATTTACAAACAAACAAACAAAAACCTCCAGGGCCAGCCAAATAGCTCAGCAGATTAAAGTACCTGCAAATAAGGGCAGGAACCAGGGATTCCAACCCCCCCAACCCCCTGCAGTGCCAGCCCTGCCCCCAGGGGCCCAGACAGCAATTGAGACTGGGTGTGGTGCAGGTTTGTAATCCCAGCTCTTGAGAGGCTGTAAACAGGTGGATCACTAGGAGTCTGATCTAGTAGTGAGATCCTGAACACCGTGTAGACATTTCCCTAAAATACAAAAAACAAAACAAAACAAAAACACCTCCAATATGTGAAATGCATGCCTCTGAGACGCCTAGTTCTCCGTAATATAGTGATTCACTTTCAGAGACCCCTCTGCATAACAGCACATCTTTTCTATAAATTTGTTGTGTCAGAAGAAAGTTAGTGCCTTAAGTTTCTCAGCTGATATTCAGAGTGATAGTCCATATAGAAGAATGGCCTGTCCCAAGATTATATTAAATTTGAGGGCTGCACATAATATTAGTAGCTATTAAAATGTTTCATTTGATATAGCTATGCTCATTTGCACAGCATATCTGTCTAGTAAAGACAATTACTGAAAAGTCATCTGAAAGTTATAGCCTTTCCTTGCTTTCAGTAAATTCTTTACATTGTTTATAGTTGAATGAGATACATAAAGTGTTTATAGCACAGTTCATATTAAATTGTAATACATGATAGTTGAGGTTATGAAATTTGGGGCACTCATATTCATCTTTACTTGAGAGGTTAAAGATTAGCACAGATTTTAATAATGGATGCTGTGAAAAGTTTTTGAAATAGTAGTGGCAAGCCAATTATTAGTAAAATGTTTTAAAATAAAATCCCATTTATCCAAACATAGCAGTCATAAGTGTTTAAATGTTAAGTTCTTGAGAATACAGGCAGAAACTAGAACGGTAGTAAATACATTTATGAGAAACGAAAATATATCCACAAAGACTATATTACCCTGTTTATTCATGGGTGAGATTCTCAGATCCTCCTCGAAGCTTTTTGAATTGTAGTGGAAACAGTTCTAGCACACTTGGTTCCTTAGTTTCTCAGCTGTCAGCACATTAAAAGATTTTCTAGATGGTAGACACACTGTAAGTTTTTCAAGAAAAGTTAGCTGGAAGGGAGGGGTGAACAAATTATAGACATAAGACAAGAAAAATCGGTTCCAATTTTAAGTAGAGGCAGTAATTCACTAGATTACTGACTAATGCCTGTTTTGTTGGAAATTTTTATTCTTGTTTTTTTTTATATTCTTGTTTTTTAAAGGTTAAAGTTTGGTATGCTTTATGGGGGGATAATGTATAATGATATGCTTTAGAAAATTTTCCATCTGATAATCAGAATATAATATTGGTTTGTTAAAAGCCAGTGTCAGTTATCTGGAAATGTCCCTTATTGTAGAATGTTTTATTGCATAAATCAGGTGACCACTGACATTGATACTTGGGATTTGTAGACTGAAACTGGATTTTGAAAATTACATTTATTGTTTTATAGGCTAGCTTTGCTAGGGCTGCTCAGCAAACAGCATAGGGTGGGTACTTAAAGAAGAAACCATTTCCTCACTCTTCTGGAGAATAGAAGTTTGAGATCAAGATGTGAGCAGAGTTTTTCTGAGATCTCTTTTCTTGGATTGTAGTGGCTATCTTCCCTGTATTTCTTCATATGGCCTTTCTTCTCTGTCCTAATGTCCTCTTTAAGAGCATCAGTCCTGTTGGATCAGGTCTACTCATTTGTCCTCACTTTACCTTAATTACCTGTTTAAAGATGGTATTTCAAAAGCCAATCACATTCTGAGATACTGGGAATTAGTACCTCATGTGAATTCGTAGAGATGTCATTTCATATATCAGACACAGTACAAGTATTTAGTAAAGAGCTGTGTTGGTTCTTTCAGAGTGGTTCATCAAGTAGCACATGAAACAGATCGGGTTTCAATTCTTGTTTTAGAGCAATTTAACATGGACTTAAATGGTGTAGTTATGTAGTTATGTAAGTTATGTCATGTAAAAATGAACTTTACACTGGTAAGAAGTAAAAGCCATAAAGTAGACAGCTTAAGCACCTCTGAGTAAGCTACTAAGCATATATTTGAGTGAATAATGGTTGGTTGTGCATGTAAAAATGTCTTCCAAATCCATTTATGGGTGTTACTTCAGGTTTGTTCACATTTGCACAACCTCTGAACAACTGGCAAAGTGGCTAGTGTTGGTACTGAGGCTGCCATGGAGTTTCCAGTTACTTTACAAATTTTTACATTTTATCAGTATAATATCAGAGTCCACAGTTATCCATGGTATGTCATTTGCAAACATTTATTTTCTATAGTGCCAGTTTTATACCTAATCATGTTTTCTTTAATAAAATTTTGGAGCATTTACATTTAATTATAATGGGAGTTAATCATCACGTATATGAGTTTTCACCTACAAGTAAAAATTTTGGAACAAATTCTAGTATATTGAGATAAGCCTGTTAGATTTAAAATAGAATGCCAAAGTATCTTTCGTTTTTATTTTTAAATTTCACATTAACCAAAAAATTGCTTATGTCCTTGAGCCTCCTGAAACCATTTCCTGTAACCAGAAGACTGATTGATTGATTGATTGATTGATTGATTATCTGTTATGGGCCAGGACCACATTAGTAAACTTCAGTTGTCATTGTCAGCATGTGAACAAAGTGAGATGGACATTAAAAATAGCCAGAATAAAGGTGCAAATTGTATAGCATGTGAGTGTTTTGGTAAAGAGTGAAATAGGAAAAAGGGATAAAGGGTTAATATTCATTTGGGTGTTGGGTGTAGGATTAGGGTATGTCTCATTGAGATGATGACATTTGAATGAAATTTTATGAAGTTAAGAGAGGTAGTTATGTGGCTTGCTGAGGCCAGTATCTAGAGGTGTTCTAGGAATGAAAGGAGGGCATTGAGCCTAAACAGGAGTGAACAGAAGAAAAAATGACTATAGGATTTGTATGAACGTTGCCTGCCAGTGAATAGATGCTTAGCTTATGTGCTAAACACATATTTCTCTGAAAATGCTTGTTAAATGTTTCTTTGGCAAAAATTGGTGTTTTTAAGAACTGATTCTGAACTATAACAGAAAATGGACTTGACTTCTGAGTTGTGCCTGACCAATGTTACTCCCACTTTGCTAACTTTTCACTAAGACTTAAACCATCTGGTTACTGAGAAAGTCCTTTACTGTTTGATTTTTATCCTTATGATTTGAAATTTTAACCCAGCAGAAAAAATATCTCAGTTTAGGAAAAATGTTTTGATTTAAAGTTTGAGAACTGTCAGCCTTCAGAGACTTATGCCATAAATATGTAGTCTTTCTCTTTCTGTCTCTGTCTCTGTCTTTGTCTATCTTTTTCTGTCTTTCCCGACATACTCTCTTCCTTTTGTCCTCCCTCCCTCCATGTCTTTCTTTTTTTTTTACAGTACTAGACATTGAAGCCAAGACCTTCTCATTGAACTACTATATCCCCAGCTCTTTTTAAAATTCTTATTTATTTTATTTTATTTTATAATTTTATTGAGAAACAAATAGCAGTGAGACAGTTTCAAAACTGACTAGTTGGTCAGTTTCAATAATTAATACATTGCATATTGTTGTCTTAGTGGTTATTCATTGTACAAGATGCAGACCTAGTATCCTATCCACAAACACTATTAGAACAACTCTTTCTATTCATTGAATTAAGACAGTGTAGCTGTATATCTATCCTAACTATTTTGAATATAAAGATACAAAATGGTTGTTCATTTGTATCCCCCTTTTTAATTTAGTTTTGTCAGAAAAGGGTATTCCATTCTCATTTAAATATTATAGGTGTATGAGTTCAGCAAAATATTCCAATATAGTCCAGTAGTTCATAATAGTAGTGGGTTTTCATTAGGACTGGCAATGTCAGAAGTTGTTGACTTGAGCCTTTTACAGCTCAGCAGATTAATATGGTTTTACTTTTTATACCCATTTTTATAGTTTTCTGCTGGATGGTTAAGACCAAGATAAAGCCAGACCTCTATAACAAGAAATGTAGCTTTTGTATCTGATAAGGTCAGACAAATCACCTCAGGATTTTTTCTGAAACCCTGTACCACAGTTTGTAGATCCCTTGTCAGTATCAGCCGTGTGGATGAGTCTCGGCCATTGCTTGATCAATTTGCTCTCTGTGAAAGCCTGAGAGAATGTTTTCTCTCCATGTGACTCTCCTTAGGCACACGCTACATCATGGATTACTTTCCTCTGTGGTTCCATAATCTTCTTGATTAGAAAATTTGGGACACAACTAAGTTACATGATGTTACAGTACAGTTTCTCCTATGTCCTGAGTCTTCACTGATGTTGAAAGGCTAGGGCCAAAGTGTTGGCTGTCCTTGTAGCCCTTCTTTTTCTCTAATTTTTGGTCTGCAAACTTAGATTGTTGGGGCCGGGGAGATGGCTCAGTGGAATAAGCGCTTCTCTGGCAAGCGCAAGGGCCCGAGTTCAATCCCCGGTTCCGCCAAAATAAACAACAAAAAAAACAAACAAAAACAACGAAAAAAAAAAAACTTAGATTGTTAACCCTCCAGAAGAGAAGCTTATTGTTACTATCCTGCAACATAGGCAATTAAGCCTAACCTCACTACCTGTCTGAATATCAAACATCTTAGGCATAACATGGAACAGGTATTTTCTATCAAGTATTGATATGTTAACCTTTAAGTCCCTGCAGAATATGAAGAAAAAAATTAAAAATATAAAATTAAAAAAATAAGAGTAAACACATATTTTTACACAGGAAAAAAATTTATTTAAAATTTTTATTTATCTTTTTTTTTTTTTTTTTTTTTTGACAGGGCCAGGGGTTGAACTGAGGCCCCTGCACTTGCCAGGCAAATGCTTATTCCACTGAGCCATCTCCCAGGCCCCTAATTTTTATTTATCTTTAGACTTGTCATTAAGTTAGCCTGACTGTGCTTGAACTTGTGATCCTTTTCCCTCAGCCTCCTAAAAGGCCAACATTGTAGGCATGAGCCATCAATGCCCAATGCACTTTCCTATTTGCTTTTTATAGGATAGATCTCATAAATATTTGTTCATTTTGTTTTCAGTTTATCAGTTATTATTTACATATATTATCTCATTTGCCCCCATCTGAAAAATACACACCCCCACTTAAATGTGGGGCCAGGTATCTTCCATTTGCCGGAGAAATCTACTCTTCATACTTTTTGTCTCAGCACTCTTCTCTTGTTCCTGGGACAAATACCCGACACTCAGAATTAGGGAAGGAAGTACTTATGTAGCTCACAGTCAGTGGAGGTTTCAGTCCATACTCAGCTGGCTCCAAGGCAGAGTGACACATGGCAGAGGGCAACCATTCATGGTGGCGGCAAAGAGCAGAGACCAGAGGAGGAGTAGCAGCAACAATGGCTACAGAGAACAAATCTGTCTCCCTTAAGTTGCATTTAGGCTATCCACCCCAGGCTAGTATAGTACTCAGACCCATAATCCCAGTAGCACTCACACCCATAATCCCAGTGGATCATGAGTTAATTACAAACTCTAGAACCCTTCCCCAGGACTTCATGAGGCTTTGGGGGGAAAACTAGACACAAACCTAACACTTTTCCAGTCCTGTGTCCTTGGGGCTGATCTTTATAGATTGCATCAGTGAGCTTCTCTAGCCTCTTATGGAAGAATTCAGTCAATAGGGACTGTGTTCTTCACAATATATGTGAAGCAGAAAGGCAAGTGAATTTGGGGAGCACTCCCTCTCTGCCAGGCTACTTATTAGCAGTGGTGACCTAGAGGTCACAGCCCCTAGCCAATCTACAGTTTCAGCCTTTTCTCCTTGAGTTCTCTCAAGGTCTAGAGCTGGTAATGAATCTCCACTGCTCCTAGCCAGAGGGTTCTTCATCATCCCTTAGTGATTTTTCTTCATTAAATCTTGCTCGATTTTCCTTTCAGAATGTTACTTCAATTTTCTATTCAGACCTATGATATAGCTTCTTTAAAAATGACAAAACTAGAGATGTTGGTATAACAAGGGTATATCTCTGACAAATGATACCATAAAAATCCTGTTTTTATAAATGAGAGGCATAATCAATTTTTAATATTGCACAAATGAATTTATCTAATTGGTGGATATTGTTGAAAAACAAGTTTGGTCTCAAATCAAAAAATACAGTTTTGTACCCCATATAAAAGTGTATTATATAGGATATTATTTATTGGTATTCCTTAAATGTGGGGGGCCTCTTATAAAGAGTAGCATACTTTATAAAGAAGTGCTACTCCTCCCCCCAAAACCTTAAATATGCCATGTCTTTATAAGATACATATTAGACAAATTCAGGAATTATTTAAACTGTTGGTTTTAGATTATTTGTAGTGACGAACAGTAGGGACCGTGTGAATAGTTAATAATCTGTAATTTCCCTTTTATCTCTTTGTTGGTCTACCACAAAATCCCCTTCATTCGTTTTCTGCTTTAAAATCTCTTTCCCTCCAATTAGTCACCAGTACTAAATATTGTCTCTGAAACAGATCTGACCCTATCATTTCCCTATCCCCACTGTGCTTAGGATAAAGCCCAAGCTTTTTGGTTTGGCATTTACCATCTGTCTTTGCCCTTATATCTGTCTAATCTTATGATTCTTCATTTTTCTCCCATTCAAGTCCTCTTCTTGCTCCAGTGTTAATTTGCAGTTAAAGCATCATTCATATTTACATTTGCCTTTTTGTGTTTGCCATTCTTTCTATCTATAATATCCCCATCCTTGTTCCTAACCCCATTATTTGTTAAGAGAACCATTTATCCACCAGGTTTGATTGAAAAATATCAGCAGTGCCTTTTGGACCCCACATGCAGAACTGACAGAGTTGAAGAAAGAAGCCAAACTCCTTCCAGCAGAAGCTAGGTCTTATTTATCATTCTATCCATTGGCGTCTGTGACCTGGTCTAAAGCTTAGTACTTAGTAGGTAATCAACAGATTATTTATCGAATACATGATTCAGTGTGAATTAACCAGAAACTTTACCCAAAAAGTGTGTGTGGAGGGGTGTTTTTACTGATTTGAATTAAAATTTCAGAAAACTAGGAGTGGAGATGAGAGTAAAGAGAAGAAGAAGAAAAAGAAAAAAAAAAAAAAAACAGAACAGTAAGTTCCTGAGTGGTGTACTGCTATAAACTATCACACTGTACAGTAAGCACACAGCAGCACAGTTGGGACAATGTCTGGAAGATGTGTGAGTGAGATAATTCCTCAGATTGTTGGCATCTGTGAATATTATTAGTGTCTGTGAAAGTTTTCAGTCTGAATGTTCATAAGTTGGGGACTTATTGTAAATCTAAGTAGTTATGAACTGAAGAGTTCCCAAATGAGTCTGTATTGTGGAATCACATTTTTGTTGTTAAAGGCCTCTGTAGAACTCTGTACAAATTTAGTCTCTTATGCAACCTGTGGTTGATTTGTGTTTGCTGTGCTTTTAAAGAGGTTTCTGCAACCCTCAAAGTTGGTTGACCATTTTTCCTGGTGTCTCAAATGCTGTACTTCCCCTATATCTCAGATAGCAGAGTTGTTTTACTACTCAGTTTCTGAACAAATGGTCACTGGGGAAGTAGCATATTTGAAGGTCTTACTTAATCATGAAGTTTCTGATACTTGACTATAATAATAAAAGTCAGACCCTAAGTTTGTATTACTGGTAAGAGTTTTGTACTACAAGTTTTCCATTGTTCATTCAGACACTCACTTGTTGAAATGAAAATGATACTAACTGTAATATACCACAATTTGAGGTCAGATACTATATTATTTAGGGACATATGGTAGAAGAACAGAGCTTTAAACCTTTTATATTCATGAGATAATCTTTGCATTGAAATAGTATTTTCTTACTATCAGGGTATGATTTACTCTTCGACAGTTATAAGTTATACAAGCCTAGACTATTCTTACAATAAAATAATTTCAGAAGATTAGTGGCACTAAAACATTTCTACCAAATACATTAAAAAATAATAACAAATAGCATTAAGTTATATTTGTATATTACCCTTTCATTTTTTTCTTTTGTACTTTTCCACATAGAAAGGGTATTATCACCAAAAAAAAAAAAAAAGGAAAAAAAGAAAAAAAGGGCTGAGGAGATAGATAAGCAAAATAAGCACCTGCCTGACAAGTGCAAGGCAGATTATTCACTCCGCAGTACCATAAAAAAAAAAAAAAAGAAAGGGTGTTATATAAGGATCCTGAAAATGGAGGCATAAAAAATAAAGTAGAATTATATTT
>NW_004524683.1:3773346-3805859 GCF_000260255.1 Octodon degus | reverse complement strand
AAATAAATAAATAAAATTTTAAAAAAAAGAAGATACTTGCATAGTAGCTTCTATTTATTCATAAAGTTGTATAAAATTTTAGTTTTCAAAGTTTAAATTTTAGCTGAGGTTGAATAGTAACTATTTTCTTTGGTATGGTTTTAAACTTGAATATCTTTAGGCAGGATGTATACAATACACTCCAAGCAGGCTATCAAGATCATGGGCCTCTTTTTTTTCTTTTACCATATTTGGTCAGTTTACACATTTACTATCTTGCTTAACTTATGTAGGCATTGAGTTTGTATGTTCTGGACATCCCCAGCTGATGACTGAATGTAGTAGAGCTACAGTACAAAATCTTGACCTTTATATTCCATTAAAGGGGCTCCTCTAATGGAAAATCTTTGTTCCAGAACTCTATGGGGATCAAGCCTTTATCTGCTTTCCACTGTGGCCTGGGACTACCCACCTCCAATTATATTTCCCTCCCATCCCTCAGCCTATATTTTCACAATAAACTAATAAATCTCCTCTACTCCTTATTTTGTCCTAGTGTCTGCTTCTGGGAAAATCTAGCCAATACAGATAAATATCCTCATGAGGTAGTATCCTCGTTTTATAGATGAAGAAACTGAAGGACAGAAAAGTGACTCAAGGTCTTAACAGTTAAATAATTTTCAATGTTTCTGGTTTTGGTTTTGATTTTTTTTCACTAGTGGGGACTGACCATGGTACTGGTTGAATTTTCCCAAGCATAGCTGTACTGATTGCAGCAAAATACCTTCCCATCCCTTTTTAAAATTTTTCTTTTGAGATACAGTCTTGATAAGTTACCTAAGCTGTGCTCAAACTTGTGATCATCTTGCCTCAGTCTCCCAGAATGCTGAAATCATAGACATATGCCACCGTATGACTGACACTAAAGTTCTTTATCATATCCTTAACTGTTCTGATATTTTAAGACTCCTCTCCATTCTATAGTTCTTGTTTATCCGATTAAGATTCTGTGTATCCCAGGAATTCTGCTGGATGCTGGCAGTACATTCATAAATAACATAGTCTCTCAAAGAGTCCACAATCCACAATCTTGTGGAAAAAACAAGAAAATTAAACATACAGTTTCAATCTGTGCTTGGTGTCCTGAGACTCTAGAAGAGAGGGACCTAATTTGTGTGATTTATGACTTCCTCGACTCCTGGCATGGACTACCTTTCTTTCTGTCTTGTTAGACCATGCGATCTTACTCATCTGGGACACCTATTCTATCTTCTGTGGTCTCAAAACTAAGCTGAGTATAACTACTCGATATTCTTATAGGAACCTTCAGCACTTACTATAGTACATCCTTTGTTGACCTGTCTCCTGTGTGCCTAGTGTCTAATTCATGCCTGACTAGTCGCAGCAGCTTTAGAAGTATTTTGGACTTGAAAGAGAATCATTTGTTTGATTAGACCCTTAACTTCCAAATCTGGATCCCTCCAAAGTGTGAGTTAGCTAAGAGATTTAAAAGTGAATGCAAAAGAGGAAAATGGTAGAGACAGGTGAATTTCACCTTTTGTCTGAGAGCATCTGATTTTCTGCCTGTAGTCACCAGCAGATATCAATTCAATGATGTCTTCTTGTCTTCTTGCTTTTTAAACTTGTTGGTTCAAAATTTGTATAGTTGCTTTTTATCTTGTTTCTCAATGATAAATGTATGTTAAGCTAGTTTTTAATCCATTCGTTCATCTATACATATGTGTTTATTAAGTCTATATTAAGTTCTAAATATGAACTTAATATAGTTCATATTTAGTTCTAATACTTTCCATGTGTCAGGCATTGTGCTCAGTAAAGTTCACAGAGTGATAAAAAGCAGTCTTTCCCCTCAAAGAGCTTGCACCCTGAAAATATAATTAATTGGCTTCTAAACAAATGCAACCTAAATGTCTTTGAAACCCCCTTCAGTTCATGGAACCTAGGTAAGTTTAAATATGTGATTCAGTCCTGTTGGATCTGTATTCTCTCACCTACAGTAAATAGATCCTAGACAGGTCCAGTTCAAGTATTCTAGGTCAGGTCATTTTAAGTGTGGGGGTTTTTTGTTGTTGTTTTCTTTTTTGCTCTTGTTTTTTTTTCTTCTTTTCTGCTGGATGTGACATTTAAACTAAAGATATAGGAAAAAGAGGAAGGAGTTGATAGAATAGGAAAGGCAGGACTGGATAGGATAAAAAAAATGAAAGATCCAGCAGAAGGCATACCTTCTGAAAGCCCCAGAGGTTAGGAGCATCAAGGATGTGTGAAGAAGAACATGTGCTGTGGAACTGTAAGCATTGCAATATGGTTGGTGCATGGTAGGATAGACTTAGGCAGCAAGAGGTACGTCTAGAAAGTTAGATTGTGTCAGGTCAAGGACAGGTTTTTCCCACATGCCAAGAATAGAAGGAAAGTAATCCCGAATGAAACTGGTTGAATTTTCCCAAGTATAGTTGTGCTAATTTTTCTCTGGCATATGTTATAGCTTAGATCTAAAAATGTCACCCACAAGTCTGGTGCTCAGAGGTAGGGCCTAGCCAGGAGGGCAGGTCCCAGGATGTATTATCTTAGCCCTTCTTTTCTCTGCTTCTTCGCTGCCATGGATCTAGCAGCTTCTGCCCACTGCCCTTCCACCATGCTCTTTCTGCCTTGGAGTCAGACAGCTATGGGGCAAAATAAATGTCTTTAATTTGCAGGTGTCAAGTATTTTATCCCAGTGGTTGGAAAGGACCAGTTGCTGACATTTCGTATGTATTATGCATGGTTGGATTTCATTATGGTCCTTTTATTCACCCTGTTTCCTACCCCATGGAACTGCTCTAGATTTATTATCTATTTTCTGGATCTGTTGATTGGCATTATCAAGTTTCCAGGGTCTAGTCATCAGCTATGTCAACTTTCAGATATGTTGGGGTTCCCAGATTAATCCTTTGGCCTACATTCAAGAAATTGGCATTGTCTAACCTCACCAGGCTGAAAAGTCATCCTTGGATATTGTGAAGATACAATCACCATGACAACCTTCCAACAAAAATCAGACAGTTATGGTAGGAAGAGACTATGTCCCCACAGGAAATCTCCCATCCTATACATCCTTCATATTTTCTTCCATATGAAGCCTTGCTACACATATCTAAGTCCATGTTTCTCACTCTTCTTTGAATTCTGGAATGTGACTACTTATTCTATTCACTTGACAGTAGTACCCTATTACATTTCATTTCTTGTTTCAGTCATGCATTATTTAATGACAAACATTTTTTAATCTTTTATTTATTATTTCATTTATATGGTGCAGGGTCTCGTTACACAGCTCAGACTCATAGTGATCCTCCTGCCTCAGCCCCTGCCAGCTCCCAGTGCTGGGATTACAGGGGTGTGTAACCACATCCGGTTTTGGTGGCCGGAACAGCTCACCCAGGTTTCTGGAGTCAGCATGGCATGCTGTACCAGGGATCAAATCCTGGTCCTTGCACTTGCCAAGCAGGCACTTAGACTGCTGAGCTATCTCCCCAGCCCCAATAAGTTATGTTTTGCGGGATGCATTTTTAAGCAGCTTCATCAGTATATGAATACCATCAAGTTTCTTCCTTAACAAAGCTAGAAGGTATATGTCAGTCACTTAGTTTGGCCTCTAGGTTCAGTCACCAGATGCAACATACACATGTTGTATGAGGCTGCCGTGAGTGTGACATGGCATAGTGTTTTATAGTAAACTTACAAGTAGAAGTATATTCTAAATTAATGATAAAACATAATATAGTAAACATATAAGCAGTAAAAGTTATTATCAGGTATTATGCATTGTACATATTGGTATATGTTACTGTTTCATATCACTGGCTTTATCCCAGTATCACAACACACACATGAGTAGCTCATTTCACTCAATTTAGTGTCACTAGGCAACAGGGATTTTTAAACTCCATTATAATATTATAATGGAGCACCATCATATCTGCTGTCTGTAACTGACTAAAACATCATCTTATGATACATGATTGTATATCTTTTAGCTTTTTGTATATTTCACTCTTCCATTCCCAACTCTGGGTACTTCCTGAGGGCAGAGACTATGGATTTAATTGACTTGAAGCTTCTTCATGGGCCAGTTGGAGCCTGAAGACAAAGGGGGTATTTATTATATGTTTGCTAAGTGAAAACAGTAGGTTGACAATTAATTTAGAAGAATGCATGGAGGATTTGGAGGTGGTTCAGCAGAGCAGCCAGGTAGTAAAGGCATAGGTTCTGAAGTTACCAGACTTGAAGGAAAGTATAGGTTGGCTGCTCAGAGTGGTCAATTTGGGGATATGACTTAGTCTCACTGGGCCTCATTCTCTACCTTTTATATTTTTCTCTGGAAGACTTAAGTGGTGGTGAAAACCTCAAAAGTTACTATAAGGATTGAATGAGATAACATCAACAAAAGAAATTATGATTTTTCATTAGTTATAGAAATGACTTTTGAATTGGAACAATTAAAAGTATAAGGAAATATTAAGATACATTATTTGTTCAGAAGAATACTGGGAAAAGTTCATTATTTGTTGAATAATCCAATTTAAAAATATAAAAGATCCTCTTTTGTTGACTAAGTGCTGTTCCAAAGTTGAATTGCCTGATTTCCTTTTTTTTTTTTTTTTTTACAGGGTCTGCAGGGTCTCATTACACAGGTCGGACACATAGTGATCCTCCTGTTTTCAGCTTCCGAAGCAATAGTGTGTACCGCCACTGCCCAGTCTCAATTGCTGACTCAGCATGCCCTGGGGGCAGGGCCAGCACAGCATGATGGGGATCAAACTCTTGGCCTTTGTGTCTGTCTAAGCAGGCTCTTTAATCCGCTGAGCTATCTGGCCAGCCCTGCCTGATTTCCATTTTGGCCCCATTTGCTGTGTACCTCTGTGTATTTCAATTTTATAATCTATCAAATGGGGATACTAATAGCTAATGCATAAAGTTATTATGAGAAATAATATAATTCATATAAAGTGATTTTTAGCACAGTGCCACACACATGGTGAGGCACAAGGTAACCTGGAAGCTATATAACCGCTCCAGAATGCAGTGATTTAAACAGAGAATGTTAGTTATTGCTCATGAGTCTATAAGTCAGCTGTGTTGAACTTTTGTTCTCAGTCAGGCTCATCCCTGCATTTGTGGTCAACTCTGGGGCTGGCTCTTTGCTGATCATAGTGAGTTCTCTCACATGTGTAGGGTTAGGAGCTATAGGCTGCTTTTGGATATCCTTAGTTGAGCTCATTGAGCCCTTTTTTCCTTCCTCTCAAACTCCATCATGTTCCCCTCCCCCTTCCCCTTTCTTTCCTTCTGAAGTACAACCAGAATTTGTTCACAGGATAACTGCGCAGGTTTCCAAGGGAGGAACAGTGGGACAGAGAGGAAGAACTGATAAAATGCAATTTCTACTCACCCTGTTGGCCAAACACTAAGTATAGGGATGGAAAAGTAGATTGTATCTATGTCTCTTGATAAGATGTGCAAAGTCACATTGTAGAGGATATGGGTATAAGGAATGGTACAGATCATCACCAGTTTTACATTGATCTACTTCACCGGTTTTCCTTTACATGCTTCTAGAAATAGCATAAACAAATACTAGTTTCATAGTTTACCAGTTTACAAAAGACCTTGTTTAACCACCAAGTCTTACAATGAGAATATGAGTTAAGTATGGGGGTGTCTTTACAATATGCTAGGTAATATTATAGGCATATTTTTTCTGCACACATCGATTGCTAACATTTGAATAGTATTTCCTTCTAAGCCTGCTACTCTCCTGACTCTTCAAAGGGCAGTTATTTAATTTCATAGTTTCATCTTCTGCCTATATCCAGGGACACTGACACCCAGCCTGAACCTTCAAGAGCCTTGTTCTATATCTAACTGCTTCTTGGCCAGCTTCTCATAGTTGTCATATGGCTATTTCAAACTCAGTATGTCCAGATGTGTGGCCAGATGTGTTATTGTTTTAAATCTAATTAGGCTGATTCTTTGAAAATTAAAGATGCTATAACAATACAAAATACCTGGAGTAATTGTTTGACTTTTCTGTGACCTTCATGTATGCTCTTTAACCCTTTGAAGTTTTACAGACATTGGAAATGGCTTTTCTTAATTAAAATTCTTAGGAAGATACTCTCTGGACAAAGATATTACCTATTTGTCTTAATCTTGGATTGGTAGGTAGGGTCTTGAATGTAAATTAGGTAGCCAAGAGATTTCAGAGTTTTTTATTTTGGTTTTTAGTGGTGCTACTAAATTTAGCATGTCCCATTTTTCCTTTTCCCTCAAACTGTCTCATTGATGTAACATGAAACCAAATAGAACAGTGCCAAACAGCTTGAGTGAGTGAATATCATGTGTTGAAAAGGAATATCACAGTATCACCTGATAAAAATAGCTCATAACCACAGTAAGCAGAGATTGGTGTTTTCTAGAAGACTGCATGTTTTTTTAAAGGTAGCCTTTACTACCCCCACCTCCTAAGAAATCAATAAATGTTTGAAAAAGCCCTACCAAGTAAAGCAGTGATGTATGGGAACAAAAAACCTTTAAGCTTGGTGACCAAACAATTATTTTTTAAAAAGAGTGAACAGAAATGTGAATAAAATGGTTCTTTACCTTACCATATTACCAATCAAATATTTTCATATTCCTAAAGTGGAGGTGTGTGTGTGCATGCATGCATGTGCGTGGTGGGGGCAGGGTGGTATAGCGATTGACTCTACCACCTTTGCACTGAGCTACACCTCCAGCCTTCCTTCTCTTCTTCCCTCTCTCCCTTCTCTTGCTCCTTCTTCACTCCTTCCTAGTGTATGTCCTTTCTTTCTTTTCTTTCTCTCTTTCTTAGATTTTGAGACAAGGTCTCCTAAGTCATTAAATTGCCCAGGCTGGCCTCCAACTTGTGAACCTGCTGCTTCAACCTCCCAGAGTGCTAGAATTACAGACATATGCTACCACCACCTGGATGAAGTTGTTGAGACAAGGTCAAAATTAAGAAGTCTGAAGAGGAAAGAAGGAAGGAACCATATCATTTATCTGTCAAGTAGGCCTTAAATAAGGAACCAAGCACGTCGTTTAGTCAACAGACATTAAACAGGAAATTCTCTTCCTTGGGCATACGAAGGATAAAAGATGAAATATAGATGGATCCTCAAGAGGTGTCCAACAATGTAGAGAAGACATACTTAAGTTATACACAGAGCCAGAAGAGTATAAAATGATACAGAGTTTGCATGTTCTGTCATTCTGATAAAAATTGAGTACCTGCTACATCCTGGTACTGTGGGTGGTGGTATTCACTCAGCTTTCATTTCAGTAGGGCACATAAATAACAAACAATAAACCTTGGCATAAAAGAATGAAGTTCCAGATCATCAAGTGCTATTAAAAAGGAAGACTGGGCATGGTGGCATGCATCTGTAATCCCAACTCTTGGAAGGCTGTAAACAAGTGGATCACTATGAGTCTGACCTAGTAGTGAGACCCTGAACACCCTGTAGACCCTTACCTAAAATACAAAAAAATAAAAAAAAATTTTAAAGGATGATAGGTTAAGGGGACTAGACAGGGAGAGATTGTTTTCAGTGGGTAGTCAGGGATCTGTAGGAATGGAGGAGAAGAAAGAAGGCTGACCTTAAAGTAAGGATTAGACAGAGCTAGACATGAGAGAATAAGGGGTGTAGGGAGGGACTCAGAGAAGAGTAGTCCTCTTTGACTATTTGAAAGTGGGTGGGAGAGAAATAACACAGCCAGAGGAGTCCATACACATTCGTATTCTAATGCTAATGGTCTTAAGGAGAAAACAGGACTAATGTGAGACCAGTGGCTGGGAATTTGACAGGTGAAAGTTTATACTATCTTGTAACAGGGGATACAAGGGCTTCTGGCACTGTAGCCTGTGAACTCCATAGAGACACAGAAATAATGCGTTTCTTATTCCTGTTGCCTATTAGTGTCTTGCACATAGTAGGTTACCAACAGTTGATTTTTATTCTTATTTTGGAGTATTTTCTTTCTTTTTGAGAAAGACTCTCACTATGTAGTTCAGGCTAGCCTTGAATTTACTATATAGTTTAGGCTGGTCTCAGACTGGCAGGGATCCTCCTGCCTCAGCCTCCCAAGTGCTTATATTACAGGTGCATGCCACTACACCCAGAAATGTGTAGTTGATTTTTAAATTGCATTTCTGAACATCACTGTCTTGGTTATGTGAAATTCATAGATCTTCCTGCAAGTATGAACTTCAGTTGAATTTAAATGGAGGTCTACAGATAGGTTTTCCCAAAAAGGATGATTTAATCTATTTTGTTGTCCCTAAATGAGTTGGGTTATTAATAACTCTTCTTCCATCTCATAGGCATAGGATCAGAGATTAATTTTGTTGACCATGGAAGTATACCTGATTTAAACAGCATATAGCAATTTAATTTCTATTTATCCCACATATCCACAAATATTTATTTATTTTAGTCAATAATTTTCTCAGGGTTTCACAGACAGTAGTCACTGAGGCCATGTTGCCTCTGAGGCTATGCTCTTTCTACTCTATTTTCCTGATTTCATTTCTGGCAAGCTCTGTTTCTTTGTCTCTGTAATATTTCACTTTCTTTAACAGTAACATCATTTTCTCACCTAAGAGGATTAGGCAGTCCATCCATTAGGCATCCACTAGATGGATGGAGAGCTGACCACTGTGGTGATATAACGCCTTGCTCTCTGTCCACTGGTTAATGAAACCCTTCTAGACCCCTTCCCATTATTTTCTTCTGTCCATGATTACCTCTATCATTTATATACCACCTACACCTTCTCACACTTAGTTTTTCTTGTTGCTTCTGGTTGAATCATGTCTTCCTACATGACTGTGTATTCTTTTGACCCAGAGGCTATGTTTTAAACAAGGAGCTTCCTTAGTGTTTTGGCCAATACCAGACATGGATACTTGTGAATTACTTGTTAATTTAGAACCACTCATGGTACAAATTGTAGTAAATTCACCATGTCATTAACCTTTATTCCAGACTACCAGTGTCTGGCCCAGAGTAGTTGCTCAGTATTTTTTCTTTTTTTATTTTTATTTATTTATTTATTTATTTATTTATTTATTTATTTTGTGGAACTGGAGATTGAACTCAGGCCCTTGCACTTGCTAGGGAAGCACTTATTCTACTGAGCCATCTCCCTAGCTCCAGTATTTTGTTTTTCATATGTGTACTTGATTCTTCTACACCTTTAAATGTATCTCTCTTAATTAGGGATGCTGTTACCCTCACCATCAATAAACAGGGTCTGGAGCTTATCTCTGCAATAATGGTAATAAAGACAACAGCTTATTTTTTAGAGTACTTAGTACTACACTAAGTAGTGTATGTGAATTCTGTCATCAACCCCTTATCAACACCCTTTGAATGCAGGCAATCTGACTGTACAGACCATATATCTCATGTTGGTAATAGATTACTTCTGTAGTACCTTATGATGCTCAGTAATTTAAGGGGTGGGGGTTGGCCCTTGGGAATCTCTTGTCAAAATAGGTTCAAATTTTACTGAAACATTTTAAACATTCTTAAAGTCTTAATGTTTTAGTGTTAGAATGGTTATTAATATCAAGTTCCGTGGTTTCTTTTTTCTCTTAGATAGATTTACTTAGGACAAAATCATTGCAGGGAATAGCTAGAAAAAGCTAAAATTGATGTGTTTTCTATCCATGAATTTTCTAGATAACAGGATTCCTTGCTTTCTTGAGCTCTCTTGACACTGTTTATGGTGTTGGACCTAGAAGGTTATGTGGGATGTAAGTAGTGGTTGCTGCAGCTCTCAGGCAGTGTTTCTAATTTTCAATAGATGCAATAAAACTGTAGAGATAAAAGAGGGAAGAAGACTGTATTTATTTTCCTAAATCTTTTTTCAGATTCTACTCATTTCATATTATTGGAGAGAAGTCATTGGGGTATGTGGAGTAGAGGCTTTTATGTGGAACTCCTTCCCATCATTTTCATTTTCCCCTTAATTAATCCATGCTTTCATTTGGTGGCAAGACTGGAGAGTGTGAGAACTTCACCACTAAATGGTGAGGTTTCAGAAGGGCAGAGAAAAATTACATTGCCTTTTTAGGCCTTAATTTGTCCTCCATAAATGCCTTGTATTGTATAAGATTTTTGATAGGGTAGAACAGATCAAAATTCCTTAATGTGCTTTTCAGCATCCAATATTATCTGACTTCACCCTTACTTTCAGACCTAACCTGGGGTCACCATGAGCCCTTGATTACGCCCTTCAGCCTCACTGGCTTTCTTGCCTTGGTTCTAGGATACCCATCTGTCCCTTGGCACCATCGTGTTCTGCCTGCACATGGTCTTATTACTTGGCCCAGTTTCTTTGTTCATGGACCCTCTCTTCAGACATCCTTCTGAGATACAGCTCTCCCTCCCTTGTTCTATCTTCCTTACTCTGCTATATGTTCCTTATAGCAGTTTCTATATAAAAATTGTTTAATTTTTATTACTAGTTTGTATTACTCTTGCTTGAAAGTAAACTCTGTGAGGGCAGGTGCTTTCTCTGTCTACTTCCCTTTTCTCCTCAACCCCTGCAGCATTGCCTAAATGTGTCCATCACTATGCCTTCTGTAAAGAATAGATGGACTCCTTAGTTTCAGCTTTAAAACAACCATTTTACTGTGTTCTACATCTTCTGTTTTTACCAATTTAGCTAACAAAAGTTTACCTGACAGTTTCATTACAGATAGTCACACTGAGGTTCACTACGAATAGCTTCCTGTTGGACTACATGTAGAGATTGCCAGGAGTAGCATTTTTGCTGATAGGTGATTTTAAATGAAGCAGCTAAGATAGTATAAGAAATGAATTTGCATAGATGAAGAGAACTCCAAGACCTTTAAACATAATGGGGATTGTAACCGAACAGAACGAACAGGTGACACTCATGGCCTTGTATTTACTATTGGTGTTGACCTTTTTTTAAAAAATGTATTTGGTTGTTACAGAGTTTAACTACACAGCTCAGACTCATGATGATCCTCCTGCTTTCAGCCTCCCCAGTGCTGGGATTACAGGGGTGAGCCACTGCACCTGGACCCTGTGGCCCACTCAGCCTGCCCTCAGAGTGGGGTTTCATGGCATGTGGTGCTGGGCATCAAGCTTTGGTCCCTGCACTTGCCTAAAATTGCCTAAGCAGGTGCTTTGGTCCACTGAACTATCTTGCCAGCCCCTTGGTGTTGACCTTAATCAAGTGTGTTTATTTCTTCTGCACTTCAGTTACCTTAGCTACAAATGAAGCCTATAAATGGAGTAGGAAGACAGAGGAGGGGTTACCTCCCACATAAGAGTTGTTGTAAAACTGTTAGGAGAATGTATGTGATAACAGTTTGTGTCGAGTGGCACTCATATACGTTGACATAAATGCATATAAAGTGTTTGGCACCCATTAAGTAGTCAACAAATGGTACCTATTACTATTTATATTAACATTATTAAATCACTTGGAAATGATTTAAAACACTTTTGAAGATTTGGATGCCTTACTAGTGTTAATGATTAGTTTTCTTTGAATTTAAACACATTTTTGGATTATCTTCTGCTCCTTTTTGCATTTATAGGCATGGAAAGGCCTTTGAGTATAGTACTGATTAGGAATGTAGACTCCAATCAGATAGATATGAATTGAAGCCCTGAAATGAATGAATAAACAAATAGGCAGATGGACTAAGGTCCAAACCTAATCTTAGTCCATACAAGGTTTAGTTTCCTTTCTTTATCAAATCTCTGTCCATCCTCTAAAAGAAGCATTATGGAAAAATATCCAAAGAATAAGAAATAAAATATGGCCTGTGTGATGCATAGATGCTTTTGCACCTCTGTATGAGTATGAGTCACCTCCTCCTTCCCAGAATAGATAAAAGCATGCTTGGTCCACCCAGTCCCACTGGGCCTTCCCACTGCTTCATGAGACAGATACCAAAACCCATCATAGTGACAGTTTCTTACTATCATCATCACTAATGAATGACAAGAAGCCAGGAAAACAGCACACTGTGATTAGCTCATTCTCATCCTCTGGCTAGCTCATGAAGGAAGGACACAGATTCTTGTTATCTCAGTCACTCAGCCCCAGTGTACTTTGGAAGTCTCTTGCATCAGTGTTCCTTGCAACTGCTGGAAATAACTTATGTAATGATACATAGTTTGATTGCTTGCTAAATAGCAGACATACTAATCTTTTGTTCAAATCATTCCACAATTCTAGGAGGTATATGTATCAATATTATCTCTGACATGAGTAAACTGGGGTCTTGAGAGGTGAAATAACTTTCCCAATATACTCCAGCTATAAAATTGAGGAGTTGAGATGTCAGTTGAAGTCATCCAACTCTAGAGCCTGTTCTGGATTGTCACTCTCTAGGTTGTCCATTGTCTGTGCTGGACTGTTAACTCTCAGTAACAGAGAGAACTCTTACTCATCTTTAGTCCCCACCCATTCTCAAGGCCAGCTCAGCAACTATTCAGATGAATATTTGAAATCTTCTCTGTGTGGATGGTGCTCTACCCTGTCTCTTGAATTGTGAGTAGAAGGGCTTTCACCATCCTTTGCTCATACCACAATCTCCCTCAAGCATCATAGCGTGGAGGGTACAAAGTATTGCAACACTTCTATCAAAAAAAGAACATTCTGCCAGTCCTTATCATAAGTACTGGAATTTAGGGCCCTTAACTTTGCATTTGACCACTTATCCTCCTTAGCATCTTTAAACTTTTAAGAAATTTGAAAACTTTGTGGATAAAGGCAAGCATATTTGCCCAATTCCCCTGTATTCAAAGAATGCTCACCTTAATTGTGAGGCAAGAAATATTTAAATTTAATACACACTCAAAAGCCCTATTGATTTTTTAAAGCACTATAACAAAACCCTGTGTCCCTCTTTTTGTGAAAAAAATCATTATTATTGGATGTTGTGGTCTGCAAGAAGCTAAATAAGGAATCTAGCTAAAATGCTTTGCAAAACCATTTCAATGCAAAATCAATAATACAAAAATTTATAAAAAATGAGTTAAGGACAAAACAACTCCTTCTTAGTGAATACACATATGCATGTGGAATATTAACATGAAACCTTAACTTTTGGTCTTCCACTGAAATTTGAGGTTCTTTATAGATGATAAAAATACCATGAATTTTATCTGAATATGAAGGTGGCAATAATAAATTATATAGGGACTGGGGAGATGGCTCAGTGGAATAAGCGCTTCCCTGGCAAGCGCAAGGGCCTGAGTTCAATCCCCGGTTCTGAAAGAAAAAAAAAAATTATATAGGCAAGGATATCAAAGCCCCTAAATTCTCATAAAAGTAGAAGGCTAACACAGGACTCTGGAAATATTGGAACTCTGGACTTTCAGAGTATGACTCCTATACTTCTAGTAGCCATAGGGATATCATCTACAAGGCACCATGTGAACAAGACCATGAAGCTGGGTTTTAACTAGGCATGGCTATAAAGAATCCTGGGTCACAGATTGTTAGGTAGAGAGAGGTGAGTTAGGTGGGTACCAGTCCAGATAACATATCACAAGAGGTTTTGATAGCCAAATTCAAGATCAAAGTTATTGGAACCATGGTTGTGGAAGCACAACCATGGCCTAGATGGTTGGACTGTGATTCTCTAACCTGTAGCTGAAGCCTAGTGAAACTTTCTTAGCACTTAGAATTTGTTTTTATAATTATTTGTACTTGTGAGTTCCTTGAGCCACTAATTGTCTGAGAAGTTGATTATTTTATCCTTTTTTGTTCATTGTACTATAAATTAGATACTATACTCTAATAAATATTTTTGAGTATATGAAGAATGGTTCAAAGAACATTCACAGAAATAGCAAGTTTAAAGATAGTTGTACAAAAAATACCGATAGTAATTGCTGACATTCAGCAAGTACCTTGTTGATGCCAGTTACTTTGTCTGCATTTCTGATTATGGTCTTTTAGGTCAATGGCCTTTTGGCAAATGTTCACTGGCTTGGTTATTTGGCAGGTATTGTGCTGGCTCAGGAGTTCACAGGGATGAAAGGGATTTATTCTTTTGCCTTGAAGAGCTCCCATAAAAGATAAAGGGCTGTTACTGTATGGTGAGCTCAGTGATGCAATAGCTGTGCGAGTTCATGCAGCGTTACCTAATAAGCTTAGAGTGAGAGGGGCCTGATAGAGGTAAAAGTCTTAGAGATGAAATAGGAGTTTGCCATATCAAGACACTAAAGGCAAGAAAGAACAGGTCAGTCTCAGGGGCAAGGGACAATAAAAACAGAGGTAGGGAGATACTTGACTATGAGATGGATTTATAGACCATTAATTATACAATATATTGAGTACCTGCAATGTGCTAGGCACTAGCATTACAATTAAGAGCAAAAGCTTGTGGAGCTTATATTGTAGCACAAGAACAAGAATAATTAAATAAAAATAGAAACATTGATCTATAAATTATATTGTTATGAAGTAAATGATTAAATGGTAAGAAAACGACACAATTTGAATTTGGCCTTCATAAGAAAGGAATATTTAAGCAGGGGCCTAATAGAGTAGCGAAGAAGAGAATAGCATGAAGAATGCACTAAATGAGGAATGCTGTGTATGTGTGTGTGTGTGTGTGTGTGTGTGTGTGTGTGTATTTGTGTAGATAAAAACAGAGTTTTATTATAAAGGACTTGAATTACAAGATTATGGAGACTGACAAATCCCAATATCTGTAGTTAGTAATAAGATAGAAACTCAGGAGAATTGATAATGTCATTTCAGTTCACATGCTAGTAAATTTGAGATTCAGAAGGAGCCAGTCTTTTAGTGTGAGCACAAAGGCAGAAGGAACTAATGTCCCAGGTTAAAGCATTTAGGCAAGAAAAATTTCTCTTCATCAAAAAAGAGTTTGTCTTTTTATTCCATTCAGGTCTTCAACTCATTGACTAAAGCTCACACAAAGTAGCGATCTGCTTTATTCCATCTTTTTATACAAATGTTATGCCCATCCTAAGTACCTTCCCACCTTCTGAGACATGCCCAGGATGATGTTTGACCAAATATTTGAACACTTTATGACCTAGTCAAGGTGACACATAAGTTAAGCATTACAATTCCTTACATTGCTTGCTGTGGAAATGCTGAATGAGTTACAAAGTACTGAGTTACAAGTGAAAGTGAGTGTCACCACTGATGCAAGGAAAAAGACCTTTTTTTTTAGGTATTTAGTACAGGGTCTACAGGATCTTGCTACACAGATCAGACTCATAGTGATACCCCTGTTTTCAGCCTTCCAAGCACTGGGATTACAGGCATACTCCACAACACCCAGTCTCAGTCACTGTCTTAGTGCGCCCCAGCATGGCAGTCCCGGGATCGAACCCTGATCCCTGCCCATCTAAGCAGGCACTTTAGTCCACTGAGCTATTTGGCTGGCCCAAAAAAAGATTATTTTTTAATGTTAGTATTTTATTTTTATCTAGTGTGTTCTATATGCCACTTACTGTTCTGTTGTACGTGCCATATCTCATTTAATTCATAGTAAACTTATCTCTCCTTCCAATCTGCCATGGCTTGAATCTCAGCTCTGTTGCTGGCTGTATGACATTAGGGGCAAATTACTAAGTTTTCTGTACCTCGGTTTCCTCTTCTGTAATATGGAATAATAATTACAAAGTGCTTAAGACACCACCTGGCATTTGGTACATAGAAATATACTGTGTATGTATATGTGTGTATGCATGCTAAAGTAGTGGTGTTAGCAACAGTGATTATACTGAAATCAAACACAGATGCCTTCAGGTACTAGTCATGCAACATCATTGTTGAAACAGTCATGAATAGTCAATAAAGACTAGTGGGGTGAGTGGAGAAGTAAGGAATGTCCTCTTATGTGCATAATCCAGAATTAATAAATATTGCTTGGGTCACATAACACCCTATCATTTAACTCCTAGTCTTCCATACCCAAGCTGTGTAATGAATATTTTTACAGGTAGTTCTCTTAAGGAGTGTGCTAGCCAGGTGATCCATTTTGTAGTTGTCAAAATGAAGCCTAGAAGTATGAGGGGAGAACAGTTGCTCCCTAATACCAGGAGGAACTAGGACTGAACAAAGGGAACAGAGACCTGATCCCAAAGCCTGTTGTGCTCTTACTTAGGGTTTCAGGATTCCTCTGTGAACACAAAAGCCAATCTTATAGGCCATCAGCACTGACCCCTTGTGGATATGATTGCTCACAGATCAACAGGTAGGGCAAGGGGACAAAAGGGAAAGGTACTAGTGTTCCTTGCTGTCCCCTGGTTTGTCTTCAGGATCCTCCCTAACCAAATTCCATGCCCTGGTGACATCCCTCTCCTCAGTCCTCCTGCCTATCACCTGTGCCTGTATTGGTGGCTACACAGATTAAAGCACTGTTTTATATTTGTATTGCTTTTTCCTTTGAGCTTAGATGGGTTAGGGCCTTCTTCATTTGTACATTCCTGATGCCCAGCACACTAGCATCTGTTGAGTAGCACACTAGCATCTGTTGAGTAACATCTGCCAGGACTGAAAATTCTTATTTTCCATTTCTCATCAAGTGGTGAGCTCTGGGTAATTAAGTTACCATCTAAGTTGTTTGGTGTCTCTATCTTTAAAATTCGGGTAATAGCTGCCACAGTTTGGATTCTTCCAAAAGCAGATTCTGGGATATGGACTGGTGAGTACTTTTAGTAACATCACTAGAGATAAAAGTGGAAGGGAAGAAAAAAGTAGACTTCAGAACAGTTCTATGAAGGCCTCAGCATGAGGACCACTGAAGCTGAGCTAGCTTTCCTGAGTTGGGTGGGGTGCCAGTACTTTATACCTTGTGTGCACAGAATGTGGGTACCTCAAGAAGCAACATGACCTTGGGAGAAACAGCCCACAGGTAGCTCTGCAAAGGGCTGACAATGAAGGCCTGCCTGCGGGAATGAATGCTTCCCTTCTGAAGGAGGATGGGAGACCACATCACAGCCTTCATTAAAGCAACAGTTTACAGGGTTAGGGAAAGCTGACACATGTGACTGTGCACTATAAAGTGCCAAACAAGTGTAAGAATCTAGGTGTTTTTAGGGTTAATAGTAACATTACTTGTGCTCAGGAAATATTCTTCAGCTAAGGTGAATATATTTTCCTAGAGCAGCTTCTCTGTAAGAATCATGAAGTCATTATATACTCTTGTTTTTATTCCTCTCACTTCCCCAAAGACACACTTTCCCCTCTCTCTTTTGTTATTAATCTGGTCTTAAAAGTGCTTATGCCATCCTATTTTAAAACCTCTAGGGTTGGTTTGATTTGATTTCCTTTCTCTGAAATGACTGTTCTGAACTCTGACCTTAATCCGGATGGCTAGAGCAGCTGGAAGCACTTTCCTGACTATCTATCTATCTTCGCACTTTATATTCCATAAAAGCTCAGAGAAATTCTAAGTGCAGTCTTTAAACATTGCTAACATTAAAAATTCCCATTAGTGGGGTTAATTAAATGTAAATAAGTGCTGGCCTTAGCATTCCCAACTTAGTAATGACCCTAGGGTCATTTCCATAGGTTTCTAGGGTGCAGACATAATCCCTTGACAAAAAAATTAGTGGGAAAGAGGGATGTTCCAGAGAGTATTGAGCAATTCAGATTCCATCCTGAGGGTCAGCTGCTTATAGAAAAAACTGTGTTTTGGAGTTCAGAGGTGTAATATATTGTTGGTTTCAAGCACACACACACACACACACACACACACACACACACACACACACACACAGAGTTTTTCTCTGAATTCAATCACCATGATTTCTCTCACATACAAATACTAACAGATCTCACTGTGTCACTTCTCTGCAGAGATATCTTCTATAGTTCCCTAATATCTCCATCAAAAAACTAAAAGTTCTGGGCCAGCGAGATAACTCAGTGGTCCCAAGGACCTGCTTAGGTAAACAAGTTTAAGCAAGCCTAGGGACCACAGTTCAATCCTTGGCACCATATTAAAAAAACTATAAGTTCTTGTCATTCCCTAACTATGCCAGGATTTTTATGCTGCTGTATTTGTACATGCCATTTCCTTTCTCCAGAAAACTTTCTCATTGCTGGTTCATCCTTTAGCTCTCAGTTCATTGTCACTACCACCAAGCACTTGCTGCTCTGTACTGACTTTCCTAGTGGACAGTGAGCCCTAGGCTGAGGGAAATGAACCTGTGGGTCTGTTGGAGAGGTGAGAGGATCAGAACAAAGACAGAGAGAAACTGTATGCAAAAGCTTTGTACTTAAAACTTGTATTTTGAAGTATCAGCATGGAATTATGAATTTTAGTCACTCACTAAAAGTGTAATTTGATTTATCTGCTACTTGATTTTGTTCTTGACTTGAAAAGAACCAATAACCATCATTTGATCCAAGAATTAGAGCAAGGATTAGAATAGCTTCCAATGGTAGGTTTTCTAACAGAAGTAAAGCTTTCCCCTGACTGCCCCCTTGTGGAAGTGCTAAAAGAGCCTAAAGAAGACAAATGTATAAGAAAACTATAAACCTGTTCCCTTGGTTGAAAGAACACTATTCTTGATTGTCCAGTGTCCTACCTCATCAAACTGCCATGTTAAAAAAAAAAAAACAAATTACAGAACTAAATTCATTTTGTACACACACACACACACACATACACACAAATAAATAAAAATAAAAAAAAACAAATTACAGAACTAAATTCATTTTGTCTCTGGTAAATCCACAATACTCAAAGGGAAGGTTATGAACAGCACATGAAGAAAGGCTGTGTGTGATTAAGGTTGTGTGAATCAAGTGCCACATACGTGCCAGGTGTCACTAGCACATTTTCACAATCTGATGAACACACTACCAAGAAGGAACATTATTCTATTTACTCTGCACCAGTGATGGTAAACCTGTGGCATGCATATTATTTGCTTTTTTTTTTCTTTTTTTGAGACAAAAGATGTTAGTATATGAGGTTTTTTTTGTTTGTTTTTTTTTTAAGTAATGCCTCCGTATTTAGGCTTAATTGCAGCATTGACATTTTGAGATAAGTGAGTTCTGAGTTGTAATTTGGGCACTCATCTCTAAAAGGTTTCCCATCCCTGCCTTGATCCGTTGGCTTTTTATTTGTGCCCAAGAATCGCCTGCTGATCTATCCAGAGTCTGATAGTGGTGAGTGTGGACAAGAGCCCATGAATCTGAATTTTAGTAAGTATATCAGGGTAAATAATGGATGTGGCCTTCATGTATCTTGTAGCAGGGATGGTCTTTATCAAGCTGTTTACACAATTAGGACAGTTTTCTATAGCAGTCATGATTCAAGATGTTGTAATCCATTGTCCACACGAAAATACTGTTTAGATCTTGTGCCCTGAATTTTGCCTTGAAAGACATGTTTTCATTTTGACACATGGGATTGCTGGTTACAATCATGCATTTGAATTAAAATTATGGGACATTTTTCTTTGCCTTTTCATCTCTTCTTTCCATTCTTGATGTCTACCAACCTGTCTGCCTAGTTATCTACCTTGTACCTACCCATCTATATAAATCAACTGTCTTAGTAAACCAGTGTTAACCAAAGTAAGAACCAGTTTTCAGGATGGGGTTTGCCCAGAAAATTTGGCCTTTTTCACTGTTGTTGTTCTAAGACAGTCTCGATATGTAGTTCAGTCTGGCCTTGAGCTCACAGCAGTCCTCCTGCCTCAGCCCCCGAAGTGTTGGGATTACAGGTGTATACCACCATGCCCAGATGCAATTTAGTCCTTTCAAGAGGGAAAGGTAAAAGACCTTGGCCAGAAAGTAACTTCTTCTGCAGAATAATACTTCTGCTTCCTGAGCAACTACCACATGTCAAGCCGTCTACAAGGCTTCTTAGGTATGGTATTACTAGTCTAAAAAGGTATCAGAGTTCACAGATAGAAAATTGGAAACTCAAAGAGCTTATTTCTGACTTAAGTCACTTAGAGTGGTCCCTTTTGAGCCCAGGGTGCCTCACTTAAGCACTCCGTGCTCCTTTTACTGGATGAACATATATCTAACTACCTGCAGTGGGCATCAAGGCTCATTAGCCTTTCTCAAGTCCACTGTTTAGTTTTGTTATCTGTAAACATACAATTTTAGGGGGAAAGTCCATATTCTACAAAGGAAGTTAGCAAATCAAGAATTTCTTCTTTACTATCAGTACTGGGACATCTGAAAAATTAGCTGTAATGAAGTAAAAAGAAGAATGTTTTCTGTGGTTTTTTTGAGAGGCCTCCAAAGGTTGCTGTAAGACCGAAGTAGGAAATCATGCATCTTAATTTTTATTTAGTAGAGAAATTGTGGCATTGCTAACGTTTCTGAAAAGTCAGCAACAGGTTGTTTGATTGTGTATCCATGCATGCTTCTATAAATGAATCTTTATTGTCAACAATCTCTTGTAAAAGTTACCTTGGCTTCAATATTGAGGGCTACTACAAATGCTCTCTATGCCAATAGAAGTACATTTGTTGCAGTGGGAAAGCATTTGGTTAAACATAGTGAATAATGCAGTTCATTATCATTTAGCCATCAGAATTTTATTTTATTTTATTTTATTTATTTTTGTATTTTAGGGAAGGGTCTACAGGGTGTTCTGGGTCTCACTTCTATATTGGACTCATAGTGATTCTTCTGTTTACAGACTCCCAAATTCTGGGATTACAGGTGCACACCACCATGCCCAGTCTCAATCACCGTCTCAGCATGCCCCTGGGTGTGAGGCTAGCACTGCAGGCCCAGGGATCGAACCCCTGGCCCCTGCACCTGTTTGGAGAATTTTAAATACTAAAAAAATCTATGTTTTTCTGATTACAAAAGAAGCATGTGCTCAGTATAAAAATTTAGGAAAATAAAAAGTAGATAAGAGAAGATAAATCATCCATGATCCTCTATTCAAAGAGTAATGACGGTTATAATGAAAATCCTCTTTATGTATGGCAAGCTGACTGTATGTTAGCCACTGTTGTCATGCAGGTAACAAAAATCTAATCTTATAGATTTTTTTAAATAAGGCTTAGAAAGTAAATGGTAGCCTGGATATAACTGCTGTTTCTTCATAGTTCCAAGTCTATACTCTCCCACATAACCACTGTTAACAGTCTAGTATGTTTCTTCCAAGTCTTTTTTAATACATATTTTTTCATGGCTGAGATCACACTGTGAACACAATTTTCAACTCTCTCATTTTCACTTACCATAATGGTATAAGCATTTTCTTCACATGAGCTGGCTCTGCCTCCCTCTCTGCCTTCATCTCATACCTCCTTCCGTTTTGCGTGTCACACTCCAGCCACACTGGCCTTCTGCCCGTTCCTAGAACAAGCCAAGAGTGTTCTTGCCTTAGGACCTTTGCTCTAGTTGTTTCCTCTGCCTCAACCACTCTTGCTTCAGCTCTCAAATGGTTAGTTTTATTTTTCTTACTCTTTATGTATACGCTTACTCTGAATGTCCCATCTCAAGTAGATTCTGTTCTTTTTCTTAACCCCATGTGGATTTCTTTCACAGCACTTATTACAACTTAACTTGGTCTGTTTTATTTGCCTTTATTGTGTCCATGTATTGCCTTCATTTTTATAAAGCTAGGCCTACTATGAGCTAATACATGATGTTGTACTGAACCTTTCTGTATATAACACACTTTACCATTATAATAGTTTCATGGAGGTCCAAACTGAGTCAAAGTGTAGGAACATTTTTAAGGCTCTTGCTTGGTGGCACTGCAAAAATTGCATCTCAGCATCTCAAAGTGCATACAACTCTGTATAAGGGTGCCAGTTTCACTGCATCCTTGCCAGCATGATCAATTTTAAAAGTCTTAGCTATTTTCATAGGTTACTCAAACAATGCTTCCATACTTAGATACTCTAGTACATTGCATTTAATAAGGGAATGATGATATAAAGTTGACATTTTTCTAGAGTTCCTAGAACATCTATATCCTTTTCTAGACCTCTTTTTATGAGATCACTGTGTTGGTACAGAGAACAGTGGCAGATAACAGTTGCACAGGCTGTTCTTAGAGCCCTCATAATGATCTGAACCTTATAAAAATTCATTTGCTGAGCCTAGAAATGGCCAGAGCATAAGAGTAGGGGTATCTTTTGCCCCCTTTCCTCTTTATGTGCTCCCAAACATGACAAAAGGCTAGTCCAGAAAAAAATAAAAATATTTGCTTTATCATAACTGGTAGAGATCTGTCTAATTGCCATGTCAGTATCTTCTTTACAGGTGAGGTACCATTTTTTAATTCAAGTATCAAATTTACAGATACCTTAAACAAAGGTAATATTTAATGCATAGTATGGTAAGAATTTACCCTGCAAGACTATGACCCAATAAAAAACTCCTGTTCTTGACTATATTTAAAGCTGCAAGCCTTCTCCCGAGGCAGGCAATAGCTATATCTTGAGATCTCCCCTTACCACATTATTTTATTTCACATGTTTTTTAACTAGTTATGAAGGTGGATATTTTTACATATATTTGGTAACTGGCTGTTCTTCTTTTGGGTAGCTGTGTGTTTTGTCTGATCCTATATATATTGATGCCTTTTGTAACACACTTGTGAGTACTTTATTTATTTATTTATTTATTTATTTATTTATTTTTGTGAGTGCTTTAAATGCTGGCAGCAGTAATCCCTTTTTACATCTTTGATAAATATATTTCCAACTTATTTTCTTTAGTTTGCATTGTTTTAGACTTACTGAAAATTTGAATTTACCTGTAATCAATTCTATCAATATTTTCCTTGGTAATCACTTTTAAGCTTCAAAGAGTCCAAGATTAAATAAATCATTATATTTCTTTCTAATTGTTTTATGGTTTGGTAAACATAGCTTATTTAGAAGGTGCTTTTTAATTGTAGAAGGAATAATAAAATTGTTTGAGTTGTAAATACCTTGCTCTATAGTATCTTCTCCAGAATTTGTGTGAACATTTTTTCCAATTTGGCTTTGAAAAATGTAGGTTTCAAAATGAAGTAAAACTAGATAAGCTTTAAAGGTATTTCTTTGTTTAGTCCTTGCCATCATTCAGTCATCTTCCCCCACAACCCCCGCTGTCCCTGCTCTGTCTTGGAATAGTACACGAAGGAACCCTTTAGCATACTAATATAATAAGGATGCTTTTTATGGCTTAAGAGATCTTGGGAATCCTTGGGAAATTGTTCAGTGACTCTCTGAAATGGAATTAATGTTTAAAGCCAGACGCATGCATTCTATATAACAGTATATTTTCAGAGCTTTTCCTGCCACGAGCTCTCCAACCCTTGCCTCCTGCTGTCCTGGGAGTGCTACACCCCCTAGATAATTGGATTTTAGCCAAGGTTCTTTTGTTGTTTGCTTTTCAGAGAAGAAGGGCTGTGTATTATATTCTGGAAGGGACGAAGGCTGCTATAATGTGAGGGCATTGTCTCAGGAACTCCGTAGATCCAAGGCCAGTCCATTCTGATCCCTCAAACCATTCCTTGGCCTTAGCTAATTTTTTCAGCTAAAGGGAGAAGTTCCTGTTGTTCCCATTTATTTTTCCATAGTGAGAATATGAGCACCTAAGAAGAGAGGGAGCCTAGAGTGTTCTGGGATTAAAATGAAAGAAAATAAGCCCACAGTTACATGTATTTTATCATCTATTACTTTCCTCATGAAGACTGCTTTGAGACAGAAGATTCTTTTCCTAAACACTGAATTGATACAATCAAAAATGGAATTCTGAAACATGGTTTATGTTATTTTATTCCTTTTTTTTTTGAGACAGAGTCTCACTATGTAGTCCAAGCTAGCCTTAATCCTCCAGCCTCAGCCTCCCAAGTGCTGGGTTTACCACGCCTGGCTCTGTTGTGGTTTAAGATGTGTTTCTCATTTAAACCACCTTGGGATAATGAGGAAACATACAGATAGGGCTAGGGCCTTAGCCAAGGTGACACCACCAGTGGGCAGCAGAAAAAAAGGTGCTTACTGTTCACAGTTTTTACTCCAATACTTTACACTGTCATTTCTCTCAATCTCTGAAGAAGTATATCCACAGTTTCAGCTATAAGTGATAGACTACATATCCTAGATTTATATATTTTTTTAAATCTTGGCTAAATAACTCATTGTGGATAAATACATTTTGGTTTTTAGCATTTCACCTTAAGGACATGTCTTAAAATGTAACCACCTGAAATGAACACTGAACTTTCTTCATGAAAAGTTGCCATAAACTAAATTGTCCCCTCAAAATTTAATGTTGAGGTCTAATTTCCCAATGTAACTGTATGCGGAGATGGGCTTTTGAAAGATAATTAAGGTTAAATGAGGTCTAACGGTAGGATCTTAATTAAGAGAGCTTGTGTCATAAAAAGAGAGAGATCTTTTTCTCCACTGGGTAAGAACCAACAAAAGGGAAGTCATTAACTACCCAGGAAGAGAACCCCACCAGAATCTGACTATGCAGGCACCCCAATCTCAGACTGTCAGGCTCCATAACTGTGAGAAAATAAATTTTTATTGTTTAAGCCATCCAGCCTATGGTATTTTGTTATGGCAACAAAGTTGACTAATATTAAAGTTTTATCATCCTACTGAATTCCAGTTCCTAGATCCAGTAGTCTTAGTTGGAGGGAATTTGGTAGTCAGTGTTACGAAGATGGCAATTACAAGATTATTATGTTTCATAAAAATAATTTTGGTGTTTCTTTTGATCCTGTATGTGCCATTGTGTATTTGATTTGTAAATTTTTCAGGACATTTGCTTTAATTGTAATAAGTAGAAATTTTATTGTTGACTAGAAACATGGTAGCTCACAGATGCAGCTGGTGGGTAGAACCCATCCTTTTCTCTGTCAAATCAGAAGTGAAGGATTTATTAGCATTATGGTATCACTGTAGCTAGAGCCTTAGCTCAGATAGGAAGTCACTTTTGTGTTCCTAGGATTACTTAACTATAGGTACATTCTTGGAATACCTGAACACTACCACTGCACCTGTTTATCTTCCCTGTCTTGCTGAGTTATTCATTAACATTTTGTACAAAACATCTGAACTATAGAATCCTTTTAGGAGGTTCTCTAGCTTGTCTGTGTCTTGTATGTGTAGAACAACTCTACCCCCAGGCATCCCTAACAAAACTCTGAGCCTCTGATCTTTCCCACTGCAGAGGTATTACTCAGGTACTAATGAATTCAGCTGATTGGGGCTGGGAAGATGGCTCAGTAGAATAAGCACTTGCCTGGCAAGCGCAAGGGTCTGAGTTCAATCCCCGGTTCTGCCAAAAAAAAAAGATGTCCAAATTGGAAATAGTTAACAGTGAAACCTTAAACCAAGTAAGAGATCTAAAATTGTACAACCTCAAGCCTCATAAAGTTCTTGAAATTAAAAAAAAATTGCTGGCTGCAGGTTGTAGCAGATGATAATGCAACCTTTATAATATTAACTACCAAATCCCATCCACCTTTAAGGATAGACAAGGTCTTTTGAGCACTCAGGGCACTAGAATCCAGAAAACAAGAAAGGGCACCAACCCACATAGCCAGCCACCTCCGTTCACATCCTCCTACTATTCCTGATCTCCAAATGCTAGACAGCAGAATAATCCATTAAACCTTGACAAGTGACAGCATAGCTTCACATTCATTCAGGTGACTGGTTGTACTTAAGGTTGGCAATTATTCTATGATCAGACTGAGTGCAGTCATAACCCTGTTTCACAGCTGATAGTGCTGACCCAAAGCAAACCAGGAGGTCTCCATGGTGAAGGAATTGAGCATCTGTGAGACTATAAGCCACACTGAAAATGAACTGTCTCCTTGAACATTGTCTGCCAGACTGTCAGGCAAGGAGGGAAAAAAGAGAACTGGACGTGGTCTCTAACCTTGCAGAAATCAAAATGCAGCAAAAGGGTAGAGAAAGCAGAGGAAGCTCTGAGAGGACAGGAAAGGAAAGCACTTAAATGTTTCTTAAAAACTGTCTAAATTTGATTAAAGAAATGAAGCACTGTTAAACTTGGAGGTTTTCTTTTAGATTCCAAGATGATCTCCATGACTTCCAACATAATTTTAAAAATAAAGTTTTGATACACTTTTAAACTTTGGTTTAATTTGAACATTTTCTCAAGTAGCTTTTTAAAAACTCATCCTTTTGCAGAATTGGGTGGAGATAGGTACACTTTCTTAGTGTATTCCACCAGGGAAGAGTGGGCCAAGTATGAAGGGGAAAGATGAGGCCAAGTAAAGAATATAGCTGGTTGTTAAAACCAGATGCAGGAGAATAATAGTTGGATGGGAAAACCCAGTGTCCAAGGGATTTAGATGTTTATTTTAAGAGCCTCTCATTTGGGGTCTTAGCATATAAAGTACAGAAATGCTTAGGTTAGTGTTTGGGCCTCAGAAAGGAGGCAGAGGTTGTAAGGTCTGTCCACAGAGGTTAGAAGGTTCTGGGGCTGAAATTTGTGAAGGATGGCTGTGGCTAGCCAGGCTCAAAGGTTATGTACATCATCCACCTGAGTCTCTTGTTTCCTCCTGTTCATAATGTTTATATCTACCTAGTACAGTTGTCATACGGACAAATAAAATTCTCATGTATATGGAGTCTGATCCTTTAAAACAATGAAATATTCTTCACCTCTTCTTTCTTCCCATATCCATTTTCTCTGCCTTCCCATGCTACTCCTTTTCAAGTTTCAGGAGCCAGTGATACACAGAGAGAGCATGTTTGAAATGTCCTATACAAATATGTGCTGCAGAGCTTTAAAGGAGAAAGTGATGCCGAAACTTCTAGGATAGTTAGCATAGCTGTTTGGAAAAAAAAAAATAGAATGAGCAATCTGTTTTTAGTCAGAACAGGCAAGTCTCAGTGGTTTAATACAGGATTGTCTCTTGTTCATATCACAGTTCAACATAAGCCCACAAGCATTTGTACTCCACAGTTACTCAAACCCTAGGGCCTCCCCATCTAGTGTATCTATTCTCATTTATGGCCTTGAAGTTCTATTTTATACACTGCCTCTACTTGATAGGCAAAGGAAAAAGACGAAAGGTATCATTAAGAAGTGGCTTAGGGGTCAGGTTTAGAAGTAATGTGAATTACCTCCTCCCCCATTCCACTGATGAGAACTCACTCACTCAGCCCCACTCAAGTGTAGTTGAATGGACAGGTAGAAAGGTAAACAGAATTTGGTAGATGCTGTCAGTCCCTACCCCATGATCAGAGATAACCTAAAATTGGGCAAACTACTGGAAAAGTAGAGAGTACCCTCTCACTGAAGATATGTAAGCAGAGTCTGGTGATCTGTTGTTTGAAAGGCCTACAAGGATAGAGGGGGAAAATTCAAATCAAAATAATGCAAGGGACTTTTCTATCTTTGATAGTCTCTGATTGAATAAAGCAGCAGAAAATTGGAGCCGAATTACCCAGCCAAATTTCCGGAGCCTTAAACTGTGTTCTTGGAGTAGAAATAGAACTTTGAATTTTATTTCATAAATTTTATTCCATAAATTTTATTCCATAAATTCTTCCAATCTGACGTGTTGGAGATTTGTAGCTTGCGTGCTCATACCTGGCTGCCCGCCACCTTCTACCATTGCAGATACACTTACAGGAAACCGTAAGTGGATATCTGCTTTTGATGCTGGCAGCATCTTACTAAAATGCTTTTGCTGGCATCATGGAAACACAGCAGAAATCAGCTGGGACCAATAATGAGGTTATTTAGAAAGTTCTCTCTTTAACCCCAGGACAAGGCAGATGTGGTGGGGATTTTCCACTCCCCTTTAGTCGATGGTGGCCAAAATTAGTTCAAGGCCATCAAAAATGTTTACATCTTCAGAGTTGAAACCTTGGACCCATAAAGAGAACAAATCTCTTTCTCCTGTCTATTGCAAAAGTAACTCATCCCAGAGACTCCTGACTTGATAGTATATCACCTTTTGTTCTGTAACAGACCCAAAAAAAGCACAGCCATGTGTCAGTTTGAGAGGGAAAAAAATATTGGCCTCCATTAAAAATATCTCCAGGTAACATTACAATGGATGATGCTCTCTTTTCTCCCAGAAATACTGTTATACTGAAACAACACTGTGTGAAATGTCTAGCCATTTTCATGTGATTTTATGCTATATGCCCATTTACCAGATAAGACTAGGGAAGGCCCAGAGATTAGGTTAGGTGTCTTACAGGCTTGTAAGATAAATGTAAGATTAAAACTCAAATACTCAATTCTCTAAATTTTCACAATATTGCACAAGAAAACATCCAGCAGAAAAGTATAAAAATGGAGTATAAAAATTAAAGCCATATTAATATGCTGAGCTGTAAAAGGCTCAAGTCAGCAACTTCTGACATTGCCAGTCCTATGGATAACCCACTACTATTATGGACTATTGGACTGTATTGGAATATTTTGCTGATTTCACACACCTACAATATTTAAATGACAATGGAATACCCATCTCTGACAAAACTAAACAAAAAAAGGGGATACAAATGAAGGACCATTTTGTATCTGTATATTCAAAATAGTTAGGATATGCAGCTACTTTCTCTTAATTAAATGAATAGAAAGATGTGTACTAATAGTGTTTGTGGACAGGATATCATATCTTCATTTTGTACTATGAATAACCACTAGGAAGACAACAATATGCAATGTATTGATCATCGAAACTGTCCTACTAATTGGTTTTGAAACTCCCTCATTGCTATTCATTTCTCAATAAAATTATTTTAAAAATAAAAAATAAAGCTAAAAAAGAAATAACTCAATGATAAAGTTGTTGATGATAATAAAAGGCAATAAGTTTGAAAAAAAAAACAATATTACACAAGACTGTCACTATAATATAAAAGGTTATATCAGCTGATGATTTTTTTTTGGTCACTTCAGTTCATTGTAACTGACTGTCCATCTGTTGATTCTTTCATCCATATGTCTCATCCACAAATTCTCCACAAGGAACTGTATTACAGATACAGACATGAATCAGGATCTTGCCTACAACAAGTTCACAATAGAGATAGAAATAAATAAATGATGGATACCGTTAAGTATACAGAGAGACCATGATGGGTGTACATGTGGAGAAGAGACAGGCTTGAGCACACAAATGGTCATTTCTTTGTTAGTCAAGGTAAGTGTCAGGATCACAAAGGTGACATTTGAGCTTGTATCTTGTAGATGTATGTATATCAAACATGCAAAGTGTACAGAAGATGCCAAGGAAGACACTGGCTTGTGCAAAAGTGAAGAAGCTTAAGAGCATGTTATCTGTATAGGGCTATCCCAGAACAGTTTTAGAGCTTGGTGAACCCCAGGGAGCATTGCTGAACTAAAATGAAGCAGGATGTTTCATACTGTTTCTGGGCTCATAGTGACATCTCAAATCTCTGAACTTAGGGAATTGCTTGGGACACAGTTTTGTCCTTGATTGTGTACTCTGTTGTCTTCTTGTTTGTTCTCATCAATGAGCCTGAACTGCCTACTCGGAGTGTAAATGCTCAAAGATGCATGTCATAAGGGCTAATATCTAGAATATATCAAAAGAAATTTTTTTAAAAATCAGATCCCCCAAATTTGAAGACACAATTTAAAAAATGGACGTCTGAAATGAATAGACAATTCTCAGATAAAGAAGTACACACAGCAAATAAATATATGAGAAAAGTATTCAAAATCACTGGACATTTGAGAACGATAAATTAAAATAACACAGATTCCATCACTAGAAAGAATGACTATCATGAAGAAATCAACCAATAACAAATGCTGATGAGGCTGTAGGGGAAAAGAAACCCTAATCCACTGTTGGTGAGAGTGTACATTGGTACAGCCATTATGGAAATCATATGGAGATTCCTCAAAAAAAACAAAACTAAAGGTTCCATTTGACCTGTCTATCCCCCATCCAGTTATCTTCCCTGAAGAGTTAAAAGCATCATTCAACAGTGATATATGCACATCCATGTTTATAGCAGCACAATTTGTTATAGCTAAATCTTGGAAACTGTCCAAATGTCCATCATCAGATGATTAGATAAAGAAAATGTGGCTTTTATATATGATAGAGTAGTATTTTGTTGTTAAAGAAAGATAAACTTGAGACATTTTTAGGTAAATGGATGCACCTTGAGGCCATAATTTTAAGTAAAATAAATCAGACACATACGTTTAAATAGCATATTGTTTCTCTTGTGTGAGAAATGCGAAGGGTAAATAAATACCAATCTTGAGGACAGACATTGGGATGTAGAAGAAAATGTTCAAATGGGAAAGGAAATGGGGGTTATGGGAGAGGGGCAATAAGGATTTAAAAAATGGAAAATAACAGAAACAAACTTTTATAAATTGAGAATTTTGAAAATGGAAAGAAGGATTGAAAGGAAGAGAGGGATATGAAGGAAGAAAACAAATTAAGATACATTATATACTGATACAAATTCCCTATGATAAATGTGATCATTATGTATGTCAAAAATGTACCAATGGGGGAGAGCACATGGCTGAATAGAGGAAGAGCCTCATTCAGAGCTACTCAGAGAAATTCATCTAAAATACAGGTAATTGGAAAGAAGGGAAGGTACATTACCCTGAAACTAAAATCAGTATGATATTTGATAGATAGATAGATAGATAGATAGATAGATAGATAGATAGATAGACAGACAGACGACAGACAGACAGACAGATCAACCCAAACATAGATAAAGGACTTAATAAAATAATAAAATAGCCAGCCAGCCAATTTAGCTGCCAGTGGCTCATCAGATCAGGACAACTGCCTGCCATACTTGGAATCTTAAAAGAAGTAAGTGGGAGAGGTGTACTAAAATAATGTAACTAAATCAAGTTATATAGGATACATTTGGGATACAAGGTCCACTGCCTCTTCTGCCTTGCTCCAAACAGAAGATGCTACAGTTCAGCTGTAAATTCTGCTGACACAAACTGCTCCCTCCCTGCTTGGCCAGTTTCAGTTTTTTCTTTCTTTTTTTATTCCTCTTTTTTTTCTTTCTATTCCTTTTCTCTTTCGTATTCTTCTTGTTCCTTTTGTGCACAAGAGCGAGAGCACTAACTTGGACCACCAAGAACAAGACTAAAGACTACAGGGGTGCATGGTAAATGGAACAGCTTAGATTAATAAACCTCCCTGCACCTCGGGACTGTGAAGCTCTAGGCCGTTACCATGCAACCAGGGGCAAAAGCAAGAAGACACCCCACAAGATCCCCACCTAGACCGAGGAAGTTACAGACTACAGCAGAGATGGATGACTATGTAGCAGAACTTGTAAAGCAACAAAAGGGAAGTTAGCACTCCACCTCCAGAGAGGAATAAGCATTGGGACTGAGCAACCTTGGACTGCAACAGCAGGAGCAGAGGACCATACCATATCACAGCATCCCACTCCGCCCAGCAACAAACGATCTGAGAGGACAGAGCCTTGCCAGGGGAAGAGGCACACAGATGGCTGAGCAATAGTCCCTGTCTCTGTCTACAAACAGTGCAGCCACTAGGGATGTGGAAAGTACTAGCTGATGACCCTGGCTCCAGGCTGTCACATCTGGAGGCCAAGATCAGCCCCAAATGCAGCACAAACTTTACTACAGGCTTGGCAGTGTTGCTTAGTAGTTTTGTATTTTCAGTGGACACCAGAGAAATTTTCTTTTTATGTTATTTTTTTTCCTCTTTTTTCTGATTTGTTCCTTCTTTTTTTTCTTTTCTTTCTTTCTTTTTTTTTTTTTTTCTTGTCCTTTACCTATATTTTTCATCTTCTTTCCCCCTTTCCTCAATTTGCCTCTCTGGACTTAGTAATATTTTTATTTTTATTTATTTATTTTCTATTTCTGAAGCTTTATTCTGGACTTTCTTCTACCCCATAAAGAAGAGAAATCCACATTAAAAGCAGAAACAAACCTGAGTGAAAACTCAGCTTAGAGGAGAATTCATATCTGAGAAGCAGAAATACACTACAACTTAGTCATATTTTTATATGAGTGAATAGTCTCTAATTTTTCTGATGAACTTCAATAATCCTTTGCATATTTTTTCTTTCTGCCTCTTCTACCCTCTTTTCTAGTTTCGTAAAGCTTGTTGATCATCCTTCATCTTAAAGCCTGGCTTCTACTTTATTTCTTTTCAGTTATCTGTGGGACATAAAGAAAGGAATCCTAGGAGTAAAACTTAAAGAGGTAAATTCTCACATCAGGAAAACTAAACAACCTAATGTTACACTTCAGGCATTTAGAAGAGTATGTCAAGCCCAAAGAAAGGAGGAAATCATAAAAGATCAAAAGCAGAAGTTAATGCAATTGAGACCAAGAAAACAACACAAGCAAGTAATGAATCAAAGAGTTGGTGCTTTGAAAAAAATATAAGTGCCACGAGATAGCTCAGTGATCTGAAATGCCTGCTTCGGCAAGCTTAGGCAGGCATAGGGGAACCTCAGTTTGATCCCCAGCACCACATGTCATGCCAGCCC
>NW_004524683.1:3759007-3773246 GCF_000260255.1 Octodon degus | reverse complement strand
CCAATCATATAAAAAAGGAAAGAAAAGACTCAGATTCACGCAGATTCATGCAATGAGGAATGAAAAGGATGAAATCACTACAGATAGTGTGGAAATTCAGAAGATAATACCTACTTTGAAAATTTTTACTTTCTCATAGGATGGAAAACACAGTAGACATGGTAAGATTCCTAGATACATATGAATTATCAAAGCTGAATCAAGAAGATACAAAAATTTCAAAGGGAGATAGCTAAGAGGCATAAGCACCAGTCTGGCAAGCACAAGATCCTGAGTTCAATTCCCAGTAACAAAAAAAGAAAATAAAATGTTGTTCCTTAAGAAGATATACAGATTTCAAATAATCCAATATCAGTAAGTGAAATTAAAAATGTTCTTATAAACTTACCAACAAAAAAGCCCATGTTCTGATAGATTCACTGCTAAATTCTACGAGAAATTTAGAGAAGACTTAATACCAATATTCCTCAAACTCTTCAATGAAATTGAAAGGGAAGCTATACTCCCTAACTCATTCCTGGAGGCGAGTATTACTGTGGTACCAAAACCAGAGAAAGTCTCAAACAATAAAGAAAACTTTAGGCCAATCTCTGTAATTAACATAAATCTAAAAATCCTCACTAAGATACTGGGAAACAATTCAGCAAATCATCAAAAATATTACACACCGTGAACAAGGGGGATTCATCACAGAAATGCAGAGATGGTTCAACATATGCAAATCAATAAATATATTACAGCATATCAACAGAGCCAAAGATAAAAATCATATGATCATCTCAATAAATGCAGGAAAAGCTTTTGACAAAGTCCACTCATTCATAATATAAACCCCACAGAAAATCAGAATAGATGGTCTTTACCTCAACCTGATAAAAACTATGTACTACAAACCAACACCTAACATCATACTAAATGAATAAAAACTGAAAGCTTTCACTCTAAAATCAGGAACAATACAAGAATGTCCACTATCACCATATCTGTTTAATATACTTCTGGAAACACTAGCCAGCACAAACAGGCAAGAGGGAAAAGTAAAAGAATAAGGATAGGAAACGAAGACATTAAATTATCATTATTTGATGACATGATACTCTACGTAGAAAATCTCAAATACTCCACCAAAAGCCTTCTAGATTTAATAACCAAATTCAGTAGCATGACTGGACACAAAGTCAACACTCAGAAATCAATAGCATTCCAGTACACAAACAATAAGCCTAATGAAATAGAAATTACAGAAAGCACACACTTCACAATAGCATCCAAACAACAAAATGAAATATTTAGGAATCAATCTAAGAAAGGCTGTAAAATGAAGGATGCAATTGAAGAATATATCAGAAAATGGAAAGATAGTGTTAAGAAGATCCAATGTAATGAAATTGGCCATATTCCTAAAATTGTTATACAGATTTAATGCAGTCCCAATCAAAATACCGTTAGCATACTTCACAGAACCAGAAAAAAAGTTCCTAAAATTTATTTGAAACTAGAAGAGACTTAGAATAACAAAAGCAATCTTGAGCAATAAAGACAAGACAGGCAGCATCACAATCCCTGACTTGAAATTATACTACAAAGCTACTGTAATAAAATCAGCATGATACTTGCAGAAAAACAGAACTGTGGACAAGTGGAACAGATTAGAAGATAAGTATACAACTGTGAATGTACTCAACTATCTTATCTTTGACAAAGGGACCAAACATCTTCCCTGGAAGAAACATAGCCTCTTTAATAAAGTTGCAGGGAAAACTGGCTCTCTACATGGTGAAAACTGAAACTAGACCCATGTTTGTCACTAGGCACTAAAATAAAGTCATAATGGACAAAAGAACTAAAAGTTAAAACAGAAACACTTAAGTCTGCTGGAAGAGACAGCAGGCAGAAATCTTAAAGACGTAAGTGTAGGCAGGGAATTCATGAACAAAACCCATACTGCATGGGAAATACTTCCACAAATCAACAACCAGGACCTCATCTTATTAAAAAGTTTTGCACATCAAAAGAAATCACCTAGAAAATGAAAAGACAAACCACTGAACAGAAAAATATCTTAGTCAGTTGTCCCTCAGAAAAAGTATTTCTCTGTAGAACATATAAAGAATTGAAAAAAAATTGGATCCCCTCCATTACAAAGATTCAGTTCAAAAATGGGCATCTGAGGTGAATACACACTTCTTAGATGAAGAAATACAAATGGCAAATAAATATATGAAAAAAGTGTTTAGCATCACTGACCATTCAAGAAATGCAAATTAAAACAACACTGCAATTCTGTGTCTCTCCACAAAAAAATGGCTGTCATCGAGAAATCAACCAATAATACATGCTGGAGGAGATGTGGGGAAAAAAATTAACTCTTCTTCACTTTTAATGAAAGTGCATACTGGTACAACCACTATGAAAGTCAGTGTGTAGATCCCTCAGAAAACCAGGATTAGAGGCCTTATTTTACTTAGCTATACTTCTTCTGAGTGTCTTCTCAGAAGAGTTAGAAACATACCACAGCAGTATATGCACATCTATATTTATGAAAGCACAATTTGTGATATCTAAATTTTGGAAAGAACTGAAATGTCCATCAACTGATGAATGGATAAAAAAGATGTGCTTTTTTATGCAATAGAATACTACTCAGCCATAAACAATGATAAACTTGGGACTTGTATAGTAAATGGATACAACTTGAGACCACACTCATAAGTGAAATTAACTCACATGTAAATATCATATTGTCTCCCTAGTGTGAGAAACAAAAAGAGTAAATAAGGCCTAAAATGTACTATACATGTTGTGAAGTGGGAAGAAATTGTTCAAAAAGAACTAGAAAGTTTCAAAGGGAAAAGAACAAAAGTGAAATAGGAAGAAATGAAAGTCAATTATAGTTATACTATTAGTTTTTCTTAGTTCATTAAAAAGGTTTGTGCTAATATTAATTTGAGAATGTTTTATGCCTATAACTTATATCCTGAAAAACTGCTTTAAAGGTGACGTGTAATGTGTTAACTATTTTTATTTTCCTTTAATTTTGTTATGAAATTTTGTATTGCTTTTTTTCATAAAAGAAGAAAGAAAAAATCCGTACTTAAAGTAAAATTTAACAAGAGTGGGCTCTTCAATCATAAGATAGTTTTTTTAAAAAGTTGTATTTCAACGAATTGTAAAAAAAATCCTATAAAAATCCCTCCCCCACCCACTGAGGCTTCCTTGAGAAAATAATTGTAAAATTACTGTAATTTAAAAACAAGAATAAAATATAAATAAGAGTGAGCTTTACCTAGATTTACTTCCAGATTTGACTATTCCTTTAAGGAAATGGAATACTGTAAAAGTCAATTCATTAAATGTACCAATAAAATTAATTTTAAAAAAAATCCATGTCATATACTTGTGCATTTCCTAACCTCAGGATAAATGCAGTATGCTATAGCCACCAGGAAACTTGTTGGTAATTTTTAAATATTCTCAAATTAAGTTAGGTGCTCCAGTGAATACTAACAGTGTGGCTTCATGACAAGGAAAGAGTGTGGATTTCTGTTTAATTAGGTAAATCAGCACCATGCCAGGCATGGAGGGTATAGATGTTCTTGACCTTAAAGCGTTTGAAGTTGGCAAGGCACACTGTGCACACCTATCGTTCCAGTTAGTCAGGAAGCTGAAGCGGGAGGACTACTTGAGCCCAGTAGTTCAAGGCCAGTAAGAAACCCTGTCTCCAACAAACAGACTTACATTACAGTCTTCAGTGGATGGTAGATCCAAAAATTAGTCTCACAAGTCCATGAAAAATGGAATAATGAGAGAAGCAAACTTGTGAGAGCTCAGATAGAAAACTGTTATTTGGAGAAATAACTGCCAAGATTTATTGTCTGTTGCCATTCCACTGTGAACTCTTAGGGAATTCTGTGTGCTTTGTTTACATGATTTGAATCCCCAGTATCTGGCACAGAGTAGAAGCTTTGCTGAATGAATTACCAAGGTAAGACTTGAACTTAACTGAGAAGCATGAGTAATGTTCACCAAGCAAAAGAGTGGTTCTCCTCTTTGTATTCCTGGCAGAAAAAACAGCTCTTGCAAAGACATGGCTGCATTTGTACATTCTTATTTCCTAAATGATATTTCCTTGGATGGAATTCCAGAGGGCATTCCTTAAAATGTGGCTATCAGTGGAGTTTCTGGATAATGATTTTTCTTTTCGTAAAAGATTTATTTCTCCCAATACATCACTTTGCTAAGCCTCTTGGCAAAGTTAACCATATCAACATGCCTTAACCAATGACTCTTAACTCACTTGTGATAGAATGGACATTATTACACTACTCCTACCTCCTCCAACTTTTTCTTTCTGTTGAAACCATAAGTGGATATCAGGTGAAGATGGTTATAGGTAATGTGACCTTGTTTGCCTGGACAAAGGTCTTGATTTATGCCTGTTGTCCCTGTGTGATTATAATATAGAATCTCTACACTCTCAGATGATTCTATATTTGACCAAGAAAATGAAGGATTGTTTCTCTCAAGCATTAATCAAGGAAAGTGGTTGGTTCCAAAAGTCCCACTACTACTAGATATTAAGAGTACTCTTCAACACTTTTCAGTAGATATTTACTGAATGTGACTGTGCTGTATATTCAAGAGACAACTAATGATGAAGAACACAAGGTCTTTCCTTCACACACACACACACACACACACACGTTTGAATTTTATGTGTGTATATTTGAATTTATACATGTATATAAAATCCTACAGTTGGTTGTAAAAATAACAGTAAATACTGTAATATTGAATATTGTCAGCCAAATAATAGATTTTTAACTTCTTATCTACCTTAGTTTTCCTCATCTGTCAATATATTAGTAACTAGAATATTACCTGCTTTATAGGATTATATGATATTGAGTTAATGAAAGCAAAGAGCTAAGAATGGTACCTTCACACAATAAATGCTCAATAGATAGTAGTATGTGACAGCACATTTCAAACAAAGCTACTGATAGTGTTCTGCACCTTAAAAATAAGAAAAGCAACTCTTTGGAAACTGTCTAATAAAGGTTGCATTTGTTAATTTATTCAGCTTTTATTATGAATTATATATGAGTTCCTCCCTCAAAGAGCACAAGCTTAGTAACAGGAACAGTATGCAGAGACGAATATGGACCTATACACATTTATGTCAAGAAATTGTGTCCCATAAATTTGTGTGGTTAGTTAGAAGTCCAATGAGTACTTTTTCACAAGCCAGTCAATGAAAATGTCAGCAGAGGAGGGGTGGTAGGGTGGTGTTGACTGGTATTAATTAAGGAAGCAATGCTATTGGATTGGAATTTTAGAGAGATCACTGTGGCTAGTAGGTGGAATTTGTTAAAACTAGAGGTAAGGATATGTTGATGATAATGTTCCAGGAGAAAAGATGCCAGAGGCTGAGGAAAGATTGCCTCAATTTTAAGGCCAGCCTACACTACATAGAGAATTCAAGACCAGCCTGAACTATGTACTGAGACCATGTCTTAAAAAGGATAGATAATAAATGGATAGATAGGTAGGTAGGTGGGTGGGTGGGTGGGTGGGTGGATGGATGGATGGATGGATGGATGGATGGATGGATGGATAGATGGAGAAAGAGAGAGAGAGAGAGAGAGAGAGAGAGAGAGAGAGAGATCTTGGAAGGATTTTTATGTAGGAGAGTAATAAAATCATAGAGTCTAAGATAAACCCTGTGAATTGATCATATTTGACTGTTTTTTACCTATAAAAGCAAATTCATATTTTTAACCTAATATAAAAATGGTTAACATTTTTGGGTATGTACCTTCATGTCATATTCCATATTATGTGCCTTACATGGATTGTCATATTAAATTCTCACAACCATTATTATTACCCCCACTTTAAATAGGAAGTTTAGACAGTATCTTTAGATTTGATCAAGGTCCTGGTCCATGACTTTTAAAAGCACATGGATTTAATGACATTAGCCAACTATCTCCAGGTCTGCATTTTATTAAAATAACTCTGGTGACAAGACTGGAAATAGGAACACAGTTAAAAGGCCACTGTGTAGGCATGTTCTCTAATATTTAGAAATATGTAACAATTCATCTTAGGGAGGTAGCTCATTTTGGCTATTGGTAGTACTACATCAAAGATGTGGAAATAAAAACCTGTCTTTTTAGCACACATAGGTTGTGTAGTCTTATTTGATAATAAAATTTTAATAATGGAGATGAACTTTGAGATTGCTGTGCTAAGCCCTTCTGTGTTTTGTTCCCTTTCTATGTCATGACAGACAACAAAGAACAGGTTTGAAATAGGAGTTTGTACGTTATTTGTGTTATGAACCTTAAAGATGACAGTTTTAAAAGTCTTAAACAAAGTGAAAATTTTTACACTATACGTAATGTGTGGCATATACACATTTATATTCATAGGGTTTTTGAAGGCTAACAGTACTAAATAAATGTTCTCATTTTACTCACAATATCAAAACAATCGGATATGATGATAATTTGATTATCCTGTGGTCTATTTTATGGATAATAAGTTGGGCATGGTAGCTGTCAAATAATAAAAATCAGAAAGTACCCATTTAGGATGGAGGTAGAATTCTTTTTTATATTTTTCCTTAAAAGCTTCATAGAAGTTTTAGGTTACATGTGACATGGTTTGTAACCATCTTGATGTAGGTTTTAAACACTATGATTTTAGCTAGTCACTGTTCTCAGTAGGGCAGTAATAGTGAACAGTTGGATTGAATAGAGATGTCAATATCAGTGACCCTTTCTAAAAAGTTATACTTATATATAATTTCTGTAATATCCCAGAATTAATGTTGACTTGATTTTTTTAAAGTTATGTATTTGTGAATTTTCAGAGTAGGACTAGGTATTTTTAGAGACTGAAAGTTTGTAGGAGCCCAGCATCATTTAGGTTACCACACAGTTTTTTTTTGGGGGGGTGGAACTGGGGATTGAACTCAGGTCCTTGTACTTGCCAGGCAAGCGCTTCTTCTACTGAGCCATCTCCCTGGCCCCTAACCACACAATATTGTAAAAGAAGGTTAATACAAAATAGGCATTTGAGGCCAACCAGATAGATCCGCAGATTAAAAGCGCCTTCTTAGGCAGATGCAGGGGCTGGGGTTCTATCCCCAGCATGCTGTGCCAGCCTGGCCCCCAAGGCATGCTGAGACTGCAATTGGGACCATGTGTGGCGGTACACGCCTGTAATCCCAGTGTTTGTGAGGCTGAAAACAGGAGGATCACTGCAAGTCCAGTCTGTGTAGTGAGACCCTGTAGACCCTGTACTGTACTAAATAAAAAAAAATAGTCATTTGTACCAAAGAAAGGTTGTGATGTTAAAATTTTTGCTCAAAAAATTGCCTACGTTAAAAAAAATACTCATCTTCATCAAAGATGTGATATTTCAAGAAGGTATTTTGAATTTGAAGCTGTTGGTAAGGCATTGCTAAGGCAAATGAGGTGCTCAGCACTATGTATAACTTTCTTCTTTCACTTGAAAGTAGTTAAATCCTTCTCTACCTTCAGAATCAGAGAGTGGAAAATAAAAAAGTGTCAGGTGGAGACTAGACTCTTTCTGACAGTTACCTACCATACCCCTGTTTCTTTCACATTTTTTTCTTCACCTCTTATAGAGAAAGTAAACAACATTTTGCAGTATGAAAACATTGTCAAGGTAAACAAGGTTTCTAAAAAGAGTGGACTATTCCCTGGGTATGGTAGAAGGGAAGTGAGCGGTCACCGAGAGAAAAGCAGCTGTGGTTTGCTGATTGAGGATTTCTGCTGATGACCAACCACAGGAAAGGGCTTATATAGAAACCCAACATTAAGGGAAAAGGAAGTTAATGCATTTGTACATAAAGTGCAAAATAATTGTGCACTAAGCATTTGATTCAAAAGCTTGTCTAAAATATTTAGAATCAATAATTTATGTTCTTTTATTGACCAAGTGCTGATTGCCTATGTGCTGGGGTTTATAAGGTATGTTTCCACTTTCCAAGCTCGCAGTACATTGTGAAGGTAACATGCATCATAATTTATTAACTATATTTTCTAACAATTGTTTTAAGGTCATTGAAGCTTAGAATTATGTTCACAGTTAAAATTTTGGTAAATAAAATTTAGGAAAGATTTGTCTTAAGTCTGGGAGCCAGGGAGATGGCTCAGTGGAATAAGTGCTTGCCTGGCAAGTTCAGGGATCTGAGTTCAATTCCCGGTTCCACCAAAAATTTAAAAAAAAAAAAAAAAGTCTTAAGTCTTTTAGACAATTCCATCTGAAGATCAGGCACTCTTCTATCCACTTAATGTGTTAATTAAGTGTTAATAAGGGAAGGACTAGCAGTTAATAAGGGTAGGACTAGCACACACAAAATATAGCAGTTGACAAAATGTCACCTTTGTAATGCTCATAGAACCAGGGTTCTGTCATCACCTAGTGGCATAATACTGAAATTGCAGGCCAAGCTTTGGTCTGTTTAAGTGCCTGTAAGTAGGTATCAAAGACATTACTCTAAATCTTTATTCATGTAGAATGACATAGAGAATTCTTAAATGTCTTTAGATCTATACCTTTTAATATAGGGTAATGTGTTAGGGTTAAAGTATGGATTGAGATGTGGCATAGATAGAGGCCTAAACTTGCCTCTTACTAACTGATCTAATCTTTAGCTTCAGCTCTCTAATATTTAGCTTTCTTTTTGAAAATCTAGTTACGAGATTTATAGGCAACTACTTTGTGTAATGTTTGAGACACAGTGGATGCTCAATAAATGCTAGTTCTTATTCTTTTTTCAAATTATTTACTGAATAATGTCTGTCTTCTCACAAAAATCATAATGTTCCTATATATAAATAAAATTGAATATGTCATAATGATAGATTCAGAGAATCTTTTGGAGGGGGTCTAGCTAGAGCAAGTTGGCTGTTAGAATTTCTTGCCAGCTCTCATGTCCCACTTTGTTCTTATTTGAACTATCCTGAATTTCTCAACCACATTCTTTTTTTTTTTTTTGAAACCCAGCCTGAAATGCAGCTTCCCCCATGAAGTGTCCCACATCACTCCAGATGGCATTCTGACCTTCAACTAATTTTGATGCTACCTAATTTTGGTACCATGCTTTCACCTTCTTCCTTATGCTATGAGGATGCTTGTATAAAAAAGGAAAGCTTCTTCACAATTAGATTGTAAGCTCTTTCAGGATGGGGAATATGACTTTATTTCTTTTTATTAACCACACCATAACCTAGCACTTAACTTTGCTCACAAGCCTAGGTAAATGTTTATCTGCAGCAAACATTTTTAATGCAACTGCAGCAGACAATTTAGCCTATTTAAGTTACTATCGTCTAATTGATTTGAGAGTCTTTGTACCCCATATTTCTCCAAAGACTCAGTTATCTTGAGGCCAGTTACTAATTTATGCATTGCATATTTCATGTTAATAGTAATAGCTACCTTGTACAGTACCACCACCACCAAGCCTTTGTTTTAATTCTGTCAACAAACATTAAGGGAAGAGTTATTATGCCCACTTTACAGATGGGAAGGCTAAGGCTTGGGAAACTTAGCATATTTTCCCTAAGGAATTGTTCAGGGAGCCCTAGTTTAATCTGATGAAATGGAAGTTTGCTTAGTATTTAACAGGATGATGAGTAGGGATGTTGGTCTTCATTAATTCCTATAATAAAGTACTGCCTTTAAATGAGGACATAGAAGTTAACTAGTGTTAACTGAGTGGCTATTTGATAAAAGGAAGAGGAAAAGGGGACAGAGCTGAACGGCTCAATCAGTTATTCATTTTTCCATGTAAGAAATTTTGCTTTCTAGGGCTGGTGAGATGGCTCAGTGGTCTAAAGCACCTACTTGGAACAAGCTTGGCAAAGCAGAGGGACCGCAGTTCAATCCCCCAGCACCACATGCCAGCCAGCCCCGCCCCCTGGTGGGCTGAGCTGGCCACACACACACACACACACACACACACACACACAAATAAATAAAAATACTAAAGTTATTTAAGAAATTTTGCTTTCTAGCTTTAATATTTTATATCTCCTCCACTCTGAATATTTTTTTTATTTTTTAAATTAATGTATTTTTATTAGTTCATGTTTGCATAATGATTACATTTTATTGTGAGTTGGTACATGTGCATAACCCTCTGAATTTACAACTTATTCAGAATGACAGATTAAATGAAACATCTGGAGGACGTATTTATCTAAAAGCATGTTGCAAATAAATACCTTCATCTTTTCAATGAGAAAAAATTGAGCATCCTCCCTTTTCTCTCTCTTCTAGTTTATGTCCATCTTTCTAATACATTCAACATAGATTTACTAGGAATATTTTTCTATGACTTGTTAGAGGAGATTTCACATTTTTAAAATGTATTTGATTGTTACAAGGTCTCATTACAGAGCTCAGACTCATAATGATCCTCCTGTTTTCAGTGTCCCAAGTGCTGAGATTACAGGTGCACACCACCATGCCCAGTCTCAGTCACTGTCTCAGCATGTCCCAAGGGCATGGCTGGCACAGCACACCACCGGGGATCGAACCCCGGTCCCTGTGTCTGCCTACATAGGCACTGTAATCCTCTGAGCTATCTGGCTGACCTTTGAATCCTATTACTTCTTTATTGTATCTTCTCACTCTCTCCCCCTTGTCCTCTCTTCACCTTCCTCCTCCTTGTCCTCTTTCCATAGATGTACCTCTTTTACAGTACATCTATTCCTTTATTGTTAGTTATAAAATCATAAATGAATCTAGAATTTTTTAAACCCCATATAATTTTCTAAACTGTGTTAAACTAATTTAGTACCATACCCTTTAAGTTTATGAAGAGCTATCCCATACTTACTCTGCCTAATGCACTTAAATTATATTTAGACTAGGGTTTAAAGATTTTTGTTTTGGTTATATTTTTAGTAAAAACTCTTCTGAACTCATGCAAAAGACACTACATTCCTTAGTACAGGGATCTTCCAGAATCTCTGTGTATTTCTACATTGACCCTGCAAAATTTCATGAGCTATGGTGAAGAGTGTGTCATTGAAATGTTCAGTTACTCCACCAGTGATTCCTTGGATATATGTGTATTTACCCTGTAAAGAATTTTGTAGGGGCCAGGGAGATGGCTCAGTGGAATAAGTGCTACCCTGGCAAGCGCAAGGGCCTGAGTTCAATCCCTGGTTCCAAAAAAAAAAAAAAAAGAATTTTTTAAATAAGGCTGTCTTCCTATCCTTTACATTTTCTTTCCCAGAAAGACATACTAGTGCTCTAGAAGTGTGGTCAGGGCACATTTAAAAGAGCAAATGTACATTGATTCTGGAAAGAATCCTACTTTCAGCTGCAGTTTTAGCATAATGCTGAGGGTTTTGTGAAGAAAATGGGAGCCTAAAGCATGAATCTGCTCTTAGGTCAGTGTACCTGTGCAAGAGAGTTCTTGGTGACTTAAGCAGAGAAGACATCAATTTGTTGCATTTCCCCATTCAGTAGCATTCTTGTAGCTCTTTCCCTGTCTGTAGTAGACAAACTAACGAACATTCAACAGTGGATTTCTGGGCCTCTGGTAGAAACTTCTTAATGTCAATCGCTGTGTCTTTCCTGTTTCATGATGTTTGGAGTTTTCTATAAAATTAATGGTTCCAGAAGCAGTAAAAAAAAAAATTCAACAAAGGAAAATTAAGCCTTATATTTTATCAAAAACCTTTAAATGTAGCTTACCATTGTCTGGGCAGACTATTTGGATTTTCCCTTTAAAAAGAAATACTAGCAGTTTACATTTATTTTTCAAAAAGAAGAGACAAAGAACAAAAATAAATTGAACCACAGGAAAATATCAGCTCGCAGTCACTGATGATGCTATTTCAATGGTGTGCCATAATCATATTAGGGCAGAGTGTATGGAATTCCTGATTTCTGCATGACAGTGTAGAAAGACCAGCAACGGTCTGTCTGTATGTGTATGGATATGTGTGTCTGTTCACTCCACCTTCCCATCTCATTTGGCTAATTCAATTGAGGGGCAAGAAGAGGTAATCCAGTGAGCCAGAACTAGAGGAAAAGGGCTGCAGCTGTGCTCAGAGGGACTGGTGTAAAGAGAAGCTCAGTCTGACTTGGAGTTTTGTGCTGTTGCACGTGAATGCTCTGGAACTGCCCTAATTGACTGAAAATGAGCTGGCTACAGTCATATGGAACAGGTCTGTTTAGCCACATCACTGGGTAGCATGGCAGATGGTAGACTGTCAATGGGTGGTATTGATTGGCTGAATTTGCCTTAGGGTAACAAGACTATGGGTCCTTAAAATCTCGCTCCATCGTGTTTTCCTTTGTGCAATCATATACAGTAGTGGTTTTTCTCTTTTCACTCCCCTCAGTCCTCAGTATCTCCTTTTCTCCTTTTCAAATCAAAAGTCTTCCTTGGTAATCAAGTTAGAGAGGTTACCTTGAAATTAAACACTCTGAATTATCACCAAGGCAAGAAAACTTGAGAATATTTTATTTACTAGGCTGATTACATTTTAATGTTTAAAGAAAGTGACATTTTTTAATTAGTGTTTAAGACATATGGTGAGTGTACAAATTAGCTTATTTCATACAACCAGAATTTGATGAGAGCAACTCCTCCTTCTCACTCCCAAGTTAAAAATTGTCACTTGAAATTTAATATATGCAAGGAGGTTAAATGGTATAAAGTGATACAGACCTGTCTTAAAGATAGAGACAGTCACTGTTGTGTTGCATGGATGGTCTGGATAAATACTAATGTTGACATCTGTGCTTGCAAGAAGATGTAGAAATTCCGGAGTTTTAAATTTGTCCAGTCAAGAAAAAAAATCACTGTGTGTTGGTTTCTGTTTTAGATACATGGGAACACAGAATGGTGCATGCATACTTTATAAGCAATAAGATTTTCCTTAAAATGAGGCTGTATGCCAATATAAGTGATATCATCTATTTTTTATTCAGGAGATTGTATATTCTTTTAACGCCTCCTTCTTATCACCTGGAGATTTCAATGTGGTACATTCTCTGTTAGTGGCTGAGTAGTAGATTAATTGGAATAGAATGGTACAAATGAGATGCCAAGTTAGTTGTTTATCCAAAGTAGTGTACAACAGAAATGCTGTACTTCAAGGCAGATCTTAGAGAAACAACAGTATTGATTAGAGATGTGTTCATTTATAACTGTTCATGTAATTATGTTTTTAAAACTGATGTTTATGTCTTTACTTCAGTGTCATTACTTTTAGGCTTTTGGTTATTTCCTACCAGGAGAGACCATATCAGATAAACCTAATGTTTTACTCAGAAGAAAAGTTGCACCCTTAAACTCTTGCTTCCTTCTTGTGGGTTTCATCCACAGGTACACTTTCAAATATGGTTTTCATCACTTGTGTGAATATTTTTTCTCATTTGCCTAAAGGAAAATATTTTCAAGGTTTTTCTTTTCTCTTTGCCGTGTTGTGTTTTCCTTGTTCATTTTTTTGCTGATGAAAACAAAGCTTATTTGTGTTTCATTTTTCACATTAGGATTGTTTATTAGTTTGGGGGGGATTTTTTACTCTGCCACTTTAAGTCATGAGAAGAATATTTATTTATTTATCATCTACACATACCTACAAGATACAGTAAGAGACAGTGTTGCCTTTTAGGCTGCTGCTGTTTCTCTTGCCACATCCAGTACTTAAAAGCTATTCAAAGGGGTAGGGAGGGAAACTGTTTTAAGATGATTTATTTGAATGTGTGCACTCTACGCACCTGGTGGTTATACAGTGAACTGTTACTTTAAAGAGTAGTTTCAACACCAGCCATGTTTGGGGCAGGCTGCTCTTGCAAAGAGAGCAGTGCGTATAACAGGAGTCTACCGTGTGTGAGATAAGAGGAAAACTCAGCTCACTGACTAGAGGTTTTAATGTATGAACTCTAGGGAAATAATATATTGACTGTTCCGTGGCACGCAAGAAAATTGAACTACCCTTTGCAGACGGAGTGCTTTGCAAAAGAGTCTATCTGTTTCTCTTAAAACAAAATCTGTGGCAAGATGTTTGAAATCAGCAGGACGCTTAATGCTGCTTTGTTAAATAATGAGGTAATATTTTGTCACTTTTTTCTGGGCAGCATCTGTTTTTTCCCCCTCTTCATTTTTTCCCTATGTTTATAAAGGATTCTCTTTTTTCCCCCTCGTGGAAGTCAAGGAAATACAACTCAT
>NW_004524683.1:3745939-3758907 GCF_000260255.1 Octodon degus | reverse complement strand
GCAGTTTCAGCCGGCTGCTGTTTCCTAACCCATTGTGCCACGTAAGGCTTCTCCACTGCGCGGAGTAGGTAGTTATTAACGCTGAATTGGCTTCTGGTTCAGTCCATCTGGACTCTGTGTGGGAAAGCTGGCTGCCGGCGACTGATGCTGAGATATCTGCAACCTTTGGGATGTATGCATGGTGGCAAGGGGCTGACTGATATGAGATTACTTCTTTTAAGGGAAATTGTTATTAATGACTCAAGAAACTGCTCATTTATGGTAAGAGGAAACAGCGGCTCTGGCAACCTCAAAGCTCTGGGATATCATTTTTAGGTTGCCTTAGCTGCTTGAGTGAGACAAGTTTCTTTCTGTGGTGGTGGAGGATTGTAATGGAAAAAAATCCTGCGTGACTGGGAGACTCACCTGCCTGATTCTTAAGCTAATATATTGAGAATCTGTTGCTTTACAAATGTCACGCCACTGATGTAGTGGTCATCCCCTCGCTCTGAAAGATGAATAGTACTATTGGAAATGCGATAATAAGGTTGACTTTTCCCAACAATAGGATTCTGTCTTTGTCTTTAGAGAAAAGGCCTCTGAGGACATTTGTGCATTTGTTTGAGGATTCTGTTGAAAGACTTTAGAGTGGAGGTTTTTGGAGAAGTGATCAATATACAAAATGCATGGATTTTTTTTATCCTGGCAAATCCAGCTAATTATTTATACGGCAGTATACAGTTCCTATTTCGGAAAAGTGGCCTAAATATTTTTTGCTATACCTTATGTTGATGTAGACTTACCAAGTGTGCTGAGGTTAGTATAAATGTGAAGGAAAAAATTAGAAATTTCACCTTTTATAACCTTCAGAGAAATGCCAAGTAAATATTTTGTTCCAAGTGAGCTGTTTTAGTTTACATGTTTGTCAGCATTATATTAATATTTATTTTTATAATATTTTGATATTGGTGAAAAAATACTCAGTTTTTGATGTTGATTTAGGGTACATGCACTTACCCTGTGTACATACATTGAGCCATTTAAAACACTTTACCTATGAATTCATCCTTAGTCTACACTTAACATTATATAGTACTATTATAACTCATAGGACACTAAATGTGCTGTAGAAAATATTTTAAAAGTGTACTTAATTCCTTTAAGGTATTATAGTTTTAACATTTTTGCTTTTGTATTCTATGCCTTTTCATTCCTAACAACTGCATTTATTTCTATTTAAAACCAATAGTTCACATAGTATCTGCAACAAATACTGTCTTATGGTATATCTATTTTTAAAGGGCTTATACACATGTATGTCTATTGGTGTGTGTTCACAAAATAGTAACTTAGCTTTAATCTTTAAGAATGTAAAGGTTATTTTCTTTTTCAGTACTTTTCACAAACATATTTATTCTTAGTCTTTGAACCCAGGAAAATAGCACATTTTTCAGCCTGTGTTTCCATTCTCCTAATTCTGTCTTACTTGAACCACAGATTATGTTGAATTCTGGTGATATTTGTTATTTCTGTATATTTATTGAGAAATAAATAGTGATAAAGTAGCCTTTTGCATAAGTATGAGGCATAAACTTCTCAGGTAAGACACTTTAAAAACCGAGGCCAGAACAAAAATATATTTACTTCATATATACTGCTTGAAAAATAAAGCTTGATTGCAACCATGGAATGTATAACACCAGCAGATAGACTGTGCACATCACTACACACTCGCTAAATGTCTCTTGGCAAATCTTTGAAAAGACCAAAAGAAAAAAAGGCATTATTTAAAGGACAGAAGCAAAATCACTTGTCCAGTTAAATAAGATGAGCACTCTGTACAGGTAATGAAATGAGGCTGTTTTATTTCAGGAACACATTTTATCTTTAGAAAGATAAGGAAAGCAGAGGGAAAATATGTTTTAGTGATTTTTAAAAATTCAGATCATGCCCCTAACCAAGTTGAGAAATAAATTCATTTAAATAAATCATTCATCATTCTCTGTTTTGAAAAGCTCAAACAGAATGTGGAAAGGTAGAGGCTGACAGCTGCCTCCTTCCTTCCAGAATTTTGGTTTGTTTGTTTTCTTTATTTGGGAGTAGTTTTCTGGGCAGACTTGTGTGACCCTAGTTCACAGAGCAAGTTTAAGCTCAAACTTGCATGCTTTAGCAATGCTGGCCATGTTAGCTGCAGAAGGAGTCTTACTAAAAAATCAGCAATATTGGGAAATAATAAAGTTAAAACGTAGAAGTATTAGCACATTAAAGTGCTTTTGTTGTATCTTTAAGCCTAGAGGCAGATCATTAAATATGCATTTCGCTAGAAAGCAACTGTCGAGAAAGATAAGGTGGTTGAAAATATTCAACACTGGAAAAGCCCTCCATCAGAGGGATGGAATCTGCATCCCTCAGGGCTGGAGAAAGGAAGGACACTCCCACTGTTAAGGTTTGCAAGCTTCTAGTGACCTGCAGTTGTTACAGTACTTTTGAGCTGGGAGGAAGGAAAAGGTAAAAATACAAGTGTGGCTGTTGTTGCTTCAACCAGGCCTTAATTACCAGACACAAGAAGCAGTTCAGAAATCTGGTCTCTGTTGTTGTAGAGGTCACCAAATCATTAACATCGCCAATCTGGCAGTAGCTAATTTAAATAGCACCTGATGTTGCAACGCCTCCCTTCGTTTCCCCAGCCAATCAGATCCTGGCTTGTGCTGACAGATGGTCCCATAAATGGATGTAAAAAGGGGAAGCTTCCAGCCAATTTCAGCAAGGCTCTGTTCAGTTGTTCTTATCTACATCCTAGAATCGGGGGTTTCAGCTCACTGCTCCTTTTCTTCCTTTTTTTTTTCTTCCTCTCCCCTGCCCCCTCAAATAATTGATTTACTTTACAATCATCCACATTGTGTTTTGTGGATCTTTAAAAATATATAACAATAGTAGTCATTTAAAAAATATATTCTGAAACCTTTGCAAATTTTAAGAGAAGAGTCGAAGCTCTGCAAGACCCAATATTTGCCAATAAGAATGGTTATGGTAGGTATGACTAGATCTATAATCTGTTGTTTGTGTTGATGGAGGGAAGGCAAGCATCTACACCCTGACCAGTCTTACGCTTGCACAAGAGTTTAGTTCTCTGTTGTTGTTTGGTTCTTGCATTTACTATATCTTTTGTGTAGAATGCATGTAGGTCCTTTTATTGAAAAACAGTGGGGCGATAGAGTGTCATTTTTAACAGCTCGTTGTCAGTTTCCCTTCAACATAAAGACGGAGGGTGGGGGTGGGCTGAAATAATTGCTGGTTTGTTGAAAGAGATTATATTACTTGAGCCCATCATGGCAAAAGGAACGTTTTCTTTTTCACGGGAGAAGGGACTTGTATACATGCCTGGGTTTTGTGGGGCTGGGGGTGAATGCATGGGGGTTAGGAATCTCCATTTCTTTGCTGGAGATTTAAACCTCCAGAGGTACTGCCTGAATGTTGAACACTGAGATGGGCAGTTGTGTTTCAGGGGACTGCGCAGTCAAAACGGCAAAGAGTGTGATTTATTTGGGCTTCAGTAAATGCTGCATCTTGTATTTCAAAGAGTTTCCTGTCATGACCTCATAAAAAAGAGGAGGCGGCTTGTATGTGTAGCGGTGCCTGGCGTGTTGAGTTGTTGCTTCCTTCTCTGGGCAGCAGCTCTGTAAGAAGGAATGTCAGCTTTTACATAACGTTTCTTTCCGCTTTTGACACACTGTGTGAGGGTCCATCTTCTTCTGATCACAGATGGAGTGGAATGGCTTAAAGATGGTAAGTGAAAAGAGGAAGGCAGCTTGGAGGTTCCAGCCGTGTGTGTGTGTGTGTGTGTGTGTGTGTGTGTGTGTGTGTAAGGATGGTGGACTGTACATTGTAAATCACTGTGGTGATCATTTGTGTGTGTCTATTTAGTATTTTCTTTTCTGAAAAAAGAATCTACTACCAAGTATAATGGCATGGCATGCACACAGGCACACAGACTGCCTTTTCCATCTAACACATATTTTAACCAAGCAAGACTGGTGCCTTTTTTGACAATCACAATGTGACCGTCACTGTTGGCTGGCGTGTCCGCTGCCTCTGTGAGTCTTCAGTGGAATTACACGACTGTTAAAGTTAAAGGCACGTTTCTTTTTCAGTCTCCTGCTAGGAGTGATGGGGAAGGCTGGGAATGAGGGGTGGAGGAGGTAAGATTCAGTAGGAGCAGATGCATTTGTGAAACAGGACTTTTGGATGTGGATGGGAAAGTGGAAAACCTTTCTGCCAAGTAGTAAATCTATTTATAGCATCATCTTTTTGAGAAAAAAAGGAAGCAAGGAAACTCCTTGAGTACCGCTCCTGTTGCCTGATGTTGACCCTGCAGATACGGCACAAAATGGCATGATCTGATGCCACCAGTGCCCACTTTGACTTTGAATTTTCACCAGCAATAGCTTTTATGGGGTTTCAGGGCTGGGTATGGGAGAATGCTATAAATTCATATGCATCTTACTAGAGAAGCCTAAAGAGGACTTTTTGCTCTGCATAGATGTTATAACAAAGCTGTGGTCTTTTTCTCATTCTTAGAGGATTGCCTTTGTCTGGCTGCTTGTTTTGATGGGTGTAAAACAAATAAGATTAGACCGAGCAGCCCAACTGAAAGCGATAGCTGGGAGGAAAACCCAATGAAAGGTTGCCGGGGAAACGAACAGAGGAGAAGCCGAGTAGGGAGCAGGTGGCTATCACGAGAACACACTGCAAACAGTATAAAGGGGGGGACCACGATTATCTTTGCTGTTCTTTGTGGTCAGCCCAACTTTAATTATTCTTTATAAATAGGTGTTAATTACATTTCTAACTCTGGTTTACAGTGATTTTAAGAAATCTATTTTTAAGCATCTGTTCAGCCTCTCCTGGTTTTCTTTTTGTTTGTTTGTTTAAAAAAAAAAAAAAAGGAGAGAAGGAGGGAGGGGGGAGGGAGGAAAAGAGAGGAGGAGAGGAGAGGGAGGAAGGGAGGGAGAGAGAGAGACGGAGAGAAAGAGGGGGGAAGGGAGCATAGGGAATCTTGCTTTTTCTTTTTTTTCTTCTTTTTTTTTCTTTTCCTCCTTTCCCTGCTGTGAAATTGTACGTGCTAAAAATCTCAAGGAATCCTGTGAGGCCATTTGAAAAAAAAATGTAAATTATATTGAATGAAGTTGACGGAAGCATAATAGTGAACTCCCACAGCTGATAGGTTCAGCAAATGATTTCTTAGAAATTTCCAGCAAATATTCATCGGAAAAATATAAGTAGAAAAGATTTCCCCTTAGCAGTGATTTCATGTTAGGTGATATTGATATTTTTACTAAATCAGACCTTTATACTATAGTTCTGATGAGTTCATTGTATCTCTCATTTTATATTCCAAGTAGAAATCGCTTTAAAATAATAATAAAGGAACGGCTTTCTGCTGGCACTTTGCTTCCTTTTCCTCCCTGTGCCTTCAGCCACAGTAGCCTCCTGGCTGCACCTTCACAGTCATTGCTTTCCACTGGCATTTGGCCCTGACTCTGAAGTTGGCATAAAACTGAGTGAAAAGCTGATTTTTTTTTCTAGTGTCTCTGAACGTCTGGGACCCATGCGTGCGCTGGGTGACAGGCATCTCTCGCTTTTTCTGTCTCATAGTGTGCTTTACTAGTAGTGTCTTTTTCCTGTGATGGTGGGTACCAGGACTGAAAGATGTACCACTTGGGTGAATAGGAGGTTAAAAAAAAAACCCAAAAAACTGAAACAATGATCTGTTATGGTTTCTTCCTGGGGGGCAAAATAAATACATAATCACATAGCTAATTATAAACCCCAAAAAGAGAGGCTAAAAAATACTGAAATACATTACAAGGTTTAGAAATATAACTGGCTTTCTTGAAAGTACTCTTAAATGTTACTTTCCCCTTTACGACTCTGTCCACCCAGCACACACCATTCTTTCCTCCTTACAGATGCTTCTTTCTACTTTGTCCTATTACTGAGGGGTTTAATATTTTGTTTTGACTCTTGAAGTTAAAAACAAATAAACTTTTTTTTTGTTCTATCCTTGAACCTTGCTCTCGTATGATAAGTGAATAAATATGTCACCTTTTAAAAATAGAATAATTTGTTTCTTCTGTAGTATAGTTTCCTTTATTTGGAGTATTTTCTGACAGTTTTTACTTAGGGGAAAATTCTATAAGAACTGTCATCTTGGCTTGGACTGTAAAAAAGACACGTGATTCTGCTGCTGACCTTTTTTGCTTCTTTGTCTTAAAAAAAAATAATAATAATGCCTACTACCTGCATGTGGAGGTGTGCCATTATGGAAGCTGAATGTTCATTTATTGAGAAGTCAAAACCTGACTGGAAATATGTCTCAAAAAAAAAAAAAACCTTACTATAGCAGTTTTAATGATCAGAATGTCTATATATCTCATAATAATATAATGGCTAAATTACTTACTATTTAAATTTTTAAAAGAGTCAAATGAATGTAGGTAGGAAATTAACTGAAAATTCACTTTCACAATCATTAACGTACAAGACGATTTTAATATCTCATTTTTAAAAACTAACAATCATATATTCATTTGGATCTTAGCCCCATTCATTCCTAACTGCCACTCATTCAAGTCATCCTTCTAGCCGGATGTAGAAGGGCTTGCTTCTGTTTGATGGTTTGCACAAAGCATTCAAACTTTGTATCTCCCAGTATCCCTTCTTTGGTCCTTTAAATATTGAGGTTTTGTTATGAAAGGATGGGCAGGTAGCTATACAGCAGCAGTAGTAGAATAGATTTGATAAAGCAAGAGAAAGAAAATGAACTGCATGCATGTCTTTTAGCCTTAAACTCAGTCTTGCAAAGAGGATTTAAGACATGCTAGACTTTAGATACTTTAAATTTAGGATTTCTGTTGGTAATAATCTATTTGAAAATTTATATCCAGAAATTATTGCATGGGTGGTGCTTTCTGTGTGTGTATTCTGAATCTCTAAAAGGATGTTTGGATGAATTAAAGCATTTTTCTCAAGTTAGAGAAAAATGTTACTATGAACAATGAAAGAATTTCGTCAGTGCAAGTCCTTCTCTTTGGTTTGATTTTTTTCCCGACTTTGCACTTGTTTTCTTATGTTGAGTGGGTTCTCTTTCCTATATGTAGACAAAATATAGTCACATCTATGAAGAGATATGCTGCTTCATTTAGCCTTTGACATTTTAATGCCTTATGTTAATTTAAAAAAGAAAGAAGTAATGTGTACTGCATGCAAGGAATGGCGGTCTTGATAGAGGTCATAATATATGGACAGTAGTCCTTTGGCCTTGACAAATTTCTTCATTAGTTCCAGTGATATGTGACCACCAGGAACGAAATTTATTGCTGGAAATTTAATGTGTACATTTTTTGGTGAGCGGGCCAGCGGATGCTAGATATAGGAGTATGCGCTGCCAAGTGCTGCAATGCAGTATTTTTTTTTCCAATGTCATTGGGAGTTTAGGGGTAAGAATGGACATGAGCATTCTTAAGCTTTTATCTTATTGTTTACTAGCTGATGAGTCATGTTACACAGAATTGGTCAGTTGACTTTTTGGAAGTAAAGTCAACTGTTTATTGACTACCATCCATTCCCCATCCACTTGAAGGATATGTGGTGTGTGTGTGTGTGTGTGTGTGTGAGAGAGAGAGAGAGAGAGAGAGAGAGAGAGAGAGAGAGAGAGAGGAAAATAGACTGTGTATTAGTGTAAGGGTGTTTGCTGAATTCCTGCACCTGTCTTAGGGTTTCCTTATTTGATGTTATCAACTGTATACACACTTACTTATAAGTATGTGTGTGTGTGTGTGTGTGTGTGTGTGTGTGTGTGTGTGTGTAAGTGGAAAGGAAACCAAATCAGGCTGCTTCTCATGAGAAGTAGCTTCTTTTCTTCGTAGCTTCAACAATCCTCTTCCTAGAAAAATATGAAATTTCAAATATACATCAAAAATATGTAAGATACATATCCTACAGACTTCCATTAGTAATGAGACACCTTTCTGTAGCTCCCACTTGAGGAATTATAAATGTGCAAATCCTGAAAGCTACCCTTTGAATCAGAGGTTGGGCTCTAATTAAAATGTGTTTATATGTGTATGTGTGAGAAGAGTTGGTATTCACTAGGGGCATTTGATCATTCTGCCATTGATAAAAACAAGGAGATGAGGTAGCTCTGTTAACATCTCGTGTTTTGGTTTGTTTTTTTTTTTTTTTTTTTAGTTTTTATGAGTGTTGGTGCGTATGCATGTTGGAACCATTGAAATTTTAAAATCTCAGCTTATTTGAAGATAGAGGTCTTTTATAAGTCAGTGACTTTCTAAAGGAAAAATAGAAAGTAGCCTGTGGGTGAATGGGTGTGACTTATCACAAATAATGTCTTAAGTTAGCTGTCTAACAGTGAAAAGAAAAGGACTGAGGACAAGAGTAGCGAGGGGCACCAACATGTGGATCCATACATTGCTGGTGTAGGAGATAAGAAGTGATAAATTTGAACTGGTGCAGTGCAGGATGCCCTGTAATTTCTCAGAACCTTGACTTTACATCTCTGTTACTTCCTTGTTTGTTTTTTCACACCTTTAATTATAACCAGTATGGGATGTTCACTGGGGGCATAAAAATGAGCCATTTCGTTTATTGTTTACTTCATTAATTATCCAGCCAATGTGTTCACAATAGCTTTGGAGCATCAGCATTAGAAATAAAGCACTTTGGAAATGAAATTGTTATAAAAGGACAAAAAAAGAAAAACAGCAATCAATCAGCTAGCTTGCTTTTGATGTTGACAGCCATGCTGTTTAATAGTGATATTTATGTGGTTCTTTATACATTCGTTATGAAATAAAGTATGTGGTGTCAACGCTCTTAATAGGTTGATGGTCCCCACATCTCTCCCTCCCACCCCAACTCAGAGAGTCAGCCTTTCTCCAGACTATTTTAGAAGTGACCATTTTTGCTCTGCCAGGCTCATTATTGGGATTCTTGTGGTAGCTAACACCAGAGATACTTTCCCCCCAATAAGAATCCCTCTACAAGGAACAAAAAGACTGAGAGCCATAAAGGAATCCTGAAATACATTTTGGTTGAGAAAGCTAAGGTTAATGTAATTGTGTACTTGCCTTTTCATTCTTTGGAAGGTTTTTTTTTGGGGGGGAGAGACTTATTTTTAGCTGAAAAAGTAAAATGTAAAACCTAGCATATGGGATTTTTTTAAATGGAAAAAAATTTTAGATCATAGATTTCTCCAGAAAATAACTTCCTCTCGACTCCTGGTTTGAAAAATACCATTTAAAACTGAGTTCAATTTTTCAATTATGCATTTTAAAGTATAGAAAAGTAATTAACACTTGTATAGCAAGTTGGTTTCCTTTTTCAGAATATAAGAAAACAGAGAAACAATTCCAGCTATGATGGCAAATTCTGAAAAACACACCACGGTGTGGAGATTTCCTGTCTGCACTTCATGGCATTAAATTCTGTCCTTCTTGGATCAGTTATTCATTGTTGTCTTTGCCTTATGACAACTAATTCTTGAAGTTTTTGTGACAACAGTGTTCCTAGTAGAGTTTGACTCTCATTTGTTGTGGTTTAAAGACGTGTTTGTCAATGGCATCCTATATACGTTTCTTTGAAACATGAAATTCAAGGTTATAATTTCTTTTTCTTTCAGCAATGATTAAAAAAATAATGAAGATAAGTCCCATGACTTGAGATCAAGTGAAGGTTTTCAAGGTTACACATTATACTGTGAGGGTTGTATCAAATTCTGAAGGAAAGTCATTTAAATATGAGTTTTTCCTTTTCTATTTGTAGTAGGCTTAACAACAGCAAAAGGTAAGAAGTAAAGACTTTCTGGACATTTTTTGTCTGTGAGTTCCATGTACCCAGATGTTCACTCCCAGGAAGGAGTAATTTGGATAGTTGGAAGAAACTTGTCATTTAGTCAGCTGCCCATGAAACTTGGCTGGAACCTGTTAATTTGACAGAAATATGAATGCCTTGCTTCTGATAGAAATTGCCTCTTTGAATATCTTTTTCTCTTACACTCAGGAGTGTGCCTGGACAGATAGTGAGCCTTTTGGAATACCCTGGGCTAACAGTTAGTTTGTAATACATATCTGTGAGGTCCTATGTGCTTGTAGGGAGCAGGATATAGACAACTGCGACCCCTGGTGTGCTGTGGCATATGCCAATAATGGCTTTTCAAGTAGTCTATTTTACTAAGCTGGGAATGTAAGCCATTTCAAGTTTTGCTTTCTAACTTTTACTTGTAAAATAGTAGGGTTTTTGTCTCTGTATCTGTCTCTGTCTCTCTTTCTGTCTCTCTGTCTTTCTGTCTCTATCTCTCTTTCTGTCTCTCTGTCTTTCTGTCTCTCTCTCTCTCTCTCTCTCTCTCTCTCTCTCTCTCTCTCTCGTCTTTCTGTGGCTGTCAGTCTCCTTTGACTTAATCTCCAGTCATGGCACTTAATTTCATTATGTTTTTTTTTAAATCACTGCTGAAAGAAAGAGAAATTTTTACAACCTAGAATTTTACATTTCAAAGAAATGCACATAGTAAATAGTAAAACAGTAGATAGAACTGGATTTGACTTTTGTTTTTCAAAGTGTCCACTTTGAAAATGCAGCCATAATAAATAATAGCTCTAATGATAAACTTCAGCGCTAGGTGATGTTTAAAAGTCTGAAATGGAAACCTGAGAACTTCGGCGCTTTACTGATGGAACTTTCATTAGGAAAATACATGCTTAAAATGGAGTAAACAACTAAGTCCCTGCAGTCTGTGATTTTGACCAGATTTGACTCATCCTTTTTTATGTTTCTTTTTGTAATACAGCCAACCACACATCTAAAATTTTGGATATTGTGCATGTCTTCAACATTAATTATCTCTGTTGATGCACTGAGTACAGATAGTACAATTCCCACAAGTCTAGATTCTTATTGTAACACTAAAATAAAAGTGATATTTATGAATAATATTGGGAAAGTTGTCCTCATAGTAATCATTCCCCAAAGAAAGCTTTATGTAAGTATGCATTTGTTATTCAAGATATTAAAAGGGAATCATTAGCTTTTACTTTTTAATTTGGACTAAAATATGTAAATTGGTTTTATTTTGGAGTTGTTCTCTTTTAGGTGGCATTGGGGGAGGATAATTTTCTAACTTGATTGTATTTTAATTGCCTTTCTAATGGAAATATCACAATCAACCTAGTTATTGTGATAAGTACGTGGAGGGCTAGCATGCAGATAGAATCAAAAATATATTTTATGTATGTATCCACATGTTAGTAAAGTAGTGTCATTTCTACTGGACAGCTTTATTTCCATACCCTTGTTGGCAAGGCCAGCTCACAGGTCATAAGCCCAGTTCTCACCTTGGAGAACTGCTACAGTATACCTGAAGGGTGTAAGCAAGCCTCCGAGAAGATAGCACTTCATCTTAATAAACTGTAAAGTACAGGGACTTTAGAGCAAAATAGTCCTTAGTCAGTTCCTGGATTTTCCAGTTAACAATTGAGTGATCTTGGATGGAGTGCTTCAACTTTCTGAACCTGTTTGTTTTTGTGCATCTTTCACGTGGGCACGATAATGCTTGATAGGGTTTCTGCGAGGATTGCATGAGAAACACTATTTGAAGGCACCAGTCATATGCAGGATCTGAAAATTGGAGGTTTGTAGAGGACATTAGGTCTCTTTCAGTCTGTCAGTCTTTCTGTATCTTGGCAAACACCCTCCCCAAGAAGAGGTCCATCTGCTCATGCCAGATGTCCTGGGAAGTGACATTGTGTGCCACCCTCACAGTCTCCATCCTTTTACCAGCACTCAAGGGGACATCACACACAGTGGTTTTTTAACACGTAGACAAGCCTGCAGTTATTCCCTGGAACTACATGGCTTTATTTAGTTTTCTGCATGTCCTCCTGGGGTGTTGCAGGGATCTCCTTTGAAAATTAGAATTAACTTGGGATTTAATGAGAAGAGAAACATGGTAAAGATAAAATTAATTTTAACCTGTGCTGTTTTTTTAAATTTTATGAAAAAGCCTATTAACATATTTAGAAGTCAGAAGGAATATAAAACTTATTTGTGCTTAATTAATAGTGTCCAACCTTTGCCATTTAAAATGCATATTGTAAATTGTGAGTTACTTTACTTTTGCCCAGAAACCAACTTACTTTGAAGCTATTTTTCCCCTTGCCCATTTGAGCCTTTTTCCTCTTTTCCCCCTTGTTTTCCCAACAGGCTAAGTTTTGAAGTTCTGTTTCTCAAGCAGTGTTGAAGAGGTTGAGGCAAAAGGTGGCCTAATGAGATTTTTCTAGCTTGCCTCCAGTTTTCTTCTGCTTGGTGAGGCAGGATAATGGGTGGCTTTGGCCATACAAACAGCTCTAGAAGTTATCGGATGGTCTGAAGAGATGTGCAAGGTGTAAGCAGAATGCTGGTCCTCAATTTGTTACCCTCATGCTAGAAGGGAAAGTGAAGGAGGAGGAAGAGGAGAGAGAGGTAGAGCCAGAGAGGGAGAGAGAGCAAGGGAGAGAGAGCGAGAGCGAGAGCGAGAGCAAGAGCGAGAGAGAGAGAGAGAGGAGACAGAGAGACAGAGACAGACAGACAGAGACAGAGACAGAGACAGAGACAGAGACGGACACAGAGACAAACAGACACAGAGATAGACAAACAGACATTCACAAAGGTCTTGACATAGTCATTGACTAAACATACACCTGGGAAGGACAAGCGTTAAGCCAAACCTAATTCTATGCCTTTTTTCTTCCTAAGGCCCTAATGTTTTGAAGGGTAAATACATACATGCAATAAAAAAATCACAAGCATCTGAACTGGGACCTATTGCTGTTACCAGTGAGGATGGAGAAATAATACAAGTAGTTCCTGAAGGAGTTTAAGCCTTAAACTGAGAACATAATCTTAGATCATTGTGTGTTCATTTCATAGGGTTTTTTTTT
>NW_004524683.1:3736885-3745459 GCF_000260255.1 Octodon degus | reverse complement strand
AAAAAAATAGGGGCTTGAGCTCAGTGGTGGAGCACTTGCCCAGCATGTATGAGATCCTGGATTCAATCCCAGCACCAAAAAGTGGGGCATGGGAGGCCTTAGTTTTGGAGAATAGATGGCATAGAGCAAGTTTCACTGTATTTTAACCTGAAATTTCTCACTTAAAACCAGGCATAATGATACACACCTGCAATCCCAATGCTCTGGGAAGATGGGGCAGGAAGATTGAAAACTCAAGCCCAGCTTGGGCAAGTTAGCAAGTTCTTATCTCAGTAAAAACCAGGATTGGGAATGAAACTCATTGTGAAGAACCTCAGTTCAATCCTCAGTACTCAGAAAGATTTTTTTAAAAAGAAGAAGAAAAAAAAAGAGGAAAAACTTCTTACATCTATCAACAAAAGGCCAAAAAAAAAATGGATTAGTGATGTGAGCAAGCAGGTGGGCAGAGTAGGAAGCAGGTGGATACTCGTAGGTCTTTCTTACTACATAGGTATTTGTAGTATTAAAAAAATTTTAAATGTATCTCCATGTGAGTCAATACTTGAGCTTGAAATCTTTTTCTGGAAAAAGACTTTTCATGAGAAAAAGGTATTTTGAGCTTAGAAGAGCAATAACAATAATTCTTAAACAGATGCCCAGTTAGTAAATTTTGGAGATGTGGATTGTGATTCATATAATCTTAACAAACCAAACTAGCAGGTTATAAAAACAGAGAAGCAGATTTGAATTTTACAACTTCAGCTTGTTTCCCTCTAAGAATCTATGATCACTGAGAGTCTATGACCATAGGGAGCATCTCTTATATTCCCTTAGCAGTGTATAATTTTTGCCCTGTGGTGTCAGTGTGAACTCCTGAATGTACTTAGAGTATATATTTTTTACCCCTTTTTATTGCAAGTAAACTTTAACCACCTGCTTAAGTTTACAAGTTCAGCCATATCAGAAATCATCACTCGGGGGCTAGGGAGATGGCTCAGTGGAATAAGCACTTGCCTGGCAAGTGCAAGAGCCTGAGTTCAATCCCCGGTTCCACTAGAAAGAAAGAAAGAAAGAAAGAAAGAAAGAAAGAAAGAAAGAAAGAAAGAAAGAGAAAGAAATCATCACTTCAGGCTGTTTGTGAGCTTGGCCAAAAAAAATTACATTTTGTGGGAAAAAGAAAGAAAGCTACTGATTATTCAGGAGGAATGTCTATTAGAACATCCTTTTGGTCATAAGCTGATGTAATGATACTGATGCTCGTAGGTAAAGTCACAATGATGACTATATTTCAAGTAGTGGTAGAAAGTACCAACAGGAGGGGAAATACCAACTTATTTCCAATTGTAAAGAAATGTATAATCAGAGAAAAATATACTGCCTTTCCTCATCAGTAGGTACCCAGTGTTCATTTTGCAGGATAATGTGTGGCTAGAAAGAGGATGAGGGAGAATGGGAAATAGACTTATTTCCTCCAACATAAAAAAATATGCTCTGCACACTTGCAACTGCATATACTAAGTACCCTAATTTTTTGGAGTTAGGTTTTACCTGGCCATTAGTTCTGCAGAACACACCATGTCAAATGCTTTCTTATTTCAATGTCTGGTACTTAGGAAGTACTCATTTATTGAACTGAGTGAGTTACTGCCATGTTGTTGTTTCTGTAGGTTTTTTGTTTGTGTTCTAAAGAACCTGAACTATAGACTAAGAAGACTTGTGAATACTGGATCTGTTGTCAACTTTGGAAGTCTTTTTTGCTCTATTCATCTAACTGGAGTTCCAGTTTCTTAGTATATAAAGTAGAATTAAAACAATTTCATGGTTTAATGGGAGTATTAGTGGACTATGTCCTTGATACACTCTCGTGGACAGGATAACAAAATTAATACATTTACTAACTTCTGATTTTATCCATAGTTATTTTAGTGGGTCTTGGCTAGCATTTTTAAAAAATTAAAACAATGAATAGAATTATACAGTGGAATAAAATAGAAAAAAAGAGAGCAGAGGTTGGTACTTTTTAAGGGTAAATATTAGTTTGTGAAATCTTCTTATAAGTTATTTGTAGGGTCGGGGAGATGGCTCAGTGGAATAAGCACTTGCCTGGCAAGCACAAGGGCCTGAGTCCAATCCCCAGTTTCACCAAAGAAAAAAGTTATTTGTTTTCTGAGTCATGGTACAAAATCACTGTATGCAGTATATTCATTGTTGTTGTTTTTTTTTTTTTTTACTTTGGTGGATAATGATTATAAAGGTTTGACAAATACTATTCTGAAAGATAGAATATCTTGTAGTATCCAAAATAAAAATAAGTCAGCTTGTTTCAGAAGTGTATATTGTGAGACCTCATATGTCTTCTAGATTATTAAAGAAAGCATGAATTGTTATTATTCTAGATTTAGTATGAAGCATTGTTTTCCAAAACTGAAAACTACAGATGTCTGCATGGTGTGTGTTGGGGCTTTCTGTGAACCAAAAATTTTTTTAACTAGCAAACCTCATTCCTTGACAGTATTACCTAGTTAAACCTGCAAAACAGTAATAATGATAATTGTAAATAATAGGAATGATCAGCTCTCACTTTTTTAGATCTTACTATAGGCCGGGCATTAGAAATACCATCCCTTTTAATTTTTAGAATAACCTTAAAAGGTAAATATTAATTTTCCTATTTTCTAGGTTTTGAGAGAAACTGAGGTTACATTGCCAGTAATTTTTACACCAGAATTTGATTTGAACATAGGTCAGTCTGATTCCAAAACATATTTTAGATATTTATTCAATCCCATGACAGTGTATTGAAATGCCTACTTGTGTTAGCACTGTGTTCCTCTATAAAGATGTTGATCTCTACCTTTAAGGGTTACTAGTTACCCTTGTGTTTAACTGTGATTTAAGCACAACAAGGAATAAATAGATACAGGCCTTTCATATCATGAATTTCACTTTAGAAATACTGTCAAAAGTTCATGGCACATAGCATGTCTTTAATAAAAATTAATTTAATTGGAGTTGGATTAATTCTAACAGATGGGAGATGGAGTAGGGAGAGCATTGAGGAACCTTTGTGCGAAAGAATTGCTTTATATTTTCACTGTGCCTAGCTGCTTGGAAGATTTTACCTGCAATGTGGGCAGAACCATCTGCCCTATAGCCATTTGGTGCTTTTTGGAGTTTTTAAAACTGGCAATATGAGCCATGGAGATAGTTCAGAAGTCTAAGACCTGCCTGAAAAGTACAAGGACCCTCATTCAATCCCTGGTACCACATGCTGTGCTGGCCCCACCCCAGGTCTGCCAGGGCATGGTGCTACACGCCTGTAATCCCAGTGCTGGGGAGGCTGAAAACAGGAGGATAAATACAAGTCTGAACTGCATAGTGAGACCCTGTACCAAATACATAAATTAACTTTTTTTAAAAAAAAGTGATAGTAGAGGAAAGCCCACAAGAGTTCAAGAACTCAGACTGTAAACTTCAGGTTCCATTCAGCATGAGAGAACATTTTTGCACCTTAGTATCAAAAGAGAAACACTAGAATAACACGTGTCAGGTCCTCAGTTCCATCCTTCCACCCCCCAAAAAAATAGTTGTGAAAAATTGAAAAGAGATTCCTGCAACAAAGACAGTAGAAAATGATAAATAGGGAGTGGGCTTCATTAGAAAGGAAAATTTTAATGGTTACTGTTGTTACTTTTATTATGCCATTCACTAACCTTATAACCTCAAGAAAACCACACATACCTGAGTCCCAGGATACACATTTGCAAAATGATTCATACCACTGAGGGTTGTGAAGATTAAATAAATATACTTGATAAATACTAAGACTTACTATTTGGTGGTCTTTGGAGATTAGTAGTAAAAGGCACATAGTCCTCTGTCCTTAACAAGCTATGTCTCCGGTGAAAGTGCTGACAAGTGGAACTCAGACTTTGCTACCTTCCAGGCCCACTACTGGAGGAATGCAGCACCCTACAGTCTTCTGGGGTAGGTATATCATTTTCATATAGGTGTTTCATTTGCATCAGTGGAATCTCAAGCTTATTGAAGCCATGATACTGTGAAATTCATCTTATAGCTACTCCCACCCCCGAGTCCTAGCTTTGTCTGTTGTGACATTGCTAATTTATACTGTAGCTACTGGATAAATTCAACCCAATTCAGCAAATATTTAACAAGTTATTTGGGATACTGTGCTAGGGAGGGAAAGTAGCATATGCTGAACAGAGTAGAATTTAAAATGACTTTAAAGCAAAAAAAGAAATCAGTATCATGAGATAGTGATACACTACACTAATGCTAAAAATACCTGTGACCTGTTCAGGAAGAAAATAGGGCCCCAAAGAAAATCTGGCAAAAAATCTAAAAATAAATGTATTCTTTCCCTCTGTCTCTCTGTCTCTTTCTCTCTGTCTCCCTTTCTCTCTGTGTCTCTCTGTGTGTATCTTACTCACTGGGTCTGTTTGTCTCTCTGTCTCTGATTCTTATTTCTCTGTCTCTCTCTCTCTCTCTCTCTCTCTCTCTCTCTCTCTCTCTCTCTCTCTTTCTGAAAAACTAGTTTTGATAGAGACACAAAATTTTAGCTGAAACAAGATTTTAGAAAGAAGTGACCTCACTCTCCTTTCCAGCCTCCTGTCCTTCCTTTCTGTACTTTGTATTTGTGACCCATTGTGGAACTCTATCATGCTGTTCCCTTCCAGTGTACAGACACTGGCCTCGGACTCCAACATTCTTCCATACTCCTCACCTGGTTTCATGTGACAAGTAGGCCACCTTATGTAGATAAGTTGTTGGTTTCCTAAATTACTCTGAGCTGGAGCCTTCTCTGCCACTGTTGCCAGCATCCTTCTATCATTGATCTTCACCTTGTGCAATCAGTTGTTGATTCATCTCTGTTTTATCACTGCCTTCAACAATCAGGACTGAGCTTATCTTTGCCAGGCACTTAGTTGATGTCCAGTAATCAGTTGGCAACTAAATGATGTATGTAATTGAATGTTGGTTGGGCTATCCATAAGATATTTCCACCAGATGCCATCTGACAAGCCTATGAGTGGGATATTGCACTCAGAGCCCCTCAGCCAAGTTTTGACAAGTACTGTGCACAACCACAATTCTGTAATTTTGAGCTGAAGATTTTTAGAATGTCTGTTTACATCAGATTTTATTTGATCACCATGACTCACCTCTAATTCATTAGTAATTCTTCTTCCTTTTAAATTCCTTTTGTCCCTTGTTCTCTGTAGCACAGTTAATAGTGATACATCACAATAATAGTGACCCATTAGAGTGTATGTGTCAGGCTTTGCATAAAAAACTTAGGTTATCTCATTAAACCTCACAACAACTCTGGAAAGCAAGTATTTTTATTGCCTCTTTGAAGAAAGAGTATCAGGTAGCTTAAATAAATTATGTAAGATCACATGGCTAGGAAATGTAAGACTTGGAATTCAAAGCCTAGTTTGTCATGTTTTCTCTCCCATTTTGTATTTTTCATCCCCTAAAAGGTAGAGACTAATGAAAGACAGTTAACCTAATGATTACTAGGAGGAGCTTTTCATTTAAATGAAATGAGTTTAATTTGAGGTTCTGTCTTTACCAGTTACGGCATTGGACAAATCACTTCCACTCCCTATGCCTCAATTTCTTTATCTGTAAACTGGGGTTGTTGTAAGGATTTGGTAAACCACTGTATGTTCAGACTTAATAGTGCTTCACATATGAAATGATAATGAACGTCAGCCTTATTATATAATATTATGCATGTTCCTTCTTCAAATATTTGCTGAGTGCCTGTTCTATATCAGATACTGTTCTACATGCCAGAGGTAACAGTGGTGATTAAAACAAATCTGTGCCTTCATGAAGCTTTTTAAGAGGGAAGACAGATAGTTAAGGAAGTTCATAGACACTAATAGATATAATGTGATATTTTATAATATCTCAAGGAAATACTATTTTTAAAATAAGAGATATTGGCTTATAGAGTGATACTAGTGAGTAGTTTCTTGTTTGTGAACACATGGTGAGGTCACAGTAATTCAGCCATCAGCCAGCACCTTGCTTCTACTTCATAACTGCTCTTGTTCTGAAAAGTAGAGTTTCATATGTCCAGCTCTTGGGATGACAGGCTTGCTTAACCTACATTAGGTATGAGGCAATCATCTCTAGAACCAGTGGCAAGACACTGAATAATTGAGTTAGGATGGTGTGGGCCTCGGGAAAGCCAAACAGACAGAACTCATACATAGGCCAGAGGTCCCAGCCTATGAGGTAGTGGCTCTATCCTATTTCTTTGTATTAGTCTATAATATGGAGTAAGTGTTCCAGGAAGATCAGAAGTAGGGCCTGGGCAATCTTTCAGGTTAGCCAGAATATCTTGTCAAGTAAGCCTGGGAGTTTCCATTTTCACAAAAGCATTCTACTGCTTAAGAGGATTAGCCTTATAACACAAAAAACTGGGTTTTTTTTTTTATTTCTTTCTCTGCTTATTATTTGTAGTCTTGATAAAGTCATTAACTTGTTAGAACCTTGGTTTCCTTGTCTATGAAATGGGGTAGGCTTATTTAGGTGACCAATTAAATTAGCATATACAAATATGCCAGTTCAGGTTCTGCTACATAGTAAACGATTCATAAAGGAGGGATTTGAGATGGTTTAGTCCACATGGGGTATGCCTTTCAGATATTGGCCAGTTATTCAGGGCTCACGAGGAGAGATTAAGATTGAAATATGAAAGCTATTTTCCATTCTGTAGCTAAAAAGGAGAGCAGATGATCTCAATACTGAGGACATATCATCTCAAAAAAGATTGTGGATGTCAAAGGAAAATAAGATTGGATTTGCTCCAAATCAGTATGACAGAGGCTAAAACAGTGCATCTCTGTCACAGAGCTGTGTTGTCTCCGTCCTCCATCCTGGGGTCACAGGTCCTTAGAGGCCGGAAGCACTGTGAAGAAAAGCAAAGGATGAAAGGGCTTTGGAGTCTGAAATCTTGTGGGGGTCTGGAATTCAATTCTTTCTTTTAAGAACTTAGAGTATTTACTTTTAAATGTGAAGTGATGGAAAGGAATGCTTTAATTATTTTCATAGGTCAAAAGTATTTAAGGAAGAACTTATTACTAACTGGAATGATAAATAAACCCACTTGATGCTCCAGCATTAACAACTAGAAAGCATTCGTATTAGGCTATAGCTATAAATCTTTAATGTATTTCATATCTTCTTAGCATTGTGCATACTGTTTCATAAACTTAGATTAAAATTTTGAGAGATGGTTTGTACTCATCCCAAAGCCTCTATGTTTTCACTAGCATGATGTACACACAAATTTACGTTAAAAACAAAATAAAACCTCCATCAAACACAGGTAAGAATATAATAATTTCTAAGCATTTGTCACACACTTATATGTGCAGAGCCCTGCACAAAAAGCTCTAAATAATTTTCTGTCTTATGGATAGTGGTGGAGTAGTATTGTGATTCTCCCAGAGTTCATGAGCTACTAGCTCACATGTGTTTTGATCTTGATGCTTCTGCTTATCCAAAATAAACAAAACAAGGGCCAGCCAGATAGCTCAGCAGACCAAAGTGCCTGCTTAAGATTCGATCCCTGGTACCACAAGCTGTGCCAGCCCTGCCCCCAGAGTGATTCAGACTGGGAGGTGTGGTGGTATGTGCCTATAATCCCAGTGCTTGGGAGGCTGAAAAACAGGAGGATCACTACAAGTCCAGTCTATGTAGTGAGACCCTGTTCTAAATACATTAAAAAATAAATTAAATAAACAACAGAAGGAATAAAGAAACTGATTTTTTAAAATGACTTTACAATATACATCCTGGTGCTTCTCAGCAATTCCAGAGCCTGACAGAGTGAGAAAAAGTAAGCATCTTCCTGTGTCACTGTGTTCTGTCCCTCTAGAGTTTCCTAGTACCCCGTACCTGCCTCTGATCCCTGATTCATACAGCAAGTATTGGTTGAATTATTTTTGTGTACTTCCAGCTAGGAATAAGAAACTGAACAAAACTCAAGTTCTTCTCTCAAGGAGCCCCCCAGTTGGTAGAGAGACAGGCAGGTAGACAGTGACTCAGGAACAAGGGATGAGTACCAGGATAGAGGAGGAACAGGAGTACCTGATGCTCTGTGGGGTGAGGGAACAGGCTCCAGGGAGTTTCGCAAAATGGAAGGATTAGTTAGATGATGGTGAGAGAATCATTGCAGTAGGCACATACACAGATATGGAAGGTGTCACATTATGGCACTTGCCTCCTGGCATTTTGGAACTTGGTTTACAGATCTGTCTGCTAACTACCCAACACTGAATTCTTAGACAGCAGAAAGCAAATGCCATGGAACTCAATTAATTAACAATAATAATGCATTTAATCTTTGCCACATTCTTATGAACCCTGTCAACAGTACTCTGCTGACACGTCCGATGCACTGGGAAAGCTGAAACAGAGTTAAGTGATTTGTCTTAAGATCACACAGCTAGGGGGCTGGTGAGATGGCTCAGTGGTCTAAAGCACCTACTTAGAACAAGCTTAGCAAAGCAAAGGGACCACGGTTCAATCCCCCAGCACCACATGCCAGCC
>NW_004524683.1:3713572-3736785 GCF_000260255.1 Octodon degus | reverse complement strand
AAAAAAAAAAAAAGATCACACAGCTAGATACAAGTTTGACCTTGGGCAGACCGATACTCCTGCCTGTGTTCTTAACTTTTTTGTTTCACAATAGATACTTAATAACTATTTGAGTGTATTTTAACTAAATGAATGACAACTAATTACATGATTATTTTTGTTTGTTTGTGTGACCTGCAGCAGCTCCCACAGATTTAAATGTTCTCAGGAGGGTACTACACACTTCCAGATTTGAAAATGAAGTGTGAGTTTAGGCCTGCAGCAGAAAATACCAAAAGTGAAAGGAATGCAGAGATGGAGAAACAGAAACTATAAAGATAGCCTTAACCAGAAAGTAGAAGGATACTAGCCTTATAAATGCAGTTGTTTGGGACAGTTTGAGAGCAGTTGAGGGAGACAATAATGATAAGATAAATATTGCTTTAAGAGGATAAAGTGTTTCTGTTTTTAAACTGATTGTGAAGAAGACAGATAAAAAGCTTTATGATAAGAGCAGAGTAGTAGGAAATAGCAAAAAGAAAGTCATTTGGTTTCGGAAAACAGGTGAATACTTAGAGCTGTCCATTCATTCATTTTGTTACCAACAAAACATGGTGCAGTACTCTGCCCCAAATCTGCCTTAGTCCCTGGGATTACAAATGAATCAACGCCAGTTCCTGAGCTCTAGGCATTCACAGTCTAGTTACAAAGAAAGACAGGAAGCTGGAGAGTTTCAAAGTTGTGAAATAAATGTCCTTAACATAAGTGGCTACAAGAGAACCATGAGGGGGATTAGGAAGTGTGTGTTATGCCTGCTGGCAGAGAGAGGGGAGCTTTCCAGGCCAAGGGGACTGCTTGTGCAGAGTAGCAAGAATACGGGGTGTCTTGATTTGTCATTGCTGGCCACAGAGGGCTGCAAAAGGATATTGTCTGGAATGTGCTTCTTATCACTTAAAAGAACTTAGAGTAGGTAAAGGAGGAAGATGAGTGTCAATGACAGGAGCCATCATTTCAGGTCCTAGCTTTACCTTCTGTGTGTTCTTTAACCCTTAGTTTGCTTATATGTAAAATGCAGTTGGTGGCAAAGGAGGAACCCACCCAGCTCTTAGGGTCTTCAGGAAGATTAAACGGGGTGATGAGAATGAATGTGCTTGCAAAGCCCTTGAGTCTAGCTTGTCATTTAATGAATTCTTACTTTATAATTAAGGGTTTTGTAAGGGCTTTGTAAAGGTTAGTCTCATTTCTTCTGGGGAATAACACTCATTGTGTTATCTCTGTACTTGCTATTACGCCTTTCTGACTGTGCCCTGGAAGAGGCTCTCGCTGCACATTCTGTCAGTGTGGCTGTTTCTCCGTGTCCACAGGAAGAAAGAGCAGTCGAGGTGAAGGGTAGAACAAGAACAATCCCCGCCCTTCCATCCTGAGCAGGTCATTGTGGAAACCAGAAGTGCCCTCTGCTATCAGTATATCGAGTGCACTGTGGCAGCATTCAGAAATTTTCCTTGAAAATATGAGGATTTTCCTTGTGAGAAATCAGAAACAATAATGACCATGATGCTTAACATTTGCAGTGTCTAATTTTAACCATTCACTGTAGAAGGTTTTCTGAAAGGACAATGGATACTAGAACTTATGTTTCTATGTATTAAAAACTGGTACTTTCATTATTCTTTTTTTAGGGTTCACTTTACCCTTCCCTCTTTGCTATGTATTTTCCTGTCTGATATTATTATGAGAACCTACTAAGGAATGTCTGTGAAGCATTGTAAAGATGAAGGAAATAGCTACTGGCGTAGGTGATGAGTAGTATTTTTAAATGTTCTTTTTTATCAGAAATTTAAAAGGTTAAATCTTACCAGATTTTAGATTAGTCAACTTTACCACCTGCAGCATATTTTACTGGGCACATATCTCCAGAATGTTATGATTTGGACAAGACAAATGAGTATACATTTACTGTGAGATGCCTTAAATTTGTTGTTTTAAATCCTTACAAGGCAGATAAAATTGTTTGCATCTTTCAGAAAAGTAAATTTAAATTAAACTTCAGAGAATCTCAGATAGATAAACTAAGTTCAAGGCTAGAGTTTTCAAATGCAGGTCACATCAACTCCAAACTGACTTATTTTCTATTACACCATGTAGAATTTTGAAGTAAGATCTTTCCTGTAGCATAAATTTATCTGACCATATTTCATGACTTTTAGCAAATACACTAGCCAGATAGTTTTAATCAGATTAGATGATGATTTACTTTTTCTGAGACTATGGAGTGGTATTTTATGTTGATAGATTTTTTTTCTCAGATTCAAGATTTAAGAAAGGCCTTAAAGTGCCACAGATAGAGCTGAGCAACCCAGTGTGAGCCTGGCAAGCACAAGAGCCTGAGTTCAATTCCTAGTACCAAAAAAGTGGGGACAGGGGGTTGCTTAAAAGTTGTTTTCCAACTTGGTTCAATTTTTTTTTCTGGCTGAGCATTAGTGGATTCTGTTTAAAGTCTCACTTCTCTGTCATGTGTAGATTAACCACACTTTCAAATCTGTAAATAGAGGAAATGACAATGCCCACATTGCAAAGTTGTGTGAAATTTTATTTATTTATTTATTTTTATGTATTTGGTTGTTGCAGGGTCACACTTTGCAGCTTGGACTCATAGTGATCCTCCTGCTTTCAGCCTCCTCAGCTCTGGCATTACAAGCATATGTCACTATACCCAGACTCTGTGGCTGGCTCAGCCTACCCTGGGGGCAGGGCTGGCATGGCATGTGGTGCCCAGGATCAAACTGTGGTCCCTGTGCTCATCTAAGTTTGCCTAAGCAGATGCTTTAGTCCACTGAGCTATCTCACCAGCCCCCTGTGAAATTTAAATGAAGTGGTATACATAAAGACACCCACCACCTTATTATGTGCTCATATTGATAGCATTGGAAGGAGTTAATAACTCCTTTTTTTTTTTTGGTACTGGGGATCGAACTTGGGACCTTGCACTTGCCAAGCAGGTGCCGCTGAGCTATCTCCCTGGCCCCAGTGGAAATTTCTTGCCAAAACATTTTCCTGTGTAACCCAGAAGTGCTTTTTAATCAGCATTACAACAGGAGCTCCATGTTCTCGTCATTGACTTTGGTAGGCACTTTATAAATACTTCTCCATTACTACATTTATAATAGTACATACTAATTTTGCATTTACTTATTTATTTACTTCCTTGAAGGCAGGAATCTTTCATATTTCTGATATTTAACATTCTGGCCTATCAAAGGAACTGATTCATATTATGGAGCATAGGTTGGCCTTTGTTCCTTTGTGTTTCTTTTCCTCCTCTTTTACAAGCTAACTTCAGTTGTGGGAAGGAGCTATTCAGATGAAACATTATACTATCATCATTAAATTTGGTTCATAACTTGCTTTAAATATGACACTAACTAGATAAATTTGAGGTTGCTCTAGGTTGACAATAGATGATTTTGAATGTTAAGTCTTTGCTGTTTACAAAAGCAAATTTCTGGGATAAAAAGAATATATCAAGAATTTGAAGAGTTTATAAAGTAAAATTTACTTTGTATCTATGATTTGAAAAGATAAGGTACCCTACTCAAAGAAGTAAACATTTTTCAGTACCTTAGTTTCATATGCACATGTTATATCCAAGTTGTTCTTAGAGATGTAGTAAATTAGTCTTAACAAAGACAGTCAGAAGTAAATATTATACAACTTAATATTTTTGGAATTTCATATGTGTATTTTGCAAAGCCTTATTTCTCGATTTTAAAAATGCCTGTTTGACTTTCCCAGTTGGGTTTCAAAAGCATATTTTGAAAAGGGCAAAAGATTGTTTATAAAGACAAAATATTGTTTATTGTTATAATGAAAAATTCTATTTTTATGAAGCAAATAATAAAATGCATGTGGTAGATTTAAAAAAGAAAAATGATGAAGTGAACATGAAGGAAAATTAAGGAAATAAAAGTATGGGTTCAAGGGTAAGGTTCGTAGTTCTTAAAAAAAAGTTTTCAGTGAGTCCAGTGCTCTTTATACACAGGAACTACAATCTGGCACTCGTTTCCCTAGCAATGTTAAAAGAGAATACGAGGAGTTACTAGATTCAGTGTCCACAAAACAAAAGCAAACCCATCACACAGAGGATATTAGTTCATTGTCATAATAAGGAATTTGCCTCAAAGCAGATAATTGTGACTTTTGTTGTTGTTGTTGTTTTTGTCTTCCTACTTTGCTTCTCGGTCGTGAGAGTTTTAATACATAATGTGTTAGAAGGATCTCCGTATGCAGGACAAGGGGGATGGGGCTGTGAGACTTAGAAAGCATGGTGTAGAACGCTGCCTGGCTGTGTCATACATTCACAAGATGTCCTTGAAGATGGAGCACAGAACAGAGATCAGGGAAATTTTGGCAGCTGCAGTTGGGAAAATAATGGCTGTTGTTTGATTGGGCAGATCGTGAAAGGAGGCTCCTGCTCAAACCATGTAATTAAGGCAAGTGGGAGCTTTTGTCCAAGTGCAGAATGTTCATAATATCAGAGTTTTGTCACTGGGAGCTTTTAGAACAGATCAGTACTTTTCACTCCCTGATCCAGAGAATGGTTTTCTTGTAAATCATCTTCTCTCCTCGCTTCCTTGTGAAGGTTGCTGCCAGGTGATGAGACAGACTTAAGATTATAACCTTGCTAATTCACAGTGATTTAGGGAAAGGGAGCCCAAACCAGAGACTGTTTTGTGAAATGTGATTTTTATTCATGTGACCTCTAATGTAGGAGCAAACAGTGTGACCAAGGAGATATCCTACACTGCAGGACGAGTTCGAGGAGGAGAAAAAAATCATTTTTAATACTGTGGCTCCAAACTGGTTTGAAGGACTTGACGTTTTCTTTTTAAGTAACTTCCTTTCAGATCATAAAGTTGCCATCTTCTCACTGTAAAAGCAATCAAAAAGTTGGAAAATAATGATGGAGACAAGTATAAAAGTCACTTGTAATCCTCCCATTTATATTGTGAGCAGTTGTATTTTTTCCTCCTGTTTTATGTATGTTTATATATTGAGATAATCAGTCTTATTTTACTTTTTGTACATTGTTCATAGACAATGTCTTGTTTATAAAAACCCATTATAGACATAATTTTAACAATTGTAGAATATCAGAAAACTATACTGTAAGTTATGTAACCACCAGCCATTCCTGTCAAACACTTTGGTCTATAGAATCTTGGGTTCTTTTCTAAGTTTCATAATAGATCATTGGGCCCAAGAATAGGAACATAAAATACAGAAAGGTTATACCAGTTTGTGTCCACTGATAATAAGAAAGACCATTTCATTGCACTTACAGTTTGACAATTGCAAATCTTGAAGTGCTCTTTTCTCTATAAACACATTGCTCACAAATAATCCAAAGACACACTTCTGCCAGCCCAGATCTTGTTTCTCACAAACACTTGTTTAATGGAACTTACTTTATTCCTGCTATTCTACCTTCCCAGAAAATTTCCAAGAGGAATTCTGTTCATCTTGCTTTTAGATGTAGTATCTTAATGCTCTCTTGCTAAGGCTTATATCTGTATTATTTGATCAATCTTTCATACCTATATCTTTTAATATGAGCAATTGCTTCCAAGATAACAATACACAATGCACTAATTATTACGCTCCTACAACCTTGTTTTGAAATTTTATACCATTACTTTTATTGTTTACTTTTCTTTAACATAAATCTTGTAAAGTTCTCTTAAGTCAAAAGCTCTTTTTCCCAATTATTTTTTATTTAAAAAAATACGTATTTTTAAATAACGAATGAAAGCCAGAGAAAGAAAGGCAGACAGGGAAAGGGGAAATTTATAGTTTCAAGTGTGATAAAGTAATTTTTAAGACAAAATAACCTGCCAGATGATGTTCAGGATCTTTTCACTAATAAATATATAGATAGATTCTAAGGGTGTGTCAGTTGTCTGCGGCTATAATTTCCCATGGTTACTTATACATACAATGAAATGCTGAGAACTGCTTTAATTCACTTAACATCTTTAGCTTCAAAATGTCCCAAATATCCCCCCTTTTGAATTGCACAAATGGAATAGTTATTGCCACTATTCAATGCCTCTTCAAAAAGAGAAAGTTGCTTGACACAGATTTTTCTAGGTATGGTACTAACTCCCTGGACTGCCCTTAACTCGCCTTGTCCTCATCCCACCTGGGTTAAGAAAACAAGTATAAATGAAATAGATTTCCAAAAATTTTAATGAGTGTACAGGTAAAACTTAAATTTAGAGACTTGTTTGCACTTTGCAGCTAAATCCCAAAGAGTTTGCTCACACTCTGAGCTACTAGCCAGGCATTTTGTAAATATACAGTACTTATGTTTCTATGAATTGCACCATTGGCTATCGCTTATGCATTTAATCAGAAGATAAATCTGACTTAATCAGTCTGTGGGCAGTTTTTCAAATGATTCATTATCTACACTTTGTATGGAAGATGAAGATAACATATTTACTATCAGAGCTGGTTCCCGTCCCAACAGGTAGACATAGCTTATCATTTAGACATTTTGATTATTTTATCCACATTAAATATTCAGGGTCAGAGAGGACAGAATGTAAGGCTTTGATTTGTAGTTAGACTTGATATTTCTGCAGGAAGCCTGGCTTGCTCATGAAATTGTATTTAAATTAAAATGAACATATTTGTGTTCATTGAATATTATTTTAACAAAGAAAGCATACTGACACTTTGAGATTGTTTTTGTTTACTGGTCAGTTTGGAAAAGAGGACCTGAATTATAAGGTAAAAAAAGATTCATTCATCTTTACAAGGAACTGAATTATCAAGCCACCCCTCTGTTCTGGATGGTTTATGGGGAAGTCTGTTAAACCAACCAGGACACCAGGTGTGGCCTGTGCTTGTAATCTCAGCACTTTGGAAGGCAGAGGTGGGAGGATTGAAAGTTTGAGCCTAGCCTAGCAACTTAATGACATAGCAAGACCCTGTCTAAAAAAAAAATAATAATAATAATAATAATAATTAAAATAGGTTAGGAATGTAGTTCAGTGGAAAAACAATTCCCAGTTCAATGCAAAATTCAATCCTCAGTAACAAAAAAAAAAAAAAAAAAAAAACTGGGAGTTTTACTGTTTTACCAGGACTGCACTAAGATGGACACATCAGCAAATCATTTTAGGAAAAACCAAAACTAAAAAGCAACACTGTAAGATGTTAAGGAGGCCAGTATTTATTTAGGAGAGAAAATATTAATGACATGTCAGGGAAGAAGAGTAAAAAATTTTGATTTTTTTATATTTGAGAATAATGCCTGAGAGAAATTAAATTTTGATTATGCTTTTCATATCCGTGCTGGCCCTGCTATTTTAAGTATTAATGTCTCTTGTTCTCTCTAGCGACTGCTGATATTTTAAAAGCTCCAACTACCTCCACTGAGAATACTTTTGGCATGCTTAGTGTTCATCTTCAGTGGAAAAAAATGCCATTTCAAAGGAGGTACGCCTCAAGCTTCCCTCCTTGTTACAAACAGCCATTTGTTTAGGACTGAGGCATTTAGAGTAGGAACAGGACTGTCAGTTCCCTATCAGAATGGCATAGGAGCAATCTGAGCGTGTTCAATTTGTGTGCTGTGGGCAAGGAGTGGCATCATTAGGACAACTCCAGAGGTAGATTGCTAAGCATAAAGGAGTGTATACAGTTGACTTTAACGAAGTTTTTGCTTATTGCCTTCTTTGGCTATCCTCCCAGCTTGAACCCTATATGAGCAGGACTAAATTATTTTTGTCCTGGTTAATATTAATTGCCCTGGTTAATATTAATCTTGTTACTAGAATTTTCCCTGGTTAATATTAATTTTTTTTACTAGGATTTTCTAGTTGCCAACAGAATCCACAGAAACTTAGTATGGATGGTTTGGGGACTGGAGTGTGATCTTCACCAGGATCCCATGCCCTAGTGGTCTTGATTAAGCATCACCTGTACGAGGTTAGAATGGCAGCATTCCCTAGTTCCCTTTTCCTAGGTGATCAGATCATCCATCTCAGCCCCTCCTCTTGGGCCCTTTTCATGATGTATCTCTTTCAAAGCTAACCCATAATGGGGAAAACGTTGCATTAAGAAAAAAAAAAAAAAAGAACCTCAAAGGACTGCGGCAATTAAAGTCTCTTGTAAAAAAGAAGGGGAGAATAGGCATTTTCTGAGTCAAAGAAAGAAACTTTAAAGAAATATGAAAAAAGGGGTCTAGATGGACATTTTTAATATCTTTCAAGGAGTAAAAAGTGAGGAAATATTCCTAAAAATAATGTCTGTCTTCAGGCACACAGAGCATGCTGTGTAATTTTCTAACTTTGGGGATTTGTTTTTCAGGCTTTTAAAAGGCACATGGGATACAATAGTCAGGGCCACTCCACCAGTCTAAAATACTACACATCAGAATTCTATAAGGGTTAAGTGGGAAATGCCTACAAAGAGAATTAGGACTTTTATTTTTGTTCTCATGAATAATTTAAATCTATTTCTTTAATGGTTTGATTCAGTGACTGCCCTTGGTAAACATTATTCTTCATGCTCCTGGGAGCACTTGTTCTATTATATAAGGGATGGGTTTATGTATAAATTTTCAAAAGTCCTTCCAACATGATAAATGAAAAAACCCTTTAAATATTATTAAACCATTTAATAAGATGCATATATGTACCTCAGTTGTACACACCTGAGACATGTTTGCAATCCAGCCAATCATTTCTAGTTTCTGGGATTGCTGGCATTTAAAGGAGTTTGAAAGTGAAAGAGGAGAGTATTTGGGAAAAGAAACATTATATTCCTGTGACTTTTAATGGTTCTTTCCTCCTGACTCTTGTATAAATTGAACAATGAAACAACACTTCTACCAGAGAACCACTTGAACCAGAAGCTAAAAACGGTTAAGGTCTTATGATGGGTATAGGATGGCCTTCATTAGGCTCTTGAATAATGAATGACAGCAGTGAGTTTTACATCAGGATAGGTGCCTGTACTGTGAAGTTGTTTCCCACAGTATCTCCTACTTACAGAAAAAGGCCTGACAATCAGTAGTGTCTTCGTTATTTTTAAGGCCTGACAATCAGTAGTGTCTTAGTTATTTTTCTCTTGATGCTGAGACAAAACATCTGACTCCCAAAATTAAGGAAGGAAAGGTTTATTTAGCTCAGTTTGCAGAAGTTTCAGTCTATAATCAGCTGGCTCCAAGGCAGGGTGACATAGCACAGGGGCAACAGTTCAAGGCAGCAGCAGACAACAAAAGCAACAAGAATAAGAGAAGGAATAAGCCTCTTTCCCTTCCTTATATTGTAAGCAGGCTACCACCACCACCGACTGCAACCCCCAGGGCTGGTGTAGCACTCACATGATCTCCATGCCCTCCTCTTGCACAGGATGAGAAGGTTTACAAAGTAAGAATTCAGCTTGCTGAATCGCTTAAACTTCTAAACTCATGTTGACACATGTGTCAACCATTACAGGTAGGTTTTGGGTAAAGAACTGTCAAATGAATGACAGTCTTTGCATATCCAATACTCACTCTTTCAAACAACCCTGTGAAATACAAACCAATAAATTGATAATATCATCCCCATTTTACATATAACAAAAAGAATAGAACAGATAAACAACCAGACATTTATTGAAGACTTAGTCTATGCCAGCCATACATTTAGGTATTATTTCAATTTGCAGATTTTTTAAAAAAAATATTGGGCTGTGGAGTCTAAGTGCCTGCCTAGCAAGTGCAAGGACACAGGTTTGATCCCCAGTGCCACATGCCGTGCCAGCCCTGGAGCCATGGGTGTGTAGTACCTATAATCCCAGGGCTGGGGAGGCTGAGGCAAGAGGATTGCTATAAGTCCAAGCTGTATAGTGAGACCCTGTACCAAATAAATAAAAGATTTTAAAAAATTAAATTATTATGGTAAAACACATAAAATTAAATTTATCATCTTATTTTAGTGTACAATTTAGTGGTATTAAATACATCCATATTGTTGTGCGACTATCATGATTATCTCCAGAACTCTTTCCATCTTGCCAATCTGAAGCTCTATCACCTGTTAAACAATAGCTCTCCTTTTCTCCCATCCCCAGGCCTAGCATCCACAAGCCTACTTTTTGTCTCTATTTCAAACTCATTCAAGCAGGAGAATTGAACCTTTGGCTGACATGATGCCCTTAGAGAACTTACTGATGTATTGGCTCTTTCTCCCCCAGAAAATCTAATCTGTTATCTCCAGATTGAAAGCTCAAAATTAATCCTTCCCATTTAAGCCTGTGACTTATTGGAGGAAATTCTATGTTTAGCACTCTTTTTACTTCTTGATAGAAAATTTTAGAAGTAAAATTTTATCTTGTCCACTTATCTTGTCCATCCTCATGGGGCTGAGGATGCCAGGGCTCCATCTCAGTTGATCTCACAGACCCAGACCTAGCTATAGTGAAAATAAACACTTTTTATATGACACAGGATATCCAGGAAGTATTTGCAGGTGCCATTAGTGAACATAAAGACCCTAGATTGTGGTGAGCAGGTGCCATGAAGAGCAGAAAGCATTGCCTTCCCCCCACCCCATCAGAAAGAGGCTCCTTACCTCCTCTGCTCCTTACCTCCTCTTTGCAGAGATAAAAGACCCCAGTGATGATCTGGCAGCTGTGAGTCTGAGGCTTTCCCTCGTGCTTTTGTTGTACATTTCACAGAAAAGAGTGGTGGGAGGGGTAAGGTTAATGTGTTGAGTATGAGTAATTAGTCATTCAAACCATCAAGGTTTGCAATGACAGGATTTGAGTGCCTACGTTATTGTGCACTGCTCTAATAGTTTACCCTTGAAATTTTCTGCCTGTATAATGTTTCTTAAAATATATCATGGGAACATAAAAGATTTAATATAGTGCTTTGTACAACGATTAGAGTTTGAAATCAACTGAAACCTCCTCAGTGCTCTATCCTGGATGCTGACTGCAATTCTGTCACTGAATTGGCACTCAGAAGAGGAAAGGAGAATAAGTCAGGGGTTGGAACCTGGTCAGCTGCAAAGTTGGCTGTGAGACCCACACAGAATGTTTTGTTAAAGCATATATGCACATTGGAGGAACTAATATATGTATTTGCAATAAAAATTGGGCTGCAAGAATATCACAAGTATTGTCCTAAGGAAATAAGTGTTCTGCTTTTGCCAAGCCAGACTCTGTGTTGTTGGAGGATGTGTTTCTCCCAACAAGCATTTTCTGTCTATTTTCCCACGGAAAGAACATAAGTGTCCTTTACTTTAAGTCTATCTTGTAACCTTACAATGCTATAGCTTCATATTCACACATTCAATATCTTTACCTCTATAGGAACTTCTCTTATTTTCCAGATTATGTTTTAAAATCCCTTTGAATTATTCACATATCATTTGATGCTGAGTTTTACATATTTGATTGTTCATGTCAGCCTGTGTTGCATCCTGGGAGGTATCATTAAGACTAGTGAGAGTTATTGCATAATGTATATTAACACATTTACAAATGTTTCTCAACATTCTGATTGTACAGTTTTACTGAAAACATTCGCTCTGGGTCTATACTTATTTTTATCAGTTCTCTCTGGATACACAAAAGGATAACTGTGCCTGTGTCTGGCACAGCAAAGAGAAGTATCTGTGTAGAGCAAAAAGAGCTCCATCTCTATTACATAAGAATGGCATGACCTAACTTATTAGTTGTGGTGGCTTGAAGTAGCTCAGTTGGGGACCTTGCAGCTTGTGGCTCCATCTCAAAGATTGGAGCCCAGTTGGGATCACCTAATCTATTAATAGGGCTCAACTCTAAGAATCAACATAAATTAGGAAGTCCACATAGGATATAAAGAGATCTAGAAAGCCAACAGGGGCACTGAAACTACTTTGCTGTGGCCTTGATACTTCCTAAGCCTTTCTGTAACAGATAAACCTGTAAGATATTCACATGGGCAAACACAAGCTTTCACCAAATGTCTGTGTGGTGAGCATCCAGTGAACAAAAGATAAACCCAACTGCCACATGACCTTGAACAGTTTTGATCCCACAGAATCACAGCATGCTTAGCTGTGACATACATCCTTTTATATATTCCATCTTCTATCATTAGCACCAAAAACCTGCCTCCGTGCAAAATATTTTCTAGGTTTCTATGGAGTAGCTAGAATGGTACTAAGCAAGAAGGAAGTTCCTTAGACTGTGGAACTGGTTTTGTTGTTGCTGGGGTTGAGAGTGTTGCCATAAAATCAAAACTCAGTAGTTGGGTAGATTATAGGTTCTGAGGCCAAACCTCCTAAAATGATGAATTCTGATTTTAAAGTTTCTTACTGAGTTGTTATTACTTCCTGTTTGTTGACCAGACAGCTAGCTCAGTGAAGCAGTGAGACTACACAGTAAATGAAGGCACTGCACAGGCCCAGGAGGCTCAAAAGTTGGTCTGAGCAGAAATCTGCCTCCAGGCCAGGAGTTGTGCTAAACTACATAACACCATCCCCATTAGTAGGCCCCCCTCAAACCCACCATCTACACATTCTTTTCCTAGACTTTTGCCTTGAGGGCAGTGCAACTGGATAGGCTTTGCTGAGTAGTTCCTATCAGTGCTGAGGAGAGCTTGAGTTAAGATTCTTCTCAGAAGCTTTTTGCTTTCTCCTTGCTGTCTGGACCAGCCTTCTGGAATCCTACAATTGACCTGAAGCCAAGAAGAAAAGTCTGGTGATGTAAGAAGTGGAGCCACTTAAGTTTCTTACATGATGGTAAAGAATCTTAGACACTCCTCACGCTCCTCAATTTGCTTTATTTCCCTGGCTCTTCTCCAGACTTCATGTTTTTCTTTTGGTTTCATTTCCCATTTGTGACCATCCAAAGAGGAAGTACAGTAGCACTCACCTATGTGGGACATGATGAAGACAGTTATGATGCTTCTAGGCACTTTGTGTTCTAGACATTTAATATATGCAAACTCCCAATCCTGAAGACAGTGTCTCATGGCAATCTCTATTCTAGTTTTGCAGAAGAAGAAACTGAGGCTCAGAGCACTAAAATAACCTCCCTGATATCACACTGCTAATTAGTGTTAGGACCAGAATTTTAAAGAAGTGTTTTTTTCACTCAAAAATATATTTCCTTTTTACTATATCACTCTGTGTCCAATAAATAAATAAACAAAACATAAAAATCAAAAAGCTGTTTATGAACATTGATGAGGATGTGGACCAACTAGAACTTTTATTTTCTGTTGATGGGAGTAAAAATTGGTACAACCATTTTGAAAAACTTTTGGTGTATCTACTAAAGTTGAACATACAGCCATCCTGTAATTTAAAAAAAAGTCTCGAAGTGTGTATATGTACCAAAAGTCATGTGCATAATGCTGATAGCACCGATATCTATAATAGCTCAAAACTAGTTACAATTCAAATGTTTAAAAGAGAAATAAAATGCAATATTTCCAGACAGTGGAATGCTCTACCCCAGTGAAGAACAGTCTCTTTGCTCCATGTAATATAAATGACACTTCAGACATGTGGAAAAAACACATGCATAAATGTTATGAGTCCATGTATATAAAAGTTCAATAATAAAGTGAAACTATGGATTGGAAGTCAGAATAGCGATTATTTGGTGGGGCACAGGATGTGTAAATGGCAAAGGAGGGGACAAGATGAAAATTTCTATGGTGCTAGTCACATTCTCTGTCATGTTCTGAAAAGTGTTTACACAAGTATGAGTTATATTTCTTGTATAAACATTCTTTGATATATTTTACTGTTATAATCAATGAAAACACTTATCCAAAAGAATTTTTCTGAGTAGCCAAATGGTACTTCAGGAAAGTACAGTTTCTCAGATATCTGTCACAACTTGGTTATCCACTCTATAACATGTAGAGAATTTTAGATTATGCCCCATTGCCATCTTATGAGGAATCATTAAGAAAAGTTACATCATGGAATTGGCAGAGTAACTTTAATAAATATCCAGTTGTGGTTCTGTTCTCACTGTACATATGCCATGTCACTGGATTCTTCTCACCATTTTGCAAAAAGCAAGTGGTGTTCCCAGTTTTCAAATGAGGAAAACTGAGGCTCCTAGAGTTTATGTCTCTTGCCAGATGCTGCACAGCTGCGGAATGATAGAGCACAATTTCATTTCCAGGAAGTTGTTGGTTTCAAAGGAGAGAGAATCCCCTGTCATACTAGACAAGCAGGGGACAATAGCAAGACAAGAGGGAAAGGTGAGCCTGATAGGTTGCATTCAAGGCCAAGGAACCCAGGTATAGGCCCAGACTCTGCCCCACTTTCCAATGATAAAGTTATTGGCCATTGTCTCAAACATGAGAGCATTAAACTAGATTGCATTCTCTCAAGGGCCTTCTGGCTCTGCAATTTAGTGATTTTCCATTTTTGTCATCCCATACAGGGCATCTTTATGAGGTGACTCTGTGAGCTTAAACCCATTTTCCACTTAAGTCCTACTCCAGCATTATCTTCTTGGTATTTTTCCTGAATCCTCCTATCTTGTGCGCAGAAAGAATGTCTCCCCTTCTCCATCCCTGTTGTCCTCCTGCCATTTGTTCACCTGTATCCTAGGTAGGTAAGAAGCTCCCTGCAGATAATGACTCTTACTCTTTTTTTTTTCTTTGCAAGCTGCCTGGGACCATTCACAAGTGCTAGAAAAATCTGTTTAATTAAATATATAAATCCAGAGAAAGTTGTTTTTTGAGTAATGCACAAGAGGATGGCCTTGGGTTGTGCTGGACTTAAGGTGAAGAGCTGGAGAAAACTTAAGTGCCTTGTTCTATTAGAGATCTAGTAGAAAAAGGAGCAGAATGGGTGGGTTAAAAATCATGAGATAACTTTGCAGTTCCCCAGCATGTACTTAGGAAATCAGAAGTTTGATCAGTGTTTAAGTGTCAGTGAAAATCTAAACCCTTCCCACGTGGAACAGCTCCACTTAATTTAATGTCATTTTACTTTATGAGATAGTTAATAAACAGGTACTGTATTTGATCTTGTGAGTATAGCCCTCTATATTTAGCTTTTTCAGCTTTAATGGAACTATAATTTTAATCATGATTATTACTTTACATTTTAATTATAATTTGGTGTGGCTTAAGTATACATTTCTGAGAGTGATTGTGTAATGAAAACAGAAATTAGCTTTTCATTAACAAAATAATGGGAGAGTTCCCACTGCATTCTAGTCTGTGTTCAAACTCTAAGGGCTGGCCTAAAAATAGCAAAGGGGAGTTTAACATTTTAGTTAAAAACATGCTTCTAAATTGGCTGTGTTCACAACCCAGTCTCTTTTTCTCCATCTTGCTTCATCTTGTTTCTTTTCAAAAGCTAAAATAAAATCATGAAAGAGAATTTGTATCTTTGAGATTTCAAAAGAATTCTTTGTAATATATATATTTTTTAATTTAGATAATTAGCACCATGGAGCCTCAGGTGTCAAATGGCCCGACATCCAATACAAGCAATGGACCCTCCAGCAACAACAGAAACTGTCCTTCTCCTATGCAGACAGGGGCAGCCACAGATGACAGCAAAACCAACCTCATCGTCAACTATTTACCCCAAAATATGACCCAAGAGGAATTCAGGAGTCTCTTTGGTAGCATTGGTGAAATAGAATCCTGCAAACTTGTGAGAGACAAAATTACAGGTATGCTCTTCTTTGGTATTCTAGGCATGGTGCTCACAGCTGTGCTGTAACATGGGCTATGTGGACGTGGGCAGAAATGCAAGTGCATTTGTCTTCTTCAACATGTCTGGATCACACATCCCACGTGCAAGCATGTCATGGGTACACAGACACAAACTCACACCATACGTGTCTGTGTATACCACATAAACCCATACTATGGACTGGTAGGGCTAGGAAGTAGATGAAGATTTTGGAGCTTCATTGCCTTTATGTGAAAGGATCCTCTGATTTTATCCTTTTATTGTTAATGAGCCATCTGTTCCTTTCACTCAGTAGTTCCCAGTTCTACCCTCTGCCCTCTCTGTACTCCACACTAGGTTTTATTCATTTCTTTTCCTCCCAAACATTTGGTGTATGTGTACTTTCTTTCATGCATTGAGACAAATATTTTAAAGGGGGCCAGGGTAGACTAGTGGAAGAATGATATAACTGCTTTTGTTCCTGGGAAGAAGCAGGTTCTAAGGAAAACAGGGTGTTCTGGAATGTAACTATACTACACTAGAAGGGAAATGGTTAATGAAGGTCTGCATGTGAGATTTTTTTACTGTTTATTTTGAAGATATTCTTTGAGAATATAGGGACTTTTTACTTAATAGTGAAATAATTCCATATGCAACTTCATTGGTTTCAGTTCTTAAATTCTTATTTTTTTCAAAAATTGACATTTGCTCATTAAGGTTTGTTACCCAGAAATACTATAATTCTTTTGGGAGAAGTTTCTCTGTAAGCTTACAGGAAATGAAAATATTTTCTTAGAAAACCATTACATTACACAGTGAGGTCAGTGAAGCTGCTGGTCTCTGACTCTATTCCTAAAATTATTCACCTCAACTCTGATCATTTGTCAGTTGAGTGTTGACTTCTGTTTCCCTTTCCTTGGGCAGTGTAATTGACAAGGAGCTGGCCAAAGTCAGAAGCTGTAAAATTAAAATAAGGAGACATATCCCCTTGGTTTTTAAATCAGTTACGAAAGTATCTATGTGTGCATATTAGATATATGCGTTCTCCCTTTCTCATAATTCACATGTAAATTTTTTTGATTTTTAAAAAAATCTATTTATTTATTTATTTATTTATTTATTTATTTATTTGGTACAAGGTCTCACTACATAGCTCAGACTCATAGTGATGTTCCTATCTCAGCCTCCCCAGCACTGGGATTACAGGCCTGGTTTCATTGGCCAGCACTGAGTACACCGGGTTCAGGATCCACATAGCATGCGGTACCTGAGATCCAACCTGGGTCCTTGCACTTGCCAGGCAGGCAGTTAGACTGCTGAGCTATCTCCTAAGCCTCACATGTCAATTTCTCATATATATATATTTAGTTTGTTTGTTTTTGTATTTTAGGGAAGGGTCTACAGGGTGTTCAGGTATTTGCTTAGATCAGACTCATAGTGATTCTCTTGTTTACAGCCTCCCAAGAGCTGGGATTACAGGTGCTCACAACCAAACCCAGTCTCAATCGCTGTTTCAGCATGCCTTGGGAGGTGTGGCCGGCACAGCAGGCCCAGGGATTGAGCAGGCTCCTGGCACCTGGCCCTTTAATCTGCTGAGCTATTTGGCCGTCTCTTGTCTCTTATAAATTAAGCACTTTGCAACATCATAAAACTGAGATAATATTGTTGCTTTCTATAATGTGTGTTCTATAACCATCTAAACACAATTTCCACACTGGAAAACTGGAAAATGCTTCAAAGGATGAGTTGTAAGGATGAAATGAGAGACTGGCTGTGTAGCATTTAGCACAACGCCCATTGGATAGAGTCTCTCAGTAAATGGAGGATGTCATTAATGTAGATAACTGGTTTGCCTTAAGGAAAGTATGAGAACAGAAAATACTAAGGTTTCCAAACAGAACTAGGCTTTATGATCTTATCCCAGAACAGTGGATCATTCACACTTTAACAGATTGCCTATACTTTTAACAAGCTCTTGTTTAGATTCCTAAATGATCTTTATATGGAATGATAATTCAAACCAAATTAAAACCAGTTAACCATATTATTCTTCCTCCCACTCCTATAGAGAAAGCATATTTTTGGTTTGCCTTTACCTTCTAAAAAGAGATTCTGCCAGCTAATTCCATGAATATTATTAATCACCTTTTCAGAAGAATTCCCTTAGAATGATAGTGAGATTCTTGAGAAGTACTGATTCATGATGTTGTTCCTTGTTTTCTAAAGACACATGTTTAAACAAGCAGATTCCTTTACTGAAAGAATGCTAATTTGGTAGTTCACCGAGTGGATTTGAAAAGGAGTGACAGCTTCAGAGACAGCCTTTAATTTGGTATACAAAACCAAAATTGTCAACTTTGGTTTGTTTAGCACCCTCTTCAGCACAAGCAGAGACATACAGTAGCATCTGAGCTTAAAGAAGAAGCTTATGGGTTGAAAGCAGAAATACAGTTCAGGCATAAATTCATAATTATGCAGTTTTTTAATTCATGCAAAATTTTTTTCTTATTTGTAGAGAACTTATGGGAATGAGGCAGAGAACTATAGAGAGATTAGAGATATTTGCCCTCATTTGGTAGCAGTGTTTAATAAAAGTAGAACTTGTGGTTGTAAAGAGTGCTTATTAAATTCTTCATTTACACTACCTAATTAATTCTAGCATTTTAAATTAACAGTGAAACTAGTCCCTGCTGTACCATTCCATAGATGCAGCATATTTCCTCCATCCACCCGTTGTTCAGGTTTAATTGGCTACACTAAAAGTCAGAGAAGGAGAGAGAGAGAGGGCAGTGAGGAGATGCGAAGGCACGGGACTTATTCTAGCAGAAGACCCTCTGAAGTATGCTTTGGTGGTTAAGTCATAACACAGGATGGGAGAGGTGAGGTCTCACACTAGGCAAGTGGAGAGGCTGCAGCTGGTGGTTCAGAAGTCAGGGTAAATTACATCATAGGTATTTTTGTTGCCCTGATTTTTAACATCCCTGCCCCCCCCCTTCCCTCCAACACCTCCTACAGATCTCAATGCATCTCAATTCTGTGAAGTTTACAAGGAGTTCTAAATATCCAGTGGGAGGGTTGGGGGGTGGGAAGTGGCAAAGAGATAAGAATTCAAGATTAAGATTTTCCAGCCCTCAAACCACTCCCTAAGACAGCATAATATTCTTTTAGAAGGTTCTAGTTTCTATAAATTCAGAACCCTTGATAGGAAGTGATGCTATTGCATTAACAGCAGGTTGGACTTATTCCTGGCTTTGCCTTATTGATGACTTCTCCATTTGAGAATACATAGAAATTTGGGCAGAGACTTAAGCAATATGGTCCTGAGGAAACATAAGCTACCACTTAGCAAGCATTTACTCTGTGCTAGGTATTTGCTTATCACTGGGCATATTGTATTTCATTCTACACAGAACAACCTTCATTTTCTTACATGAGGAAACTGAAAGTAAATGAGGCTAAGTAACTTCTCCAGGCAGAACAGTTGCTAGCATTTGATAGTGCTCAGGGTCACTCGTAGTTTTCAAAGGCATGATTTTATTCCAAAGCCTATATAAGGTAAAGACTCCTACTTAACACCTACTCTCCATAACCCAGTATAACATGTATCTCTCTGAGTAGAGGTCTCTGGTCCTCCTCTGGAGAATCTGCCTAATGTACCATGGTTTTATCAAGACTCTTGTGCATAAAGGGAAGCAAAGATAACAATATCTGTCAGGCCAGCCAAATAGCTCAGCAGAATAAAGTGCCTGCAAGCAGACACAGGGGCTGGGAGTTCAATCCTCAGGCCTGCCATGCTGGCTCACCATCAGGGCACGCTGAGATGGCAATTAAGACTGGGTGTGGTGGCGTGTGTGCACCTGTAATCCCAGCTCTTGGGAATCTGTAAACAGGCGAATCTCGAGTCCAATCTAGTAGTGAGACCCTGAACACCCTGTAGACCTTTCCCTAAAATACAAAATAATATTTGTCATCTACTGGGGATATATCTCAGCCTGCATCTTTCTTCAAGGTAAAGCCAAATTTACTTCAGGCACCATGTTTAAGATTCCCTTGACAGTGTTTCATCTCTTATTTATTAAGTAATGCCTTCTCAGAGACCTTAGATTTTCAATTGCCAATTAGTAAAAGACTGAAAAGAATAATCTAGTTATAAGGGAGAGAAAAACATATGTCCCAAGTTGCTTTTGTATGGAGCTGTGGGCATAGGATAGCATTGGAAGCCAACTCAATTGTTTTTCTCCTTTGTCTACCTGCAACCCCTGCTGACAGAGAAAAAAAAATGGTGTGTGGCCCACAGTATTCATACAACCTGGAAACTCAGACAAAGAAGCCCAAATCTCTCTGAGAAATTATATTATTTCCATGAACTTCAGATAATTGAAATAGGTCTTATGTTTTGTTTTGTCACCATTTGTTTTTTGGTTTTTTTTTGTAAGAATTATTTGCCTTGCTGGATCAAATTTCCATATGATTATTATTTTTAGGGGGAGAAACTATACAAATTGTCTAGGATAGAGCTAATCCTGGTGGCCCAGGGTATGTCTTAAAGCCAGTAGAGCTAGAATGCTAAATTGTATGTTTATAACTATCTTGTCACTGCCCCAATCCCTAAAGAACTTGGAAAAGAGGGGAGGGATAAAAGTCACTAGAAAGAAAGAAATCAATGTAAGACAAACAGTTTTGATCTGTCTAGTCACATTTCGTGATTATTTGCCTCACAGTGACAAAAAGAAATGAAGCACATTTTCACTTGATGTCTCTCTCCATTTTCAGACAATGTAGTTTTTAAGAGAAGTTTTCTATTCAGTTCAGTCAAGTGAGAGCTCTCAGGGGAGCTCTTGAAGACAGGACAGTCCGAACTGTATGTTATTCATTACAATACTGACTATATGGAGAGACCAGTATGTAGACAGACAGTAATTGCTGTGGGTGGTTGAGAAAGGTAGAGTTCTCAATATCTGAGAAAGATTAGAAAGATGAATTTAAGGTTTAGACATTGAAAAGGAAGGCAAAGAAATAGGCTAAAATTCCAATGGAAGAACGAAACATTTTTTTATTCCTCTGTGCTTGGGACAAAGGAAGTAGAGTTGGAACATGTATCTCAGGAAGCAGTCATCTAATGAAACAACATTACAAATTAAATTAAGCATGCCAAAATATAATGTTGGTTAGAGTTGCACCCAGTGAACAAAGGCATTTCTTAAACACCACTCATCTTTTTAATCTCATCACTTTGGTTTTCTTTTTCCTTTAAAACACATGTCTTTGGCTTAATTAATTTTATCACTCACTGGAAAAAGCAGAACAAGGGAACAAAATAAACTCTCCACTAGTGTGGACATGAGGGTGAATATTTTGCTACTGCCTTTGCATCAGGGTTTTCATATCTAATTAAAGGAACCAGTTCGGTTTTGATGTGCTGACATGGGGTAGCTTCTGTTCTTTCTCAGATTCGTGAAAGTGTTAATAATCTTGCATATCTCTCTCAGTAGGTCAGATGTAGGACACGGACCACAGTGATGAAAAAAATCTATTAGAGTTTCCTGGCCAGGATATCTGACAGAGTGCAAACCTACTGGGGGTGTAAGGGGGAGAGAAAAGGAGAATGATCCTGGGTTGTTTGATGTTACCTTCTGTGCTTTCAAGGAACTGGACTTCTAGGAACACTAAGGGAATTTTATTACTTCTGAGATAACCATATAAACAATGAATGACTCTGAAAGTCCTAAAATATGACTGCTTTGAGGTTATTCTTGAAATGTGTAGTCAGTCATAAGCTGAGTGTGTTAGCATAATTTCTTATTGCACATAGCAAAGATAAGAATAATAACAGTGGCTTTATATGTTTTTGTGTATCTGAATGTGTGTTCTGGGGACTGACTATATTAAATGACTTAGATACAGTATGTCATTTAAATAGTGAATTGGGATTTCTTGGGAAATTATAAGATCAACCAAGGCCTGGAAAGAGGATGTAGTTCAGTACTAGAGTGCCAGGCATGTGCAAAGTCCTGGGTTTGATCTCTAGTATCACAAAAGAGAAAACAGTAGCCAGTGCTTAATGAGCAGTTACTCTGCTAAGCACTGTGCTGAGATCAGTAGGTGTAGTCTTATGTAATCCTCAAGAGTGCCTTTTTACAGGTAAAGAAATTAAGTAACTTGTGCAAGGTGACTTAGCTGCCACCTATGCGAGTTAGGACTTGAACCCAGTGCTATCTAACTAATTGTGAGTTAAGCAACATAAACTTTATGCCTGACAGTTTCCTCCAAAATACTAAGCTGATTCTTTTCCATTAAGAAACCAATTCAGCTTGGATACCTAGGAATGAAAACTTTTAGTGCAGGAAAACATAATTAGAGCCCAAAACCCTTTGTCTTAGAAAATAGCATTCTATGTATTAAAACAATAAAATAATTGAATTAAGGAGGTCACTGTTTACATGAACAAGGAAGACTGACTTGAGTAGTTCTTGACTTCTGGTTTCCTCCCTTCTCGAATACCTTTCACTATATTTACCTTTTCTTTATTTTACAAGAACCATATTGAAGTGGATGTTGCCTTAGATTTAAGCATAATTAAAACCCAACCACAATTAACCATATCCAAGAGAATTTTAAGATACTGATTGGCTAAATAAACACTTATTATTGTTTATCATTTTATTATTATTATTCCATGCACATCATAGAGGTGTTTGTTAGTGATGGGAAAAATACAGAAAATAGTATCATTTATCAGTGTACTTTGCTCTGATTTGAAAAATGTGCTAGCATAGTGTGATATATCTCCTGAACTCAGAGGAAAATCAGGCGGATTTGCATTCATCGTTTTATTTATCACTTTACTGTAATCATACATACTCCACGAAGAAAAATAAAAGTTTTGACTTGTTGATTTGAAATGGGAGGTTGATTGTTGTTGGGGATGAATGGAAAATTTCTAGGTGTGGAAGGTTGGCAGCCTAAAGGGGCTGTGAAATAGGCAAATAGGGGTCTGCTTTATTAAAGGGAACTTGGGGAACATCAGAACATTAAGTGCAGACAGAAAACCATGTAATCATTGTGCATCTTAGATACCTATCAAGGGCAATCAGAGACCTTCCATTCTTCCTAATTAGGACTTGGCAGTTGAATGGAGCTGTGAGGCTTAAAGTTTGTGCAGGTACATTATGATCTTTCGACACAGTTTTTCCCCAGGATGGCTGTCATGAGGATTACAGACCAGGTATGGTTTCATTTTGCCTCCTGGCTGTCTTCCCCTTCATCTTCTCTTCCAAAGCAGACTGCTCTGCCCTGCTTTCAAACTTGGATAACCATAGGAAAGTATTCTCACATCCCAGGAGAGATGTCTCAAAGGATTTTTACCTAGGATGTGAATCAGGTCTAGATATTTTAAGGATTTTCTATTTCTGTGCTTTAGCTGACTGTTTGGTTCATAAGACCAAGTCCCTGTTCACCAAACTTCCTCTCTTTTCCCTAACACTCCTACTCTCTCTCATCTGTCTCTGTCTGTCTCTGTCTGTCTCTCTCTCT
>NW_004524683.1:3660143-3713472 GCF_000260255.1 Octodon degus | reverse complement strand
TCTCTCTCTCTCTCTCTCTCTCTCTCTTTCTTCCTCTTTCTCTGTACTCACTACCCCCTGCTTTGTAGAATGGCATGGTTGATTGAGACAAGGAACTAAGCAAGAAGGTAATGTCAAACTGAAATTTCCACACATTATCTAAAAATGTAATTCATCAGCTTTGGGGTAGGAGGAAAGTGCTTTTTGAAATGTGTTAATGGGAAATTCATTTTTTTTTTCTTGTCTTCTGAAAGATGTGGTACTGGTGATTTCTTTTATCACTGTGCCCCCCCACCCCCGCCCTTATTCTGCATTTCCCTTACTGCTCTTCAATGATGAATTCTGTGTATGCCTTTATTCTTTATAAAAACTGAAATCTTTAAGTTGCCTGTTCATTTTTGCTACCGTGCCAGGATGAGCTTTGATGGGAGAAGATCTTTTTAGTTTGGAGAAAAGATAAAATTTAGATAGAGACCATAAATTTGTATAAGGCTTTTACATTTGTGAAATATTTTCAATCAACCAATAGTATTCATTTAATGTCTTCTCTCTCTGATGAAATAAATGTTATTCTGTTTCCTTCTCTTAAATTCTGTATCAGGATTTAGGGGAAAGCCACAAAAGATAAGACCTTGTTTGTGCACACATTTTGCAACATAGGCAGTGAGTGAAGAGAGCCAAGAGAAATTATAGAGCCCTCCATCAGCCCGCAGATCTGGAGGGGATATCTTTGCTGTTTTGTAGGAATGTTTTGTTTTCACTAAGGACTAATCTCATCTTTCCTGACCATAACTATTAATGTCATTGGAAAGATAGCATAAAAGGATGCAAAACAGTATCATGAGGTTTGAGATTAGATGAAATGCCTACTATGTCTCAGCTACATTATTAGTGACATTTTCTCATTGATGCTCCATATTTTCTATGATTAGTAATTGGGATTGATTGACTTGTTTTTGTTTTATGGCCAGGGAAAACAGCAACACAAAGAAACTTCCTGAGTGAAGTCCGTGTTTGTATTAGCATCAATGTAAACAGTGTGCCAGAGAAGGTGTTCTGAAGCAGGCCTTCCTTGCCTACTAACCCGAACTGAGGTTTTGCTGGTTTCTGAGTCTCTGCAGCCTTCCTTCTCCCTTCATCCTGTGAAGTGGACTGGGTGTGTGGGTTCTTCATTCAGTTCTCTGCTTCTGTCTTTGTGATGAGAGGTTGTTCGTTGGGTTCTGGCCAAAAACCCTGAGCTGGACAACAGACAGGAAACTTGAATGTCACTCTCACTTCCTAGTTCTGAAGTGAAAAATCAGGACTCATTCCCCAGCCACCTTTGCTTTTCCCAGTGGCTCTTCCCTACCTTTCAGTGTGGGCTTCCCAATGCTACAGACCACCCTCTAAATGCAAAACTGAGAGAGCCAGCCAAGAGCTCCGCACTGCCAGTACTCACACACATATTCCCCAGCTTAGTTACTTTTTTCATTGATGAGACAAGATACCTGACACCCAGAAGCTAAAGGAGGGGCTCAAAGTCTATAGAGGCTTCAGTCCCTACTCAGCTGGCTCCCAGGCAGGGTAGTGTGGCAGAGGAGCATCATAGCAGCCGTGTTCGTGGTGCAGCAGGCAGAAGGCAGCAAGCAGCAAACCTGTGTTCTCTGTGTCCCTTTCTATTCTGTCCTAGCTGTAACCATTTTGAATGGCGCCACCCACACCCAGGTTAGGGCTTCCGTTATCCACACCCAGGACTGTGCTAAAACAGCTCAGTTAACACACACCCTTAATCACATAACCTAGGTCAGTGGTGGCACATCTGTGGGACACATGCCACAGTGGGCTGTTTGTATCATTGAAAGCTCTAAAAGGTTCACTATCACTGCCTTAGATCCAGCCACCTCTGATAAGCCCCACCTTTGATTATATGAGGTTTTGAAGGGACATCTAGATACAAACCATAACAACACCAAACACTTCCTGGTCAAGAAATACCAAACCATACTTTAAAGTAAACAGAAAACAGATGGACTTAAATGAAAGTCCTGCCCCTCTCCCAGAAACACAATTGAGTGGATGGTTCCACATAAGTTACTTTATCCCCTTTCCATCTCTTGTTTCTTCCATGTAGAGAAGATGATTCCTACCCCTACTTTCTTCAGATGGTTCTTGTGAGTTCAACCTAAGTGGCATAGGTGAAGACTCTTTGTAACAGTAAGGAATAACAATTGTTGGTGTTTCTGCAGAATTGTGAGTAAAAGCTTTGGGCTCAGTATTTAAAATATCAGAATAAGTTGTGAAACTGTTGTGAGAATCAGACTGCCTTTATGATTGGAACTATGATAGCATAAAGGATCCACCATGTTCTCCTTCTGCCTCCAGCTATAGGACTCTCAGTGGACTGACCTTCTTTCCCATGGACTGTTAGCCCTAAAACTCAGGTAATAACATTGGCTTTTCCCACCGAACTGGGTATTGTGAATCATACAAGCTGCTAATGTATTGGCAAGTAGTTAAATTGATACACCAATTCATCATATAGTTGTGGTCATCTAAAAGGACATTGTAAGCAGGGAATTTGTGACGTAAAGCAAATAGGCAACCCCATGTGATAAGCTGGATAAGTCTGCTTTCCAGATGTTTTGCTCAGTTATCTAAGTACATCTCAGCAAAAGCTGATTAACTGTCTCAGACAGCAGTGTCTAACTGTTATTAATGCTCAAGCTGATCAAATTACAATGCCACAGATCCTACTTGTACTGTTGATATTAGATTTTGGATTCCGGTCTATAATGAATGATTTTTTTTCCTCTGTGCCTTGGAAAAATTAGTTAACAGAGTTCATAAGAAAGTTTAATTAGCAGGCTGTTTGTGAAAATAGCGGTTATGAGTCATCATTCAGAATGAACTAACGTTTCTCAGGCTCAAATTTGTTCTTCTGTTTTTGGAGCAAATACAGAGGTCCTTGAGTTTGGAAAGCTAGTGTCTGAATGTTGCCCACTTGAACTGTATACCATGTAATAAACTTATAACAAAAACAACAGATTCTTAAAATGGGAGGTGTAAGGTGTCTTTATATCCGTGTGTGTGTCTGTGTCTTCCAGAGGAATGTCCCAGGCTTCCTGGAGTCCAGCAAGCCTGCGTCTGCACCCTCACCATATCATTACTAGCTGTGTAACAGGCAAATTTCTACTCTCTGTGCCTTTTCCTCATTCCTAAAATAGGGATATTGACAGGATATTGTGAGCTTTCATAGCTATAGAATATTCAGTAAACACCTAGCATGCAGCAGTATAATTCCTATAGCAATTCTTTGAAGTACAGATATCATTAGCACTATTATATGTATCAGGAGATGGGCTCAGAAAAATTAAGTAACTTGTTCAAGGTTATACTGCTTTTAAGTAGCAGAGTATATTTGAGCCCATGTGTGTTTGACTCCAATGCCTCTATTTTTTTTCTGCTAAAGTATAGTACTTTGAAGGGTCATATGCCTAGTTAATTAAATGTAATATACATACATATACATATATATAAATATATATATTACATTCATGTGAATATATATATATATATATATATATATTCACGTGTGTACCTGTGTGTACTGTGTATCCATGTAGCCAGAAAACTAGCTCCCACCCATCTTTGCTTCTCTTTTTTTTTTTTTTTTTTTTTTTAAGAGAATAAAAAATAATATTAGAAACAACACAAGGGCTGGCCAAATAGCTCAGCAGATTAAAGCGCCTGCAAGCAGGCACAGGGGCCAAGGGTTCAATCCCCAGGCCTGCCATGCTGGCCCCACCCCCTGGGCCGGGCTGAAACAGCGATTGAGACTGGGAGTAGTAGTATGCACCTGTAATCCCAGCACTTGGGAGGCTGTAAACAGGAGAATCACTAGGAGTCTGATCTACTAGTGAGACCCTGAACACTCTGTGGTTCCTTCCCTAAAATTCCAAAATAAAATAAAAAAAGAAAGAAAAGAAACAATACAGAATTTCACTAAACAAAGTAATAGGGATTCAACAATGGTTGTTATATTGCATATTGTTGTCTTCAAATTCATTGTTCAGATTACCAAACATAAGCATGCAAAATTGATCAACAAAATTAGAAAAAAATTAGGCATTAACTGCTGCTTTCAACAGACAAACAGAAATCAGCAATACAGTCTTGAGCTCATTTCATGTTGACTTCTGACACATAGTAAACTGGAACTAGACTTGTACAACTAGCATCAGTGTGAAAACGTGCCTCGAGGAGTCTTTCTCCCCCTAGCACTATGCATCTCTGTCCTGTGTGTACCTTATCCTAGAATAAGAACTGTGTGATGTCTTCTAAGGAAGAAAATCACATACTGTCATAGTGAAAAGAGACTTTAGAAGTATTCTCTGGCATGTTTTCCTCATTTTCTAATGTCCCCTCTGTTATCTCAGGAACTGTGGCTCAGTATTGGGGACCAAACTCCTTATGGCAGGGTGATAACATCCCCAGACAGCATCAGTCCTGTTTCAAAGGGTAGTGTTCACTTGGGAAACCTTTCTAAAAGCTATTCCCAAAGTAGTTTCATATATAACTGGTTTTGGAAAGGGAGTTCTGGGGCGAAGTAAGTTTGGAAAACTAAAGTGAAACAATCAAAGGAGTTTCCTTTTATCTCTACTTTTTGAGTCTGTACTAACATGCAATATAAAATGTAAAAGGAAGGGTATAATATGTAACATCCCCCAAGAAACCTTTTTTCCTCTGGTCTTTTGTATACTATACTCTCTAAGCCAGGAGGGAAGAATGAGATTCCATGAGGAATATGTTTGGAGAAGGAAGAAGTGCCAGTTTGGATACTTCCTTCCTCATCCTCTCCATTACTACAGAAGGTGTGAGACCCTCTGCAGCTTGTGGGTGGCCAGGTGGAGACTGGGAAAGTCTCACCTGCTCCCAGGAGGTACAGACAGTGGTGCCCTGTGGATCCATTTTGCTAGCATCAGAACAGTCCCATCACACCCTAGCCATTTCTGGGACATTATTAAGTTCTGAGCACTTTCTGAGCAGGATTAAAACCATGGGTTTATTTAGTGTCTTGACTGTTGGATGGCACTGCATTTTTCCATTGCCCATTAAAAAAAAAAAAAGAGTTGCTGGGCATAGTGAGACATACCTATAGTCCCAGTACTTAGGAGGCTGAGGCAGGAGCATCGTTGTGAGTTCAAGACCAGCCTGGGCTACAAACCGAGCTCAAGACTATCCTGAACTGCATAGCAAGACCCTGTCTCAAAAAAAATTTAAAAACTTGAGCTATTAGTTGTTCATATTTGCAGTCTTGCATGTATTCTGAGGTATGCCTTCATTTTCACATCTACTACATAAACTAGTGCACCCAAGCTGCTCATTCTTGCTTGGTGTAACCGTTCTGGACATTCCTTTAATATTTTATAAATGATGGCTGTCCTCTTCAGTTCCTACTGCACAGATTTACTGCCACATGAGTTCTTTTCTTTGGGGGTTACTTATTATATCTCCCATGTTACCATATTTCCTACCTGCAAGCTGACATGTGATTTTTAAAAAAAGAGAAACATACTTTTCTTTCTCAGTTACTTTCTTTCTCATGGAGAATGCTTTCTTTGTAAAAAAACAGGTATGTTGGAGTCAAACTATACTATCAGACCACAGTGGTGAGTTTCATGTCTGGTATGTCACTCACTCCTTAGCGAAAGGGATGGAGATGTTTCACCTTGTGTTTCATAAAACTCTTAGTGGTAGTCCCAAGTCCAGGGAACCCAGAACCCATACCTCAGAAAGGACACACTGACAGAAGTTTTCAGATGAACTCCTGCTCCAGCTAACAATGGACATCCTGATTTAGCTCTGCACAAGCAAATTATTTATCATCTCCTTCAGTGAGAACTATGAATTTGCTTTTACTTTAAATAAATGCAGTTTGAAAAGATTCACATTCCCTTAATATTTATGGAACATTACTGTGTGCCAGTCCCTCTCACAAAATTGACCTTGTTTAATCTGAATCTTAACACTACTGTGTGCCAGTCCCTCTCACAAAAAAAAAAAAAAAAAAAAAAAAAAAAAAAAGGAAGTATGAGGAACCTTCCCCTGTCCTTGGTAAGAATGTTGTCTGGTGAGACTTTGGGAAGTTGTCTTAGTGTTGAATGCAGCAGTTCCATTCACCCACAGACATTCGCCCACAGAAAACTTCATCTTTCCCTAAGGCTAATTACAGTGAACAGAATTAGTCTCAGCCTGATCATGTTTTCCTAACTCTTCCTTTGTTGCTGACCCCATCATCTTAAACATCAGTTGCATTTCTGGAATCACCTGTTGGTTTGCCTCCTCCCAGAGTGGGAATCCTTGTCTATTTGACATCCTAACTTCTGTTTCATATGAGAATAAGCCAACAAAGAATTAAGAATTCTGGTTCGTGCCTGAAATTTTGCCAAAATCTCCCTCTTTTTGTTTCAACTCTTGTTAAAAATACCTTTAAATGGGTAACTATTCTTTCCTGTTTTGTAAGAATATTCTAACATAATTTAATTTCATGTAGTTTCAATTAAGAACCTTTTGTTGCCCCAGATTTATCAGTCTCAACATTCCTTCTTTTTGTGTAATAAATGCAAGATACTGCCTTTGAGGCTTTTATTGTCCCTAGTATATCACCTAGAATATTCTTTTTTTTGTTTCATTTTGTTTGTTCTTGTTGTTTTGAACTATTTGATACTAGCTTTTTATCTTATGAATTTCCCTTCTTTCAGGGACAAACATAAAACAAATAGGACTTGGATTAGGTCTACTTTTCATTTATTGAGGTTTATTATAGAAATTTGTATTTGAAGACATACCATTTAAAACAACTTATTTTATAGGATAAGCCAAAAGGGATTTATAAAAGTCTCTTTTGAGACTTGATTGGTTGACTTTTCTTATTGCATAATGTAGGTTTCTGTTTTGGGGACTGCTGGAAATGATTGTATATCCTCTGAATTTCCACTGTAGTAGAGGCATTACTTTACATCACTGTGAATGGCTGGGTTGATACACACTGCAATCAGTAAAATCTTTTGAAGGCTGTATGAGCTTTGGAGATGGATAGATTCATGTTGGGATCTGAGGCTGCTGAACATAAATCTCTTTGATTTTAAATAGCAGTGATAATGCCAACCTTGTGTGAATGTTTTAGGAAGTAGAGATAGAAATAACGTACATAGTATAGTGACTGGCACTCAAAAAATGATGACTTTTTGTTACTATTCATTCATTTATCTCTTCAGCATAGTTTTATTGAAAGTCTACCGTGTGCTAGATGTTGGTCAGACCAAGATTAATAATGCCCACATATTCCTACCCTTAAGAAACTTGAGTCCGTTGAGAAATATATTCAGTTTAACAAGCTTACTGAATGCCTTATCTGAGCCAAACACTTTCCTTCTTGCCATCTTAATGCCACATGATGAATGGAAATAACATCTACTGAGAAGGCCAGAATGTAGCTTATGGAAATAACCAAGGAGTAGTTCAAAATAATTTTAAACACTTTGGATATTCAGAATAAGGAAGGCTAGGTCCTGTGTTTTTTCAAGTGTTGTTGGTAGAGTGCAGACGCACTGATCATTCCTGGCTCTCTACCAGAGGTATAAGTATATCCTCTGTACACACCTGAAGACAGATTCAGTTAGATATAAGATTAGCAGCACAGTTGATTCAACAACCAGTGGCCTCGTGGAAGTGATAACTTTAAAGTTTGTGGCAGTCCTTTCTCCTCAAAGCTAGGTACTCATATTGCCCCCTCTTTCTAGGATACCCTTTCTGACGGTTGTCCTTGACTACTCCTTGCCTGGCTCATCAATCTTTTCAAAATAGCCTCAGTGAAAGGGTCACATCCTCCAGAAAGCCTTTTGCCTCACTATCATACCACCACACCGTCCTCTATGGTCCTTGTTAGTACATGAGTCTAACCTTCCTGCTAGACTATAAGCTCCTTGCTCCTTCCTTGGTTCTCAGTTCCTAAGCACTACTATTAGTATTTACCTGCAATTCTTGACATTAAAGTCTTTTCTGAGCCTGGCATTCTCTGATGCACCAGATCCAGTGTGGCTTGCACAAACAACCTGGGGGAGGGGAATGGGATACTGGGTTATATTGGAACTAAGTGGGAAAAAAAGGACATGGAGATAGTGCTAGAAAACCTAAGGCTTCTCAAAGTCTCAGGCACACTGCTATTTTAGGACAGATGTTTAGCATACAAATGCACACATATTCAAGAAACTGGGGCACAGAAGAAAGTGCATTGGTTCTGGAGTCAGATGGGCCTGGCTACTGTTCTTTAGCCAGCTAACCTTACATCTCCTTTGTGGCCTTAGTTTGCCCCTCTGTAATGCAAAGGATGGAAATACCAGCTTCAGAAGGTTATAAAGATTTGTGTAATCCTATGCATAAAATGTTCCACCCATAGTAGGTGCTTAATAAATATTACCTGTTATGTTTGTTTTCTTGGTAAGAGATCAGGATAAACTGAAACTGTGAACATTGAGTCTAATATAAATAGAACTTTTGAATCTTAGCATTTGAGAGAATCTTATGGGTACACCTTGTCAGCTGCTACAGCCTTTCCTGACAAAAGGTCAGTCTGGCTTCTGTTTGTATATTTCTAATCATGGGGCGCTGAACACCTCACTAGACAGCCTACTGTCTTATAAAATCACTGTTAGAAAGCTCTTCCTGGGCTGGCTAAATAGCTCCACAAATTAAAGCTCCTGCTTAGGTAGACAGAGGGGCCTGGGGTTTGATCCCCAGGTCTGCCGTGCCAGCCTTGTCCCCAGGACGTGCTGAGACAAGCGATTGAGACAGGGCATGGTGGTGTGCCCCTGTAATCCCAGCACTTGGGAGGCTGTAAACAGAAGGATCACTATGAGTCCAGTCTATGCAGTGAGACCCTGTACACCTTGTATACCCTGTCCTAAATACAAAAGAAAGAAGAAAAGCTCTTCCTTTTACCACAGCAAAAAATTTTCTCCCTAACTTTCTTCTTCAGCCTGATCCTTATCCTCGCCTTTAGGTCACCACATCAGTGTACCCATGACAGTCTTCAAATGTTAGAAGTGGCTTTGAGAACCTCTGGAATTTTCCTTCTATCTGAGCAAATGTTCACAGGTATTTCCATTGTAACTTACAGCATCTGCTTCCCTATCTCTTGTCAGCTGCCTCTGGACATGGGTGAGGCTCTGAAGAGAAAATTATCCTGCTCTTCTTGTCTCCTTCTTTTAGTATGTGGAATTATGGAGAGTGCTTAATAAGATGTAAATAGGGTTGTGAATAAACAATATTCAGCTAATCATTCACCCTCCGTGCATTTATTTGGTACCTAATAATGTCATCAATATTTTTGCAGGTAGTGGGGCACAGAGATGAATGCAAGGTCATCTTGGTCTTGAGTTGCTCAGTCTAGTCCAGAACCAAGATATATTAAGAGATTATTTTGAAATATTGTGTCTGTGAGAGTGTGCACCTGCCAGGCAAGACTAAGGAGTGCTTCCCATACAGGTCTTCCTCAGCAGCACTGTAGAACCAGCTTGAAGAACTCAGGATACCTCAACCTTCTTTTCAGTTGTTTGACAAGTGTGTTGGTAGGTTGCAGTCACTTCACTTATGCCACATCTCCAACCTGCAGGGTCCCTTTATCAGGGACTTTGCACATGAATTTCCTTCTGTCTGATTCCCTTATCTCAGATAGCAGTGACTGTCTCCCTCCTTTCCCTCAGGTCTTTGCTTGTATGTCATCTTAGCAGTGATGCTTTTTCCAACTACCCTGACAGAAATTTGCAGCCCTACTCAGTATTACATTTTCCTCTTCTCTGCTATATTTTCTGCCTAGCATTCACCAGCATCTAATTGTTTTGTTTTGTTTTGTTTTGTTTTGTTTTGTTTTGTTTTGTTTTGGTCTGCTTTGGTTTGGTTTGTTTTGGTCTGCTTTGGTTTGGTTTGTTTTGGTCTGCTTTGGTTTGGTTTGGTTTGGTTTGGTTTGGTTTGGTTTGGTTTGGTTTGGTTTAGTTTGGTTTGGTTTAATGGGGGTTTTATGTTGTTGTTGTTCGTTTGTTTTTTGTCTTTTTGAGACAAGGTTTCACTATGCAGTTCAGGCTGGGTTTAAGCTCACTTTGTAGTCCGGCTGACCTCATACTCACAGTGATCCTGCTGCCTCAGCTTCCTCAGTGCTAAGATTGCAGGAGTGCCCCGCCACACCCAGCTCAGTATCTGACAAACTTTATACATTTTATTTATATATTTCTCATCTGTCTTCCACACCCTCAATCAAAATATCAGTTCACTGATAGCAAAAACTAAATATGTTTTGTTCCCTTCTATATTCCCAGTGATTGGAACTGTGCCTGGCTCATAACAGATGCCAAATAAATATCTCTGGGATCAACTTAGTGCTTAGAACTCAGTGTGGTGACACATGCCTATAATTCCCTTACTAGGAAGCTGAGGCAGGAAGATCCCTGTCAGTTTGAGGACAGCCTGAGATACATCGTGTGACCCTGTCTCAAAATAAAATTAATAATGATGATAATTTAGTGTTGGATTCAACTCTCTACTTGACATGTCATGCCTTTGATACGGGAACACTTTCAAAACTTACTCCTTTGTCAAAACTCAGCTCAAATGCTCCTTCATGAAGCCTGTCCTCTTCTGTTGAGTCAGAATCAGTCTCTACCTTCTTTCTATGTATAGCTCCTCTTATGTATAACTTTGAAAGAAAAATCTTGCCTGGTGTGGTGGTTCATGCCTCTAATCCCAGTACTTTGAGAGGCTGAAGCAGGAAGATCACTGGTTCAAGCCTATCTTGGGTGACTTAGCAAGACCCTCTTCAAAATAAAAATAAGTAAAAAGGACTGGGATTCTAGCCCACTGCAGAGGTCCTAGTTTTGATCCCTATTACCACCTTAAAAAAAAAAAAAAAAAAAGGAAAGATGAGAGGGAAGAAGGAAATTCCTCTGCTATGCAGTAAGTCTACAACTTATGAAGGAGTTCCATTCCAGGAGAATGTTCTCTAAATTGGATTTGTTCACAAGTCCAATAAAGTGAGTCTTACCCATCTTTGACACAAATATACAATGTATATATAGCTCTTCGCTTCCTAGCAGTGCCCTCCATAGCACCACTGCTTTTCCTCCTGCTTCAGGACCCGCTGGGTTCTGACTGAGCACTAGCCTGCTGTACACGCCACACTGTAGTAGGACGGTGTTCAGCAGGCACATGAGCTACTTGAATGATTTGTTTACATCAGCAAGTGTTCATATATCAGGGACTCACAGTATTCCCTCCCCCCAGGGCTATAAGTAGGTCTTACGTCTGTTGTTCCCTTTAGTATAATAAGCCTCCAGAAGGCATAAACAATTTCATAATCATTTTAGGGTCCATCCAAAGAAGCTATCATGGAGCAGGTGCCAGTTACGTGTGAAATTCGTGTGCCTATATTATGTGCTCCAACATAAAAGAAAAAGCATTATAAGCATTCTCCACCTTCAGGGAGGTTTGGGCCTCATCAAGGTGACAACATGCACATAACCAGTAGTGTAAAGCAGTGTCCACCATGATATAAGGAAAAAAGGCAAAGACTCTGTTATATGCCAATACGTCATATGCATTGTTATGTTTCATACTCTCAGTAACCCTTTGAAAAAAGTAATATGCCCTCTTTGTCCTTGAAAATACCACAGCAGAAAGAGATATAGCAAAATTGGGGCACAAAAAAGCCAGCATACATGAGAATTTTGAGAACTTTCCCCTAAGACCTTCCTTTCCCCATGTTACAATGGGTTGACTGTATAGTTTTTCCAGAAACAAGGGCCAAGGTCACACAGCTATATACACAAGAACTGAGATTCAGAACTACATATGATCTACTCCAACTTACCATTGCATCTCAGTTTTGTGCTTTTAAATAGTCTGGAAATCTCATTAAAGATTCTGATTGTGTAGTTCTAGGATAGGACTTTAGTATCTGCATTTCTCACAAATCCCTGGGTGATGCAAACAATATTGATACAAGGGGAACACTTGAAGTAGCAGGCTTTAAATCATACCTAATCTGAGGCAGTTGTGTGACCCATTGTCACTGTCACCATCTGAGTAGTTGGGTGTAGTGCCACTGGGTTTGCAGGAGTAAAACCAAGACTTCGACTGACCAAAACTATTAGAACCCAAGGGGAGGGGTGAGAGGGACAGAGTCACTGGTGCTCCAGAAATCCAAGGTGTCCTCAGTCAGTCTCAAGAGTCCCCAGTGCAGGGTCATGTGTGTGTGTTCCTTTTGTGCTTACTTCGTGGCAGAAACTACTGAGCACTTATCCCAAGGGTGGCCCTTGTGGAGAGAAACCTTGAGCTATCACACAGTCATGGATTCACTCAGCTAGCTCCCCAGCTGGACCCTACTTGCTAGTTGACTCTAGCCAGTATTTTTAAACCTCACTTTCTATATCCACACAATGGGCTCAATAAAACCCTTTTCACACAGGATTAAGTTAGGTGACATGAGTAAGCCACTTTGCACAGTGCCTGGCACAGAGTGGCACTGAATAAATTGTGACTGCTATTAGTTCCCATCTTATTCTAATCCTCACAGTGATCCTTTGATGGTGAGGATTAAAGGATTAGCTCTATTTTCCAAGATAAGGGAACAGGCCAATGAAGCTTAGATGACCTAACCAAGGTTATACAGCAAGTGTGGCTTTCACACACACACACACACACACACACACACACACACACACACACACACTTATATGTGCGATAGCAGCCACAAATCTCTCTGACCCTCTTTTGGTGTGTTCAGATAGATTCAAGGCAGTTTAAAGCGAAGAATGGCACCTCAGGACAGGCAGTGAGATCGTCCTCGGATTTGGAGCTGGCTGCAGTTAAGCTGGTGTGTGAATTATCGCCAAGCAGATGATCTTGAGGTGACTAGGGATTTTATCATGTGCTTTGAGAGCAGGATTTCAGCCTGAGCTAAGGGTTCTAACATCCACAAAAATTCCTTACTCAACGCTGAAGTCTTCATCAACAGCAACTACCCATCTGGCTACCTCCTCAGGGGCTTTGCAGATTAGAGGAGTAACTGTTGGGGTTCTGGAAAATGGTAGTGTTTTTAGAGAAAGAAAAGAGCAAAGTGTGCAGGTTGGCAGTGCAGAAATGCTGAGGTTCCTTCAGCCCAGCTTCTTCTGTGATTGGCCGTGAGGATGGCAGCATCAGAGAAATCTCCAGGAGCCTAAGTGCAAGAAAAACAACTTCTGCCCAAATCTTGGGGAAAACAAGAGTTAAAATTAGCTATGGTCAGTATATTTTCTGGAGATCGAAAAGTGGTTAAAACAAACCAAGGATAATTCACTTTTTCTTAGGTGATTCAAAAAAAGCCTCTAAAGTATTTCTGAGTCTCAAAATAGCTGTTAATAAATAATGTTTTAGTTCATGTGAGGTATGAGTATAGTAAATGCACAAAGATAATTCAATGAATATAATCTTGATAACCGAAAGATCTAGATGAGGAGATGAGCAAACTATAGCCCAAAGGCCAAATTATGCCTGTTTTATTGATTAAATTTCACTGGACCACAGCCATACCATTTTATACATTGTCTCCAGCTGCTGCACAGGCGCAGAGCTGTCATGACAGGACCATGGAAACCACCAAACCTAAACTATTTACTATCTCACCCTACATTTAAAAAAAAAAAAGTATTGTCTCCACAAGGTGGAATGAAGAAAAAGACCACCCATTTTGTGGAAGGTGGAGATGCTGGAAATAGGGAAGACCAGATCAACAGGCTTATTAGAAGAATGGTGCTTTTATGATTTGGTCAGTTAATAAAGAATCTGCTTCCAAACTGAAAACCAAAACTTTGCATACCATGCATCTAGAATGAGATTCAACTCTCTGATGTTGGGCAAATTGTAGTTTTCTCTTAGCTTTGGTTTCTCCATCAGCAATGACAGTTTTTCTCTTTTCACATGGAGTTGTTCTAAGAATTAGTTCAGTGAAATGGACAGGAAAGCACTTCATAAATTCAAAATCACTGTGGAATTTGGGAAGGGGTGGTTTTCACTGTTGTCCTAATCTGTTATAGAGGACAATCCACCCAGGACATTGTGTTTTGTTTTCCAGTGCCTGGAGTCAGTGTGTTGTGTTCTGTCCTCCTTTACAAATGCAAAATGAATCCCCCAGGTACTCCCTGTTTGCCCCTTTTCCCTTCAAATGTACAAAACATTCTGGTCTTATACTTCCAGAAATGGAAGATGAGTACAAATGCCTATAATAATTCTTTGATTCCTTAAGCAGTTTTGAGTACCTATCATGTGCAAGGATGCAAACTTTTGTAAGATAGTGAAGTATTTGGTTTCTTAGGGGAGAAATTAAATATGAAAATTATTTTAACAGAATAAAGATGTTGTCTTATAAAAACAAATAGTCAGATTCAGATTTTATAACACCTACTTGTAGCGGCACACACTTATAATCTCAGTACTCAGGGAGGCTGAGGCATGAGCATATAGCACATTTGAGCCCAGCCTGAGAAACTGAGCAACTTAGACTCTGTCTCAACATTTTAAAAAGGGCTATGGATATAGCTCAGTACAAAGGCCTTGAGTTCAATCCCTAGTACCACCAGCAAATGAACAAACAAACAAAAACTCAAAACAAGAACCTGTTTAATCCCAAATACTGAAGCGCTGTAAAATGTACAACAACATTCTCTTGGAAACTACATTTTGAATTGTACATTCTCAGACTCCACAAATATATTTCCTGCAGGTGTATGCTAAGTGGGGTTCCCTTGCCTGTGCCAGCTGGACAGGGTTATTAGGGACTGGTCATATGTAAGGGCCATGGGGACATCAGGCAGCCACACACTCACAAACTCACAATAGCTTCTAATTGTAGAGATATTCTTCATTTCATATCTTATATTTCAACAAAGATAATTTGCTAAGTATAATATTGATAATTTCATTTTTTATATTTTTTCAACTTGCCACAAAATAAACTTACAAATTGAAAACAAACATAAAGTTTGTCTTAATTTTCTGTTCTTAAAACACTATTGAATATCTGTATGATCAAATCTTATTGCTGTTGATAAAGGGAGATGTAGCTATTTGAAAAACATTAAAAAGAGTAATAAAAAGACAAAAACAATAAAAAAGATGATTAACTCTAGGCTCCAGACTAGCTTCTCTGGACCCTCCCAGTATGGTGACTCTTTAGTCCTCATGGAAGAAGTGTTGGTATTCTTTATGAATATGTTCTATCTGTAGTTTTGCATGTAAATTTAAATACAGAACTGCAGTTCCAAAACCCACCACCAACATATAGCCACCAAAATTAAAACATAATTCTTTTCCTCATTTTACTCTCCCCTTGTATTAAAACAGTTCCTAAAGAAATGAGACTTGGGGACTTATGTTTTCTACATGGAGATATAATCTTCTGTAGGGCATGTTAAGAGAGAAAACTGGATCCGTAACTATTTCCATTAGACAGGTCTGGACTTCTATGATGGTGAGAAGCAAACGAAGAGAACCTGCTTGTGAACTAGGCTAACTCCGGGGATTTCAGTATGCTGCTAGTGTATATCTTCAATTCATAGACATTTTCTATGCTCTTGTTCAATGCAGTGCACTGTTTTAGAGTTTGCAATTCATTATTTTATATGAAGAACTTCTATTGTTTATGAAATGACATGAATCTGGTTTTCAGTTTTCCTCAAATGACCTTCATTTTTGATGTTAAATTCCATTTTCCTAAACACAAGGCAAATGAGACAACACAGTGCTAATTATAGACAGGAACACAGGTGATGGTGGGTTTGGGACTCAGCAGGTAGGTTGATATATCTCACTGGGCACAAGGCCTTTCTTCCTTCACTTGACCTTTGGAGCCTCCCTAAGACCTGAGCCTTAGTGTGTTTTATTTCAACCATATGCAAAGTTCTAAAACAGAAATAGAATGTAGAAACTATGTCCACTGTGCTTATTTCAGATTTCCATCAGTATAAATAATCTTAGAGGGCCGGCCAAATAGCTCAGTGGATTAAAGCACTTGTTTAGGCAAAAGCAGGGGCCGGGTGTTGGATCCCAGGTGTGCTGTGCTGGCCCTGCCCCCGGGGCATACTGAGGTGGCTTGAGACTGGTTGTGGTGGTGTGCCTGTAATCCCAGCTCTTGGGAGGCTGTAAATAGGAGGATCACTGCAAGTCTGATCTATGCAGTGAGACCCTGTAGACCCTGTCCTAAATACAATAATAATAATAATAATAATAATAATAATAGTAATAATAATCTTAGAGGGATAGTATATTGGGAATAGGCATGATTGGTAAGCATGACATTTTTCCACATACATTCCATCACTATATGAATAGGAAAGTTTTCAGTGTGACTTAGGTTTAGTGTTTATAGTTAAATGATGAGTGTTTTGTTTATCTTTTTATATTCTATTTTGATTTTATACAAATTGGACTGGAAAATAGGCCACTTCCCATAAAGTTCATTATTGACATAAATGCTTTTAAAATTCCCATAAAAGCAGCTCAACATGGTAGATGACTGTTTTTAAAGAGTTATTATCAGAATATTTAGCATAATAATTTTAAGGTTTCTTATATATGAGAAATATAAGGTAAATATGAAAAATTTGCATGATGAAAATAGATTTAATTAGGTGAATTTAGTTGGACTTGATGAGGTAGTGCCAGATTTAGGATAAATTATATTTTTAAACCAATGAAATTAGTCTCTTGTATTTCTATATTTTCCAAATGAAGTTTCCCAGAACATAGAGTAGGATCTTCATATTCACACATCTCTCCCATCTCTCCTTTCTCTCTCTCTCTCTCTCTCTCTCTCTCTCTCCTCTCTTCTCTCTCCCCACACACACACACACACACACACACGCACGCACCACTCACATACTTATACTCACATAGTAAAATAGAAAGAGAAAGCTTTCACCAAGCCCAGCTCTGTCTTCCTGCTTCAGTTACTAATTTTGGTTGGTGAAAGGCCTGTCTGGCAAAGTTTGCCCTTGTCTTCATTGTTCTAACCTTGCTTTTCCAAAACATAAAGGTACACTCTGATGTGTTCAAGATCTTGTCATTTCTGAGTTTTCATTTGGATTTCCTCAGGATTCTCTTTGCTTCCCTCCTCTGAAGGATAACAGTCACCCATTTTTTGATCCAGAACACAACTTGTTTTCCCAGGTTCCCTCCTACAACCAACACAAACACAGACATTTACCAGCAAAACAGAAGCTGTTGGAAATATTTTTTGGCTGCTGAAATAGGCTCCTGTCACCAGGGCATGGCAGACTTTTTTCTGTATTGTCTCTCAGCCCTGGCCCCAGTACTCCAAAGAGAAGTTTATGTAATCTGTCTTTCCTGACATGTGACGTCCTGTCATTTTCCTCCCCTTTGGCTGCACTGTCACCCACAAATCAATAACATTGCCTGGGAAGTTCAAGCTGGTTTTGCAACCACCACAGAATCTGTATTTCTTAAAGCCTATGTCAGAAAATGTAAAGTTTTCTAATGATATTTCTGGCTGATGACACATGGCAGAGCTGATGGACTATTTATAATCAGTGGCACGATCGCAAGCACATTATTTTTGCTTCACTAAGGGGGGAGCCCTGTCACTTGCTACCTATCTTTGCAGACAACTCGATGCTATCCCCACCTAACATAGCTAAATCCTCTTTACAGAATGTGTTCTTCACACTCTCCCCTTTGTTAGGAGCTCCCCAGCTCTTTCTAATAGAAACCATCGCCCTCCTTTTTTTTTTTTTTTTTCATTGTTCTTTGGCTCAGGGGATGAGGAAGGCAAAGAATGCTTTGTAGAAACTGCTTTCAGTTCTGGCTATGCCTGCATCCTTCTCTCTGAATGTCTCCAGTTTGGCTGCTCAGATCCTGCCACATCCCTCTGAATGTGGGTGTGACTGACATGACCAAGGCAGCAGACAGAGCTATTGCGTCCAGCACTTGTCCCAGTTTTATAGTACTGAGCAGAGCAGAGCTGTCATTAATTAAGCATCTACTGTTTTGTAGGCAGTGTACTTGGTGGAACTTTTATATATAATATTTTACTAATTCAAACCCATCTGAGGTAAGTGCAGTTGTCTAGAAGAGAGATCTAGCAGAAATGAAAGATTAAGTGGCACACAGCTGACAGAGAAAGCACTGGGACTCTAGTTCAAGACTCTTAACAAACTATACCTGTTCTCTTCTTACTACCCTGTCCTGACTTTTCCTGGTTATGTGAACACTTGAATGTTTTGGGTGTGCAGGGACATTTCCTAGCTTGGGAAGATCCTGTGGTTAAAAGACTAACTTAAGTGAGAGTTGGAGGAACTGAAAAAACCTCTCAATCTGAGATGAACCCTGGTATAAAGGAATAATCTACCAGAAGAGGGCTTTGACCCACTACATTGGGAATTATTGCATCTGTAAAGATACTGAGCTATCTCTCTCTTTCTCTCTTTCTCTCTCTCTTTCTCTGTCTCTCTCTTTTTAATGTTTCCACAGGACAGAGTTTAGGGTATGGATTTGTTAACTATATTGATCCAAAGGATGCAGAGAAAGCCATCAACACTTTAAATGGACTCAGACTCCAGACCAAAACCATAAAGGTAAGAGGTGATACACTGGCTCCTGATTCAGGAGGCCCTTTTTAAATTCATTCTGTGTACCTAAGAAATTCAGGCTATGTAGGAGGCCAGGAGTGGTATTCTCTATTTACTCAAGGACTATTGCCCACGCTGCTAAGTGCAGGATATGGGCCAATATAAAGAAAGTAAAGGGAGAGCTGAGTAGAAGGGAAGGACCAGGAACCGTAGGACCTCCAATCCAGAAGGCAGTAAGGTGTCTGAGGTTCAGCACGCAACCAACAAGTCTCCCTGAGTCTGCAAACAGGCCAGGAGCAAACCAACGAGAAGCTGAGACAAGAAAGCTGTTCCAGGTATGAATGAGGTGTTCTAAATTTGGACAGGAAGTAATGAGAAGGTGAGGATGGGTGGTAGGCAAGGCCAAGTCAGGAATTCTTGTGCATTAAAAGCTGGATAGCGGGGCCGGGGAGATGGCTCAGTGGAATAAGCGATTCCCTGGCAAGCTCAAGGACCTGAGTTCAATCCCCGGTTCCACCAAAACAAAAAACAAACAAACAAAAAAGCTGGATAGCTTGGCTTTACCTGACTATGGCTAGGACACTCCTAACCAAGAATGGGAAAGGAAAAGCCAGTTAAAAATTAGCACACTAGGGGCCAGCCTGATAGCTCAGCAAACTAAAGTGCCTGCTTAGGCAGAGTGCAGCAGCCAGGGTTCAATCCCAGTCTGCCATGCCAGCCCTGTCCCCAGGGCACACTGAGGCAGCAATTGAGACTGGGCGTGGTAGCTTGCACCTGTAATCCCAGCACTTGGGAGGGTGAAAACAGGAGAATCACTACAAGTCCAATCTACATAGTGAGATCCTTTAGACCCTGTCCTAAATACAGGAAGAAAAAAAAAATTAGCACACTAGTATAACAGGAACAGATACTATTGAATCAATAAGAACATAACAGAAATGATAATCTAGCAATCTGAAAATATTCAGGAGTACTTATTTCAATTTCTTTTAAACATAGCAGTAATTCAGAGCCTGCTTCTATAGTAGGTAAAGGTCTCTCAATTCAGATGTCCTTTGTGGGATCCTTTAGGAGGTGCTGCTTTCTTCAGGGAGTGCCCCTTGGGCAGTCGGTCACTGGTGGTCTCCTGCATGGAGCCTGCTGCTTCCTCCCCCACCTCCAGGCAGCGTCCTGTTTAAGGGCAGCTGCCAGCCAGTTAATGAGTCCCATCCTTCATAGCCTATTAAACCGCAGGGAAGTGTCTCTTGGGCGCTCTTATCTTCACGACAGCAGGTCTGACACAAAGTAGGACAAAAGAGAAACCTCTCCCAGAATGGAAATCTATACATGGCACCAGCTCTCAGCATCTGAAAACACAAAACCAGAACTTTTTGTCCAACAAGGCTACTTCTCCAGTATGCAGACTGACAGAAGAGACTACGGGTCTAAAATAATCTTAGCTGGGACGTAATAAAAACAAAAACAAAAATAAAAACAAAACCTTTCTCTTTTTGGAATACATTACATGATTATCTTTCTCTTTTTTCTCTCTTTAAGCAGCTTTACTTTTGCAGTTGAGTTGAGTTTATTTCTAAAGATGATTGCTTTCTCTGATCTCCTACACTCTGTGCTACACAAAAGACTCCAAAATGGGTCTGATTCAGGCTGCCTCGGTGTAGGTTTAGAGTCAGTTCTTATGAGTTCTCTAAAGCGAAGATAGTCAAGAATTGTTTAATTGTGTGATAGTCACCTGAGAGGCAGGAGAATTAATTTCCTTCAGAGGAAAAACATGCCTGTTTTCATGCTTTTAATAAGTTTTAAAAAATTAAAAGGATGCTCGTGTTACCTTTCTGTTAAGGTCATTCCACGTTGAAAGCTGCATTTGTGGGATTAATTGATTTTCTGTGCTGTCCAACTCAGTATTCTAATGTTGGATGTTTATTCTGATGGACACTCTTACCTTGAACTGGGGGGGGCACTTTTCTTTCCTGCATAGTTTTCTTGAAACCCAAAGTCTTCTTTAAGAGCTTGGGATAAAACCATCAGGCATCAGTTCTCCCCTTTTATAAGTTGTGCATAAGGTCCCTTAAGTTTTCTCAAAGACTAAATGGACTTGGCTTCTCTATTCTCAGAATGCACCTCTGACCCAACATACTGTCCAACCCTGGAAGTAGATCTTAAAGTCCAGCAACATTACTTTCTTTCTGTGAAGATCCAGACAGCCTCCTTCCCTTATCTGTATCCCTTTTCCCACCCTCCCACCCATCCTAGGTTCCCCTGAATTAAAATGCTGCCAACACATTTGCACCCAGCAGAAATGTGGGCTTCTGAAGCACTGTAGGATTCAAAATGCATGATGCCAGGGCTGAATCAATAATTTCCATTCTCTACAACGAATGAAAATTTAATGTGCAAACCTAGGCATTTCAGCCCTTTCATTAAAGCAGTTTATTTGCCATACTAAAAATTAAGTTTGAGTGATAGGTTCCTTTATTAACTTTTCTTTCCTTTCCTAAAGGGACACAGTGTTTAAGGTAAAAATCACATTAAAGGGAAGAAGAAGCAAATTCTTTTCATGTGCTGTTAATAGTCTCATCATTTATTAATTTCTTAAAATTGCTTTTTTGCCTTTCAGGCCACTGTTTACTTCTTCCGCTTCAGTTTGCTTTGATAAGTGACATGAGATTTATCTCTTTGCTCTGACTCCCCACGAAGGAATAGATAACTTGCCAATCTGGAAAAAACAAATATCTTCTTTGGAAGCCTGCATTACAGAGATCTCCTTGGAACCATCTAGTACATATCTGTGAATTCTGGCCACATTTATCCCTTCTTTTCACATTTCTGCAAAACATTAAAATGTACAAAATAGGTGCAGGCAAATCAAGAGTTAATGCTAGAGCTATGAAGGTTAATTGTTAACAGCCATATTCAGAGATGGTTCTGGAAAGCTCTGAGGGTATGGTGGTGACTGGTTTGATGTTTGGATAAAAGAGGCAGCTTTTCTAAGTGATGGTAATCATGATTGTTTCCGGATCTTCAGGTTGTTCAATAGAAACAAATAGCTGCATTTGTTTAAATGTCAGTTTTCTCTAGTTTTGGAAACTAAAAAATTTAAAGCATTATGTAGTCAGACTAAACAGAACTTAACAGCTGACCTTTGGACTGGCAGTTTGCAAGCTCTGAACTAAAATTTAAATATGCAAACACTGTTCTGCAAGTTGGTGGTGGATGGCTCATTACCGAGCTACTAGTAGAAGGTGTCCACAAATGATGGTTTCCTGTCAAGAATAATCTGTTTCACCTTCATTAGAGGGGATGTAAAGTGACTGTAAATACTGAAGTCATGTGCAGAGCAAGGCCAGACCTCTCCCAAAGAAAGCAGAGAAAGGGCATGATGCATAATTACATCATTAATGAGTGGTTGTGGATGGTGACTCCAGATCAGTCGTTCTTTAGAATTTAACCCCTTTATTGGGAGATTTCTACCTCTCATCCTGGAAGTCAAGCTCAGGGAAATGAAGTGTTTTGTCCAAAGCCACACCTCTGGCCAAGAGATGAGGTGGAGTCCAAGGACCCTGTGGCGGACTGTCGCAGAAGAGGAGCTGCATAATGTGCGAGCATGCACTTGAGAGGAGCTAATAATAATGCTAACTTACACTGAGTATTCACTATGTCCAGTACTACATAATCATTTTACACACTTGTTTGCACTTAATTTTTAAACTATTCCTAGGCTAAGTGTTTTACCCATATCAGCTACATTTCTTTTTAAAAGCCCTATAAGAGAATTACTAGTATCTCTTTGATACTACTCAGGAAATGGGCCCAAGTGATTAAGAGACATATCCAAGATCACAAAATTGAAAAATGAGATTTAGAGTAAAAAAAATGTTTTTAATTAACTCTGGCAGTATGTTGTAAGTTTTAGAATATTGCACTGCCTCTTTGTTCAGCAGCATGTATATTCTGTGAGGGTGTATATTCAGTTCTTCATACATATGGGTTATACTCCCTGACATGGGAAGGAGATACATAAAGCAAACAAATGAATTGCTTAGTTCCTCCAGCTTCTTCAATAAACATATTTGTGGCTCAGGGTTTCTGACATTAATTTTGGGACACACCTGACCTCAAATAATTTTTTCTTGGGCCGTTGCTTTCAAGGCTGTGTGCTAAGTTCCAGAATTTAGGTAAACCAGAGAATAGTAATTGCTACAAATTTCCCATACGTGTGTGTCAGGGAGCTATGAGATATGGACCATTGGCCTTCCAGAGCACATGAGAAGTGGGATCATTTGTCAATGGTTCCACTCTGAATCTGGTAGGAATTATTTTGGGTACAGCATATTAGCTTTTTTTCTTCTACTTTCCAGCAACTAGCTCTAAAGGATCTCAAGGATCCTTTAAGACTCTGGAAAGCACTGGTGTAATGGCTGTGGGTTCTGGAAAAAGTGTTCCTTGTACTCTTTGACCTACACATCTGATACCTGTTCCAGCCCTAACTGACCCTTTCCTGGGTCTAAAAGTACAGCTTCAGAGTTTACACTGTAATTTCAGCCACTAGTTCTAAGAAGTGCTCAGTTGACTCCAGCTGCATTTGCTTTGGTTCTTTGTCACAGTAAGGACAAAGAAAATTAAATTGTTCCATAGTATCTTCAAAGGAGGAATATGTTCATCACAGATTTTGTTGGGTTGATATTCAGGTTACACTGAGAGCCTTCAGCAAAATGTGATTCAAATGGAAAGTAAGGATTTTTGTATCACTCCTGCTGAACCTTCTAGAGTGATGGGGCACCTTTTTCAGCCATAACCTAAGTGTGAGAAGCAGGACTGGAAAGGTGTTCTGCCTGACCTGCCTCCAGGCTCTCCCACCTCAGGGGGCACACAGACAAGCAAGCAGCAACTTTGAAGCAGTGCAGTGGGGCCCGTCAAGGGCTGCAGTGGTTACCACTGCATGTTACTGGGGAGATAGAGAGATGTGCAGGGCGTGAGTGGGAGAGTGTAGTTAAGGTAAAGTTGCAAGAAGGCTCATCAGTCAGTGGCCTGCCATGTAGTGTCTGAGGAATGAAACCAGCACTTTGTAGGCAGTGGTGGTAGCTTTTGTTGCCGTAAACACTGGTTTTCATCGGCTCTATTAGTTTTGTTTTGTTTTTTTTAACTCATTTTGAAAGTAAGATATGTTTATTTCTAAACAATTTAGAACACAAAGAATCATAGTATCCACCATTCCCAACCCAACAGTATTGATGTTTCTATGTATTTCTTTTTTTATTGCATTAGATGTTTACAAATGATTTTTATGACTTTTCTTCTTCTACTAACTGCATTAAGCTATTACCCAAATAGTAACAATATGACTTGAAATAAAACATTTCCAAAGCACAGCTCTTGTGCAAACTGGGGGTGTGAGCAAATTCAGGATTAGGTCTAGGAGGTTAAAGGAAGGTTAGAGAACTGCTTCTGCCACTCTCAGAAAACTCCATGAGAGTTCACACTCAGGCGATAGGGTGGGATAGTAAGAAAGCCACTGACTGCATCATGAGGCAGCAGCCAAGTTCCTGAGGGAATAGGACTGGAGAAGAGAAAAGTATCCAAGTGAAAAAAAGCTTTTCAAAAGAAAAAAAAAATTCTTCTCAGGGAAAGAGAGTGAACTTGTTTATTCCCACCTCTTCTTGTTATGATGTTGCTTAACCATTTCTCCATTTTCACTTTTTCCTTCTAATAGCACTAACGGTGCCTCCAGGGGTTCTCACCACACTAGAGCTTTACAAGTTCCAGTTGGCCCCTCCTGCTTCTTTCTCTTGCCAGGGGTCATGGGCAGCTGCACCAGCTCCCTCCTCCTCCTCACGCCATTCACCTGCCTTACTAAAGGCCTCCATTCCGCTGAGGCATCTTTTCTTTGCACTTGGCATAAGCAATTATTTCTTCTATCATGTCTCTTAATGCTTCCTGGAGAGTTAGCAGATCATTTTTTGCTGATGGATATCATCTCACCAGAAATGATGTCCTGTCTCCCTCCATCTTGTTAATAATAAAAAGGTATTTTCACTCTCCTGATTAGAGCTGGTGTGGGAGTGCATCCCATCCTGGGTCAGCAGGGATGACTGGTTCACTGCATCCTCAAGGATGGGTGTGTGGCAAAGCCATCAGAAACCAGAGATATGTTTACCCAGTTATGCCAATGCCCTCTCTTCTGTGGGAGATCGTATTGGCTGCTCTGTTTTCCAGTGTCCTGTTAACTTCTTTTAGTGGATCATTTCCCCATGAATACAGGGACAGGAGTGGAGAGATGCAAATATAGTTCTGCTTGCTTAGCCCAGGGAAGCTGCTGAAATCCCAGTATCTTAAAGGTTATTTGCTGTGTTCTGGGTCCATTTTACAAAACAAAACTGAACAGATACAGACTGGAAGAACATTTATATTTTGAGAAGTGCATGGTTATGAGATCTGAGGACTTTAGCCACCTGCAAGCATAAAAGAAGCCAACAGTATGATACGTGCTGCTTTTTAAAAACCAGCTCTCACTTAGCTATGTTAGGATAATCAACTCCACATCACAGGAACTAGTGGTCCCTTCTCATCTACTTTGATTAGCCCGCCCGTGTCTTGTTCTCTGCTCCACATTGTTAAAAAAAAAATATCCAAAATAAAATTGGCCCTAAAGGGTGTTTGGCAGCAACAAAGATAACGAAGAGGACTCTGCACTTACATACCCACTGCATGGATATGTAGTGGAGTGGTTGCTTTTCCATTCTCTTGGAAAGAAAATGCTGCTGTGACTGTCTGTCCTGTATTTCAGGAATCTGGGAAGAAAATATGTGTAGCTACCAGAGTAAAATATTTGCCTTGTGGAAGTGGCAGTGAGTCCCTCATGGCCAGAGATACTAAAATGAAATTGTTAAGAATGATGTAAAAGAGATTCCTGTCCCACCAAGGATTCTGACTAAATGTACTGTATAGCTCTGAAAGGTTGTAACTGTATTGTTTCTGTGCCTAGAACTGCTCTGTTCAGTGTAGTAGCCACTAGCTACATACATCTATTTCTACTTGAATTGAAATTAATTAAAATTAAAAGTTCAGCTTCTCAGTCACAGTAGGCGTGTTGGAGTGCTCATAAGCCATGTATCACTAATGGCTACTGTTTTGAACAGCACAGATACAGAATGTTTACTGATCCCAGAGTTTTGTGAGACAGTGCTGGCCTAGAATATCAGGGGCCCCGCAGATTAAAGGATCACCTCTCCAGCATGGTCATGCAGCCTCAGGGCAGGATGGCCTGTCAAAGATCAAAGAGCACAACCTCTCTGCTTCCCCCTTTAATGTCCATTCAAAAGGGCTTAGAGTTAAGATAGAGTCAAGTACCAGCTCTGTCAAAAATTAGTAAGGATGACCTTGGGCAGTTTACCTTACTTCTGGATGTATTTCCTCATCTGCAAAATGATTCCTTTCAGCTCTAATGGTCTAATGAAATATTACAACATGATCCTTCCAGCTTGTATCTTTACAGGAAAAATAACAGTTTGTGCCAAGAACACGGTTTTACTTCACCATCCAGGTTAGCATAGCACAATGGAAAGATCCCAGAATTTTGAGTCATATCCAAGTTTAAATTGTGTGGCATTGGACAGCTACTTGATCTCACTGAAACAAAGTTTGTTGTCTGGGAAATGAAACTAATGATATTGCATTTGTAAGTAATTGTGACCTGTAGAGGATACTCAAGAAATGCTCCCCAGGAGTTAAAGGGATGGAGCTCCATGGTAGAGCATTTGCCTAGCATATCCAGGGCTCTGGGTTCAGTTTTCGGCACAGGGATGGGGAGGGGGAGAGGGATTACTTCTCCCCACAATAAGAATGAATTGTTTCCCCTAAGGTGAAAATTATGAGGAAAAGGGAGGGCTTTTTCCCATCTACTTGTTTCAGAGATGAAGAAGAGCGTGAAGAATGAATATGCATCTCACCAAGACTCAGACAGCATACACAGAAGAGGCCCAGATGATGGAAGTATCATGGAGTGGCCACAGTACTCTCCTCAGCCTTTCATAAAACAGGCTCCAAGAGTTGTAGTTCAGTGGAGATTGAGTCTGGAACTCTGTCTAGGACCAGCTCTTCCTCAAAGAAGGCTATGAGCCTTTAGTATATCTCTTCTGGGAAGTTACTATTCTGATAGTAGGAACCTCACACTAAGAAGCTCCTTTGATAAGTAATAGATTTTTTAAAAGAAATTGCAAAGCACATGAATCTTTCATGATATGTTTTTTCCTTTAAAATAAATACTGATCACTCCTACTATATACCCAGTACTCTTACAATACTCTTGGATACTCTTTCAAATCCATCACTCCTTCTGGCTCCTTCACATCAGAACCAGCTTCTATGAAGGAAGGTAAAATTCACTGCATAAAGTGCATTATATATTTCATTTCAATTCAGAGGACAATTTTTGAGCTCCTCTCTTCTAATAAGGCTTTGAGACTGGATGCCAAAACGAGTGTGCAGAGATCACCAGGATACTCAGACTAATAGGGCAGATGTGTTGTTAGTGCAGACGGCTGTGACGGGAAGCAGGGTATGACAGCTGCTGCCATGAACACATGTGTCTTCTTTAGTGACCATGGAGAGATCAGTCATCTGCCTAAGCTCCATGGAGGAAATGACTGGGCCTGGGAGAATGGGCAAGAGTTCATCATGATCGACACTCAGCAAGAACAAAGGCATGAAAGTGGGAACCTTCCAGCACATGTTGAGAAAACAGAAAGCACATTTTTGTTTAAGGCCCAGGGTGAATGAAGGGGTTAGCAAGAGATGAGAGGTTGGGATAGATTCCAGAAGACTGTGAATATCCACCTAAGGGAATTTGGGCTTCCATCACAAGGTCTCAACCAGTGAAGCACAAGAGAAAGTAATACAATCAGGACTCATCAGAAACATTATCATCAAGTTTTGCCTCTAATAAAAAGAATAGCAAGGATCAGGAAGCAGGTGATGAGTAGTGTAAAGAATTGGGTTACAGAAACACACACCTGTCCTACCTATGAGTAGGACTTCAGTCATGGGCAGAGAGATAAATAAATCCTCACAATCAATACTGTTATTTCCAGAAGCCAGCTGGCTTCGTTTTTATTTTCCTGGTCCCAGGCATGGATTGGAAATCCTGGAAGGGTTTGCACCAGGAACCCTGGCAGAACTGGAGTCTGATCTATGCTGCCATTCTCCTGATCTCTTTAGAATGAATGCTCCCTAGAGATCTGTCTGGTCCTGAGAGCTTGTATTCATTTAGAGACTTGGGTGATGAAACAGACTGGGAACAATCTGCAGCCTAATCTTCTAAATGATTGGTTTATGTGTATCTCCTCTGCTACACCAATAGTCCTACATACATATTGGGAATTGTTGAGTTCACCTTTGCATCTCTGGCATCTAGCATAAGACCCCAGAACTTAGCAGCATCTCAAATCCTGTCTTAACCTTTTGAGTCACTTCAATTACAAAGTTTCTATGTAGATTTTAAAGATAGTACTGCTGTGATCAGGGTTGACATTATCAACCCTGTCACCATTATCTCCTGTTACCATGAACCATAGTGGTAAACATTAGCAGTTTGGGAAATGGAGGAGCTCTGGAAGATGGGAAGAGGTCACATCATTATAATCCAAAAGGCCTCAACAGGTTACATCACTGTCTTGCACACACAAATGCTAAAACCACTGAGAGATAAGAAATAGACGTATAGAATCCTAAGATCATCTTTATCGCTGATTAAGGCACAGATGAATTACATGGACAGAGGGTTTCCTGACACTAAACTCAACACTTTGACAAAACAACACATGCTGTCATGGGTAATCTGGACCCACAGAGCTCTGTAAGTAAGACCCTGATTCCACAGAATTGAGAGTCTAGGGCAGAGGGTAAGCCTCTGACTGACATGTGGTTCCCTGAAGGAAGGAATCTGGCCATTGCTGAACCTCATATGCCTGTTTCCTTTATTGAAATCTCCAATCAGTGTTATCCCATCTCCCCTGGAAAAGGGTGGATGAAGAGAAAAAACAAAAAAAGCCATTGACTGTTACTCCAGGACCTCCCTACAGCAAAGAGGGAAATACCAGATGTGGGTAAGAATGATGCCCTATTAAAATCCTCCTACATTGTACTTCTCACTAGCTTGCTTATTTCTCTCACCAGATTGTGAGGCTCTTGAAAGAGAGACACTCCCATTACTTATCCTAGCACCTGGCACACAGTAGGTATTCAGGAAGCAGAAGTAAATGGACTCTAATACCAGTGGGTTCCTAGAGGAGCATCTTACCAGGACTGAGAAGGATGTTCTTTCCCCTCATTATGTCTTCGTGATAGCACAAGACCATACCTTTATTATGTTTTCCACGTCCTTTCCCTTCTCTGTATTATGGTGGTTCAAACAAGGGACAAGAAGTGTTGCTTGGAGATGTGGGACACATCTTTCCCTAGGCCATGCTGTGCTTCCCACCCTGCTCAGGTCACACTCTGGCTGTGAACAGGTGAAGGGAGCTGTGGTGCCATGTGAGGAGAGATGGCCCCAGGCTTGGCCCTGCTCTCCTATTGATGAATGTCAGTGTCCTGCCTTATCTGCCTTGTGAGAATCGAAGACAGCAGTGTTGAGAGGTCACATTGAAAAATAGAACTTTTTGGATGTGCAGCATTAAGCTCCATAGGAATGTTAAACAAAATTCATAATTTTTGAAGTACTAAAATGTAGTTCAGACTCCACTGGGGTGGCAAAGAAGGACAGTACCTCTTAGAGACCTTTACTAGAGTTTTGCTTATCTGGAAAAACTGGAAGGTTTTTCCCAATGGGGGCTAGATGCCCAGGTTGGCCCACAAAAGTCTGTATGACTCATAACACAATATTTGTTAGTATCTACCAAGTTCTAAATATATGCTAGACACATCAAATATATTATCTCATTTCTCTACAATAACCCATCAAAGAAAAATCCCCCTTTTACCAAAAAGAATTCTGGGCCTGTTGAGATCAAAATACTTGCCCAAGGTCACACAGCTAGTGTTTCCTGAAACTTAACCTTCAGCTGGGGATCTTAAACTTGTTGAGGTAGTGTTGCTTCTGTGGAGTGGAGGGACACCTACAGGAATGGGGAGTTTGGCAGGGCTGAAAACCTTCTGTCAAGAGTATCCATAAAGCTGGCCATTGCCAGCCACCTGCCTTTGGGTCCCCCATACTCCAAGAGAGGACTGGCCTCTTCACTTACAGCATTTTCTAAGCTCCAGAGCAAGGCCCATGCAGGCCTAGAAATGTTAATCTTGTCTTCAGAGTCTTTGGGTGAATGAAATGAGTAGGAGCTTGAAGGCCCAAGGCAAGGAGAACTCTCCAGGGCAGGCTCTAGGTTGGGAGCTACAGACTACAGGCCACTGTCTCCAGGATTAACATGCTCACAACACTGGATCTTCTGCAGGAGTTGAAAGTCAGCAGTTCTTTTAGAAATGTTCAGCCTAACAAAGGCCCTGACACTTGTAATCATTCAGCTGTAATTTAATAAATTCATGAGGAAGCTTGGAAACTTCAAATATACCTGAAATTGGGGTAATCATTTGAATATTGAATATGGAAGATTGTTTTCTAGTCATTCTTGCCATTCCTACCCTTACAGGTTTCCTGCACAGGGGACTAAACAATAATGCTTAAGGCTCCAAGTAGAGGAGAAAACAAGAATTAGGCTTTTAGAGTGGTTGTGGTGCTGTTTACCTTTGGGATTTGTCACTGCTCTGTGGCTGGGGCCTGTTCCTGGGGGCTGTTGTAATGATTTCCCCTTGTTGAGATCCTGTCACTCTCAGGATCATCTTTTGAGGAGATGCTTTTGATTGTATCATTAATTTTCCAGTGCTAGCTCCTCCCTAGTAAAGTAAACATGCGCTTCTCTACCCCAGTTCTGACTTTGCAGAATTGTAGAGAATTAAGACCATTATTCAATAGTTATGAATTCACACTGCTGGACACTTCCCTAAACTATTAACCTTCATTGCCTCCTTTGTCCTCACAACAGAGGAAGGCTACTATAAGGCTGTTCTTCTTGACCCCACCACCACCTGTCTTACCACCAGTTTCATTTTAGTTCTGTCTTCTTCCTGGCCCTGTTAACTCTTTGTTTACCCTCTTGTGTCTTGGAGTCACACTTACTCATAGCTGTGGCACAACACATACTGTGACTTCATGGTCGTTGGTCTATATGTTTACTCATCCAGTTTTCCTCTCAACCCATTTTAATGTGTACCTCCTGCGAGTTGCCTGTTGCACCCATCGGATTTGAAGTTCTACTAAAACAAAAGGCCATGCTTTATTCTCACTGTGTTTGAGGATATAGTAGATCCTCAGGAAATGTTTGCTAAGAGAAATGATGTGTTGTCCTAGAACAATCTTTCAGTCCCTCCAACTTTAGATACTGAAAGTGAGAAACTGATCACTTTGTTCCTAGCTTAGTGTAGAAACACAGCTATGATCCTGCACACTCTTAGTGATCTGCTTTAGCAGAGGAACCAAACTATAGTTAGCCCTAAAAAGTCATTAGTGGCACAACAACTGTGGGTGTTTTTTGGTTTTGGTTTTGGTCTTGTTTTTTAGGTTGGTTTGTTTGTTTGTTTCAGTAAGTGTTGAGTGCCTAGCACTTACCTGGCTCTGTGCTGGGAATTAGAGGCATAAAGATGAGAAAGACACACTAATACAACCCATGACCTCAAGGAGATCATCAGACTATGTGAAAAGTTGATGATACTTAAGTTCAGAACAGGTTAAGCACCTTAGTTTATTGAGTGAACTGCTGGGGGGGAAGTTTTTAGGAGGAAGCAAGGTCAGACTGAGAAAACTGTCAAGAGAAGGTGCCATTTAAGCTGAGTCCTGAAAAGGAGTAAGATTTGGACCTGAGGAAGTAGGTGGCAAAATTTTCTCTGGTTGAGATCCTGCTACTCAAAAAAGCATCTAGGTGGGAGATTGTGTTTTGGAAAAGTACAAATGTCATTGTGATAATTTGCCAGTAGCTAGGAGAGTGACATGAAGGTGACCTTCATTACTGTGGGCTATCACTATGATATTTCCATTTCCCTGCTATTCCTTCCTCCACCCTGAAAAATAATACTGCAAGATTGTAACCTAAAAGACTTTGTCCCTTAGAAGACAGGTGTAGGGGAACCTACTGTGGAGTAACCCTGTCCAAGCAGTCCAATGGGGTTCTTCATTCTTTAGCCCCTGAGTCCCCATATGCACACTGAACCCCCTCTGCATATCAACCATATAATGGGAAGGACCAGAGCCAAAAAGACCTCCCTGACAGCCTATGAGTTTCCAGAAGACGTAGACACTGTAGGCAGCTGCCTCGATCCATCAGCAGGAGGAGGCCAGGGAGGCAGATTAGTCACTCACATCATTTTCTGTTGAGTCAACATCTATTTTTAGGTATAGAACTCATAAAGAGACCTGGTGTCTCTGTCATAGAAAGGAAGAGTGCGTCGTGGGTGAGGGGTCTACTCATCCTTCATGTTCTTTGGGACATCCATTTTCTCCCCTTGCTAAAGGCTCTTAATGTTGAAGGTTCTATTTAATGAGTGTGATTCCTTTTGCACACTTGTTTTCTTGTGTGCATGCACACACATATATATATATCCACCCCCAGTTTATTCAAAGTCTTAGCAGTCTTGTGAATTGGTTATATAGAATAAATAAAACTCCCAGCTGAAAAACACTAAAGCATAGGTCCATTCCTGTCCAATGTTGTCAGATGTATTCTTAAAAGACCGTTTTTATCATCTATTCTGAGCCGTAACTGCCCCAGAAATAGCTTTAGCAGGAAAGTGCTTTTGTTAGACTAGCTGTAAATTATATTTCAAATGTCTGATGTTGTTTTCTTAAAAAATAAATAAGTAAATGAAAGTCTAAAATTAATGACTGCTGGGGTTTGCTTTGCTTATGTGTACTGCTACAGATTTGGCTTCTTGCAGATGGAATTTCAGATCTGTTTACAATTCTGTGTTAGCTTTTTGGGGAAAAGAAATCAGTTGAGAGATCTGGGAGGACAGATTTACAAAGTCGAACTTATTATAACCATCGGTGAAGCATCTTCTCTCTCTCTCTCTCTCTCTCTCTCTCTCTCTCTCTCTCTCTCCCTGCCTCCCCACCTCCTGTAGCCCTATTTTGCTTTTTGCAGGTTTCTTTGCCCTGCCTCAAAGTTAGAGGCAATTGGTCCTTGCAGATGTGGCAACAAGGTCACATACCTAGTTTCACAAGCAGATGTTCATTCAACCCCATTTCACCAGTACTTTGTCATTCAGGGAGAGCAGACCTGTGGGAACAGATTGGAGCAACACAAAGGATGGGACATAAAAAAAATCTTGCAGAGAACCTGATTGCTTTTATGTTTTCAAGAAGGGAATGTGGGTAGAAGGAGAGAAATGTGCAGAGCAAAATTTCATGGGGTTTTTTCTGGTTTATTCAAAGATTATTATGTGTTGGATACAGTAAATCATCTATACACCCACATCCAGGAGGTAAATCTTCAGAACTTCATGCGTGGGTAGCTCTGCATTTAACAGCTGCCATGCCGTCACTATTTTGTTCTGCACTTGGAGACCCTTGTCTGTGCATTTGTTTTAAGTTATCATCAACTCTCCTTTTATTCCTCTATTGCTGTTCTCCTGGTTCTCTTTACTATTACAGAAGCAGCTCCAACTCTGAATACTGAGGATTTAAACTGACACCAGGAGTTGTAAGGACATCCAAGAAGCTGTCATCGTAGTTGTTGCCTCAGCCTCTACCTTCAGGGGTGTGTGTGCCATGAATGTAACTTCACTTGCTTTATCCTAGGTCTCATATGCCCGTCCAAGCTCAGCCTCAATCAGGGATGCTAACCTCTATGTTAGCGGCCTTCCCAAAACCATGACCCAGAAGGAACTTGAGCAGCTTTTCTCACAATATGGTCGGATCATCACCTCCCGAATCCTGGTTGATCAAGTCACAGGTTAAGTGTTTTTAATTACTTTCCTTGCATGTCAGTGCTTTTTTTACCCATAGGAGCAGGCTAATGACTATTTAGCAGATTTCTGACTTAGAAAAAAACACTTCTTCTTCATCAACCACCCCAATGTAAAATGGGCTATCTTGAATGATCAGAGTTCTCTATCAGGGGAATTGTTCCAGCAGCTGTTTAGCTGCTTGGCAAGGTCATAAAAGAATTTGGGTCTCAGTCTGAGAGTGCAACTATGACTTTCAAAGTTTCTTTAACCTTCAACCAGTGGCATTACTTTTATATGTGAAAACCAGAACATGTCGTTCTATTCCAATTCTTAGCATTATGAGGTTAGAAAGAACTTCAAACCATCACATTTCATACTTCAGGAAGCAGAGTCAGAGTAAGAGATCCATCTTCCTACCAACCAGTCAGTAGCAGTGCAAGGGTATGAACCCAGGCTCTGGTCCTTGGGTTCTTTGTCTATAATAAAGAAAGCCAGCCATCGTCTCAGTAAGATACCTCAGGCTGTATTTTTGCCTGCCCCCCAATTTGATCCCAATGTAGAATTCATTCCCTGTTATTTAACACATTTATCATTTGATTCATGCAACCAACTCTCAGGAAATTGGTTCTGCCCCAGATGGACAGACACTGGGGACTAAGAATGAAGGAGGCACAATTCCTGTCTTTATGGGATCCACTGTGAGAGATCCTGCTAAGGTCTGTCCAGTGCCCTGAGAGAGCTCATGAGAAGGCATACCATACATGGCAATGATTATTGGGAAGGCTGAATTGTGGAGGCAGTGTTTGAACAGGGATTGGAGGGTGACTTGCAGTTCAGTAGCAAAAAGAAAAGATATGAAGCATTCTAGATGGAGAGAACAGCAAATCCCAAGGCATGGAGGTGAGGAAGAACACAGCCTATTCAAGGAGTCTCCGGAAGTTTAGAGTGACTGGTGGGAAGTTCGGTAGGGGACTTGGGGTCAGTGTGCCAAGAACAATGAATTTCTCCCAAAGTGTTTGGACTACATGTGCAGCAAGAACCCAGGAATGGTGTTTTGTAGGTTTTGTTTCTTATTCCATGTGGGGCAGAGAAATGTAAGTACTATACCCAAGGTACAAAATACAAAAAACATAAAAGAGATATAGAAGATATTTTTAAAGGATGTAATGTGGTAAGAGTTTGCTTTTCAAATAGATGGCTTAGCTACTAGATGAGGAAGATGTATGGGAAAACTAGAAATTGAACTGTGGGTGATTAGTTACAGTAACTCAAAGGACTTAAGACTGGAAGAGAGTGGGGACAGTGGAGTGCTGGAGCAGACAGATCTAGCAAGGGCTAGATCTTTGCTGCAGTAGGAGACTTCTTTCCAGAGCCATACTGGTGGAAGTGCAGGCAGATGTGTTTTGGTTGTAAGAAAGATTCAGGGATCCAGGCTCAGCCCTGGCATAACCCCTCTCATCTCTTCCTGGAGATATTTACCAGTTTGCTTTGTTCGCTTTTTACAAAGGCTCTTTCTCTTTCCCAGGAGTGTCTAGAGGGGTGGGATTCATCCGCTTTGATAAGAGGATCGAGGCAGAAGAAGCCATCAAAGGGCTGAATGGCCAGAAGCCCAGTGGTGCTACAGAACCGATTACTGTGAAGTTTGCTAACAACCCCAGCCAGAAGTCCAGCCAGGCCCTGCTCTCCCAGCTGTACCAGTCCCCCAACCGGCGCTACCCTGGCCCACTCCACCACCAGGCTCAGAGGTTCAGGTAAGCCTACCCACAGTGCAAGGATTGTGCTACACCAGTTCAGAGCTGCTCAAGGGCCAGAGAAGCTCACAGCCTCTGACCCCAGGACTCATTGTACAAAACTTTCCCTGGAGCCTCAGTTCCCACTTATGTAAAATTAAATAACTGGAGCAGATGTTCCACCCCTTCCAACTTATCCCTGTGACTGGTTAAACTTACAAGTCTTTGTTGGAAACAAAATTTAACCAAACAAGAAGGTTCAGTTTCAACAAGAGTTAATCATACAAATGACCATATCCAACAAGTAGACATGGCTGAACAGTGGCATTTTATTCAGTCAAAAGATTTGTAGACCAGGAAGCATATCATTGTCAGAAGGAGTAGCTTGTTCTGTCCTTTTTTCCCAGTTAATTCTGTGTAATTCTGGGGCATCGGGACAGAGAAGGAACTCTCCACTCGTTTAACACACTCTAGGAGGACAAAGAAGAAGATTTCATTCAAGCCTTATTAGTGTTTCCTTCAGTTCCTGGTGCAATGAAGCATTTGCTCCTAGAACATTCTTAAAAGGCAGATTTCTCCTATGAAGACAATGCAACCTTAGCCACCTTGAATTGTGCAAGAGAAAAATATAATCTTAACTTACCCATAGTTAATTCTAAATAATTATTTTATTCTACTCACACCCCAGTTTTCCTTTAATGAAAGGGTTTTTCTCTTTGTCAGCCTTCCCATGGGGAAAGAGTAGGTCCTTCTATCTAGAATAGTAACAGTCCAGCTGGCCACGGTAAGGAGAAAACCAGCCTCTGCAGTTGTCCTCCAATGCCCGTGAATCTGAAAGGGTTAATGATTTCATGAAGAGTCCAAATCATCTAATTTTTATTTTGTGTGAGAGCACATGAAGTATTTATGTAAAAAGCTTCTTCAGCAGGCTTCTAATGGTGGAAACTATGGTTACTATTGCCCCATGGTGTGAATAGCTTATCCCCAAGTAAGGTACTAAACGTGAGGAAGATTATAACATAATGACAGTTTGCTGAGAGGTACTTTCAGGCTGTAAATAATAAGCCATTTTTAAAATGGTAGTCCAAAAACACTCCCTGCCCCCCAAAAATGTGTGTGGTAAGATTTAGTTAATGTAGCTAAGCTGACAAAAAAGATCGACTTGATTGCATAGTGTTAATGTAGAACAGAGACCTTTTATTCACAAGTTTAATTATAGTAAAAGGTGAACAATTTCAGAAGCCCCCCCTTTCTTAACAATTTCACACACAATATCAAATAAGATCCATACAAATGTTCGGAGAGGTGGGGGGAATGGGATTAATTCAGACTTTGAAAGAAAAAAGGGATTCATTAGACACTTGCTTTAAATTCTAGCATTGACCTGAACATGAATTACTTGCAGTTGGAGGCAGGAAAGGGGGAAACTACCGGTGGATAGACTCCTAAGCAGTGGGGAAAGTTGTTGAGCTTTTCTTCTTTGAAAATGGAGCATTCTTATTAATAGTTCCATTGAGCGATCTTGCCATCTGTGAGGCATTAACCCAGAGACCCTCCTTCTCTTTGCAGGCTGGACAATTTGCTTAATATGGCCTATGGCGTAAAGAGGTAATTAAAACTCCACAGATTGCCAGATGTCCGTGTTGGCACAGACTGGGGCTAGAATTTTTTTTTAATTCACTAACTTTACTGGTTTTTTTTTAATTCTTCCTTTTTCTTCCACCAGCATGTCAAATTCTTCATTTTAATTTCAGACCTCAGTTGATTTTGTTTCTTTTAGGGCACACAAAATGTATTTGTGTGTTTCACTTTTTCTTTTATTTGCAGGTGGGCTTCCCATATGGTTCAGGTGCCACAGCTACCAAACCTTTAATAATCTTGTCCTCTGAATGGCTTCCCTCCTGGAGAAAGCTCAGATTCTTTGCTGCATGATTTTGCAAACTTGCAGAGCAACTGTTTTGCATTAGCAATGCCAAGATTCAGTTAAGAGGGCAGATTCCAGCAAATCAAAATTAGAACATTTTGCTAATCAAGGCTGACAATCTTATAATTTTCAATAGAAAATTAGATTTTAGACTGCCTGCCCTGACCACCACATAAATTAATACATGGGTGACTTTCTGACTCCTGCCCCACCCCAGTGTGCCTGTCAGAGCATATCCTGAAATGAAGTGTATCTGTGTGCACCTCAGCCAGGGGTTTCTTTTGTTACAGGTTTTAACAGTTAATTATAAATACTCCCTCAGTTATATATGTGTGTGGGTTTTAAACTTGGTATTTCATTCATTTAAAGCCTCTTTACAGGGTTGGAGGCTCAAATAGAGTCAGGGCTCTGAATGCAGTCACAAGGGTATTCTGGACCCAAACCAAAATCTGAATCTCAGGAAGTTGGATGTATTATGTCACTGTGTCCATGAGATTCCCGAATGTGCTTTCGAGAAGCTCCACTGTACTGCCAGGGCTATAGCATCTTCATCATCTTGCTCAGTAGAGCTATACACTGTAATTCCCCTTCTTCCATTCAAGGGAAAGAGATGCAAAGTAACCTGACTGCAGAAATAAGTGCACAGTAGAGGGAGTGACCTGACTGCAGACTTAGAGTGCTGGCCTCCAGAATCTCAATCCCAGTGCCAGTGAGGATAACTGTGAATTCTCCCCACATGTCTAACACACTGCTTGCCTGTTTCCAGGCATTTCACATCTTTCCTAGTTCTGTCTCACCGTTTGCTACTCTTTGATTTACTGAAGTAGCACTTAATGCTATGAAGAGTGATACCTATAACACAGGTGTGGCCAGGGAAGATATAGCTGAAGCAGGTGTTCCCAACCCAGAGTGGACAGCACTACTTGATAACAGCATCTCTCATTTCCTGTGGAACCCAGATTTAGATCTAGAATCCTTCCTACTTAAGTGCTGCAGGTAGCCATTGCCAACTAGAGTGGAAGCCCTACTTGAAACCACTTTGCTACCTCAGACCTTAGCCTTTGAATAAATGTTTAGTTGTTCTCTGTGTATAAACTGAAAGGGGCCACAGTCCACCTGGTTGAAGGAGAGGCAATTGAAAAGACAGTCTTTAGAAATAATGCAAATAGCAATTACACTTGTATGTACTCTTCGAAGAATCTGTACCATGAAGGTTTTTGGTTTTGTCCAGTATTTCTTTTTAAGCAAGAAGACTGACTTGGTGAATAGTAGCAAAAATAACATCTATTGAGTTGTTATAGCGAGCATATTTTTAGCAGCCACTTTATTATCTAAATTCTAGTTAATACACAACAGTTCTGTAACAAGACTTCCAAATGCCCAAGAATATTTTTTTTACTTTTAAAAATAGTCCCGGCAGGCCTGCTGGCACACATCTGTAATCCCAGCACTTGGGAGGCTGAGGCATGGAGACCAGCCTGGGCTACATAATGAGCTCAAGTCCAGCCTGAACTACTTAGCGAGATGCTCTCAAAAAATAGTCCCAGCTAACACTTTCCCCATGCTCTTCCCTAATTTTTGCTTCCTCTTCTCCTGTCCACTCCTGCATAAATTCATGTGAAATAAAATGTTAACAAATATTTTTTGCTCTAGATGCTCCTATCATACATCAATGATCACATGGATTTATTTTATTAGACAAGAAATAGACTGTAAAGGGTGATTTTTTTTCTTTTAAGATTACATAAAAAATGAAATATCTAAGCCTAATACAAAAGTAGATATAAGAAGACAAATAAAAGTTTTATCCTTTTCTAATGTACAGCAGTTCAAGACATACAAGTGCAGAAGCTACTTGAAATTTTATTTCAGTGATACTTAGAAATGAATTCCAGATAATATAGCATCAAGGAGTGGTGTAGCTATTATTACCACTCAAGTTTTGGGGTAATAATAAATGCTAAATTGAACATTAGCTACTCATCTGATTAATAACAAGACATGTCCGCGCCTACAGTAATATTAAAAAATCTTTGACAACCAAAGGACTGCAAAGATGGTAGACCTGAGCACTTCTACGGGTATCCCTAATGTACCCAGAAGATAAAATTCCCCAAACATTGCTATCAACCTGTTATTCAACTAAACAACAAATATTTAGGTTTTTCTATGTATCACTATGTCTTTGAGATTCCCATATCTGTGCCACAGAATGAATAAATAGAACCTCAGGATGAGTACAGTGGAGTTCTTTTCCTTAAGCATTTACTGTCTATTATGGGGTAAGGTCAGAGTGGGACAGGGGGTGAGTATACACTATGATAGAACTCGGAGATATCTTTGCTCTGGAGCATTAGGATTTGCTTGCGGGAGCATTTAGGAGTTGACCTAGGGCTTTGTTTGGCACATATATGCCTTAGCTCTCTAGCCATTTCCATCAGAAGAAATACCACAGATGTTATTTTTTGCATTTTAGTTTTTAAACCCTGAAGACTCCTGCAAACACTCACTCGGCCCTTTGCCCTATGTCTGTGTCTGTGCATCTGTGTGTTATCCCTGGTCAGACTGATGTCTGGACCAGTCCCCCCTTCTGCTTGTCCTCCCAGGTTCTCCCCAATCACCATTGATGGGATGACGAGCCTTGTGGGAATGAACATCCCTGGCCACACAGGAACAGGCTGGTGTATCTTCGTCTACAATCTGTCCCCTGATTCTGATGAGAGTGTCCTCTGGCAGCTCTTCGGCCCCTTTGGCGCAGTGAACAACGTCAAGGTCATCCGTGACTTCAACACCAACAAGTGCAAGGGATTTGGCTTTGTCACCATGACCAACTATGACGAGGCAGCCATGGCCATTGCCAGCCTCAACGGGTATCGCCTGGGAGACAGAGTGTTGCAAGTTTCCTTTAAAACCAACAAAGCCCACAAGTCCTGAATTTCCCATCCTTACTTATTAAAATATATATATAAATATATACGAACAAAACACACATGCGCACACACACACATACACAAAGAAAGAGAAACAAACTTTTCAAGGCTTATATTCAACCATGGACTTTATAAGCCAGTGTTGCCTAAGTATTAAAATATTGGATTATCCTGAGGTGTACCAGGAAAGGATTTTATAATGCTTAGAAAAAAAAGAAAAAAAAAAAAACAAAAAAATACCTTTGATGCATTGAATGTTCTTTCATAGCTGTCGTTGTTGAATATAATATACATAGATAGCGATGTGCAGGGATTTTTACCCAGCCAGCTAACTTTACTACCTTCCTTGAAGGTGGGTCTTTTTAAGATGACCATTCGCTCATTTGAAGAAGAAAAACAAAAAACAAAAAAAAAAAATAAAAATAATAAAGCAATTTTTACAAAGTAATGGGATTCAAAGAAAGAAAAAAAGATTTTTCTTTTTTTTCAAAATGTTGATCCAATCAGATTGGTAAAAACCCCCACATAAATTAAAGAGGAACAATAAAAATTGCAAAAATGAGAAAAACTTTTGCAAATTTTTTTATTTTTCCTTTTTTCTTTTATATCATGTGAACTAAAACAGTCTTCTGTTAGGGGACGGGGGCGAGGGGGATACCTGATGACATTAACAATTTAATAACATTAACATTGTTGCCAAAGAGGTGGTCTCTTTGCTGAAAATGGGTTTCAAGAAAAATCTATTTTTATAAAATATAAAGAATTTTTACAAGAGAATCTGGATTTGAGAAAAAAATATTTTGACTGGCTAATTTAGGGGAAATTGACAACTTTGTCGCGTTCATACTGCACTGGTAACTTTTTAGAGATCAAGATGTGTGTTTTAAACTGGATTCGTAGACTGTTTTTTGAAGGATGGGCTATAAACAGATGATCTTCATATCTTTTCATAGCATGTAATAATAATAAAAAATATTAATTACTAGGGGAAAGGAGTGTTTGTTCTACCCAGGGTACCACAGTTCCCCACAGTCAAAACCCAAAAGCAAGGAGATGAGTTGAAAGACAGTTTTCCTTTAAGTCATCAGTCTGGGATGTCAGCAGAACAAAAATTAAAAAGATTAATTTTCCTTTTAATCTAAAACTTCCTTAGTTTGAGCAGTAGGTGCTACAAAATTATTTACATATCTTAGTATCATAGTTAAATGTAATGTGTTTAGGAGAGGAAAAGAAATGATACATTTGCTTTAAATTCATTAAGCAATTTTCAAATTCACTTTGTAGCCCATGCTGATAGAACTGGGCTGTGTTGGTACATTTGAAACACTGTTTATGTTGCTTGAAACACTTATTTATTTAATCGCCGATGTGATGATGCCTATGGCCGAGATCAAATATAGCTAGATTGGCTAGACTACTTATTTGTTTACTTAAACTATGGGAAGAAGCATATTATTGTGTCATTCTGTTGTGTGTGTATGTGTATATATAATATAAATATATATATATAAAGTTATTTTTTCTTTGGGTTAATTTATTATAAGTTGTAACACTTGGCTAGTTTTGTTTGTATATGTCTTAAAATGTTTTCTTATGATATTTAAGTGACAGTTAAAGAGGTATCAAGGTAACTTGTGTAGAACTATTGTTTGATATATTGTCATGTTTGTTGTGAATATTTTTTCTTACTGCACAGTAGAAAAATAAAAGCAACTGGGTCTTTATTTTAATGTAATTCAGATTGGGAAAAACAAAACAGAGCTAAGGGAACAAAATGACTGCGGGAGCACTCTCCCACGTCCAGTGCACTGATCATTTTAGTATGTTTGTGCTTTGTAATGGTTATATATTTAAAACAAAAACAAAACAAAAAAATACAAGAGTTCATGCTCTTCCCTGGGTAATAGAAACAGTTACTCGCTATGCATAATCTAGTTGATAGTTAAATTTGCTATTGCTTTTCTTGTCTTGTTATATAAAATCTTTTCAATACAAGTTTAGTCTTAATGGTAATAAAACGTTATGGTTATTTATAACTTGTGCTTATTTTGTGCATTTTTTCCCATGCTGAACCCACTAAGTGCATGTAGACAGAACTGTTATGTTCACACTGAAGAGGCAAACTTTGTAGTAGTTGTCGTAGTGGTAGACAGATCATGAAAACCAAGGCTGCATCATAGACTCCTCCTTTAAATTTTTTTTCCTCTTTTTCAGTTTTGGGGAAAAAAAAACCACCAGATTTCAGTTTAGAGAACACTCATTCAACATTCAGGGAAACCTTTTTACATCACCGGCTATGAATGAACGCAGTTTGCTGGCAAAGTTTTGTTGCATTTGCTAAGCATTAGTGGGAAAGGCATGCCAAAATCTCTTCTCTATAATGTGTTCAATCTGGGGGAAAAAAGGGAAAAAAAAAACTTAGGACCAGGCAGTGTATTCTTTAGTTGTAAATGAATGACTTCATGTTAATCTTGCTAGTTTAGATGATTTCTGAGGGGAAGTATTGTAAATGTTTTTTTTTTATATAACCTTGTTGTGTTTGAATTATTTGTACTTTATCTGTCCAGACAATAAATGAAAGTGTGTAGAATGAATTTGAGCTTCCCAAATTTTTAAATGTGTTCATTCAGACTTTTTTTTCTGTAGCATCCTCAGATTTTCCCAATATTTTTATCATTAAACCAGGTAAAGGAATATTTTTTAAAAATGTAGAATAAAATCCTGTTTTGCAACTTATCCCAATCTCTCAAAGTCAACTCAGGATTCAGAAGCCATTGCCCTAGTTCCATGCTACTAAAAGTGTGGTCTCCAATTGGCAGTATCAGCATCATCTGAGAGCATGTTAGAAATGCAGACTCTTGGGCTAAATGCAATCTATATTTAGCCAGATACCCCCAGGTGAATCACTGGTGATTGAAAGTATAAGAAGCCCTGCGCTGGTTGATACGCCAGAGCACTTGTTCCTCCGTGTGGCATGAGAAACAGTTAGTGTGCATTACTCATTTATAAGCACACTTCTGACTTGTCCAGAGAACAAGCCCCCTTTGCAGAGCATCCGTTACGTATCATCGGGCTGTGTGTTGTCCTCTACACATTCTCTCCCTTGATCCTCTCAGCAGTGTGAGAGGAGCAGGCAGCATTATCCTCACTTCACAGATGACAGGACCAAGGATCGGTGAATTTTTAAAGAGAATAACAAGTAGGGAAACAAAAGCCACTAGAAATGATACAGAGCTTCACGAAACAAAATGATAGAATTTCACCAGAAGTTGTTATATTGCATATTGTTGTCTTCAGAGTAGTTGTTCAGGGCGTCGGGTATAAGCATACAAAACTGGTCAAAAAATCAAAACTAAGAAAAAAATGTAAGCATTAACTTCTCCTCTCAATAGACCAGTAAGAATCAGCAGCACAGTTACTGAAGCTATCCTATGTATGTACATGTATATTTCTTTTTCTGTCCTTCTTTCTCTTCTCCTTTCCTTCATCCCGGTTGTTACTTCCCTTGGAACACTTTCTTTCCCCAGTGAGATTTAGTAACCTGAAATATCGGCAAATCTCCAACTGAAATTTGAAACTGAGTCTGACTCTACTGAACTCCTCCGCATTGAGATTGGAGAACTTGCCCAGCATTAAGGTAGCAGAATATGTACAAGGGAAGTGACAACTACACAAGGTCACCTTTTTATTGTCACACTCATTTTTGTTTAGAAGTAGCAAATATTTTACTTTCTTACTTTTGAACAGAAACTCTAAACATAGACATATTCACATAGTGTGTAATATAGTTCATTCTCTAGACCTCAACATATCTGTCCTGAAAATTTCACAAATACTTATAGATCTTCAAATAGATCTTGAAAATATCCATAGAAGGACATCATTACGCATATACTGTCTTGCCAATATTCTGCAACATCAACACAATGTCTTAACAATTGCCTAACATCCAATAAAAAATTCACCTTGTTGCAAGTGTAAGCTTTTTGCCTTGAATCTCCAGCCAAACATATAACTTCTGTAGGAGTTTGTAGGTAAACTCTAAACATAAACGTGTTCACATGATTTAAGCTCAACCTAAGAAGAAGAAAACTGCCTACCTTATTATGAAGCTACATTAAAATGTGCCCTGAACTTTACAGAATTGGCTTTTTAGTGATTTCTTAATAAGATCACTCATTGATGATCTACTGTATGTCTTTCATTTTCTTGCTAATTGAAAATTCACAATACCCTATAAAACATCACCATCCATAAATTGATACTTCAAAAAGAGATGCTCCTACTGAGCCAGATGAACGAACAGTTAGATTCTCTTCCATTTCTCATTAACCCCTTTTTATTATGACATTAAATTACTGCATTGGTTAGAATAATTAAATTCAGGCAAAGTATGGAACTTAATTAACCAAGCTAAATATTAAACTTCTGTATCAGCCTGAACCTCACACAATTGAATTCCCAGTTACTTCTTTTATTTTTATCTTAAAGACAGGCCTCTGTCTTTTCTAAAGAAAAGCCAACATTTGAACATATACTTACCCTGAGACAACAGTTTTACAACCACGTTTGTAGGACCCACAAATGTTGCTGCCAAACCTATGACATTTATTACTCATCACCATCCATGCTCCTTAAAGGATTGTTTTACCGTGTTTTAAATAAATAGATTATTTGGAATATTAGAAGTTGGTAGTATCACTGTATTTTATATAGTTCACTCTCTAGCTTTCAACAGATCTGTCCTAAAAATTTTACAGATACCTATAGATCTTTAAAGATCTTAAAAATATCCATAAAAGGACATCATTATGCATATACTGTCTTGCCAATATTTTGCAACATCAACACAATGCCTAACTGCCTAACATCAAATATAAAATTCACCTTGTTGCAAATGTAAGCCTTTTGCCTTGAATCTCCAGGCAAACATATATAATTTCTGTAGGAGTTTATAGACAAGATGTAACAAATCACAATAATGCAGAGATTATCAAATTCTTTATGGTCCTAGTTACATTATATTTTGATTAGACAAAAAATTGCATTTCACAGAAGGGTGATGGCATTTACTTAGTGTTATTCCTGTCAAAGTGATGGGAAGAGTATAAAAATGTTCCTGTATCTACAACCATTCCACATCACTACCAGCATCAAAACTTACTTTTATTGCCTAAGATCAAGCACTGACCAGATGATTACAGACCTAAATTTCTATCCACTTGACTTCTGTTTAAATTTCTTTGACCAAGATCAATCACTTATTCATTTGTAAATAACATTTACACCTAAAGAACATTGATGCATACCAGGAATCAAACTCAGAACCTCAGGCTTGTGAGGCAGATGTGCCACTGAGCTAAATCTCCAGCCCCAAGAACAACATTTTAAAGCACGTTTGACACTGCCAAAGTTTTGTGAGGTATTCATACCTGGGAGGTACCTTAAGCTTGCCAAAATACAAAACATGTCACACACTGCTTTTTGCCATAGCTAATTCAGGAAACTTTCAGTTCTTGAAATTGCTTCACCCTTCCTATAGGCAGTATGCATTTGTTCCTTAACAGACATACACATAAAAATACACAGTGGCAAGTTTTAACTGAATTATTTTTTAAACTCTTTTTTTACTTTCATCTGTGAATTCAAAACTCATACCTGACAAGTTAGAATTAACAATGAGTGTATTTTCTAAATAGAAGCCATTAAAATCTAAATGTGAGGCCATCCTGCCTTGATCTCATCCACAGCCTTAACAAGAGTTCACAGAACACAGCAGTACAATATCTTTATACCCTTCACTGCCTTTGTGCTACCTGAAGAGAATAATAAAAGAAGATAAAATTTTCCATGAGGTAAAATCAAGTTTTATCATTTTCCAAAAATGACTCGTACCATGCCTTTATCTGATTAGCTTTTGGGCATATTAGATAATAAGACAATTTCTCTTAGTACAGTATTTATGTAAGAATCGGATTTTTCTCTGTGAAGATCGCTTACAGAAGTGTCCGTTAACAGGAAAGAATGATGCATAATCAGCACTTAAGATTAAAATAAACCTGAGAACATAAAAGTGTTCCTGCAATGAAAGGAATAGGATTTCTCCAGTCTCTTGTTTCTGTGGTGGGATGAAAACTGGTTTAAAATTGCCCAACCCCAGGTTAATTCCCAGAAGTCTTTCCTGTGCAAATTTAGCTTAATCTGCTAGTGGTTCAAATGCAAAATGAACTCAGAGGGCCCACCAGTATACTGTGCAATTACTTCAGAGGATTTCCAGCAAAGTACTTGAGGTGTAAGAAGTTGTTTCTAGAGAAAGTACCAACATGTATTACGTCTGCTGTGCTAGGCACAATACACATGTATAAGGCTCACGAAGGGCATCACCTCCCTTTTGTACAAAAAGCAGCTCAGAGAGATTAGGTTTGTCTTTTTTAAAAGAGAATAGAAAAATAATAGATAATACATTAGAAATGATCCACAGTTTACAAAAACCAAGATGATAGGTACTCAACACTCAAAGTGCACTCTGGAACCAGTAAGAAAGGAGGCTGTGGCCTGGTGGAAAGAGGACAAGCCCTGGATACAGTTCTGGATTTGGCTCCCTAGGCAAATAATTTAATGCCTCTGAGATTCCTGATCAGAGAAGGGAGGACTAGAAATAAAATATTTCAAAGTTTTGGCACACACTCAAGAGTAATACAGGGCTAGTAAGATAGCTCAACAGACTAAGCACCTGTTTTGGCAAGCTTGGAGACCAGGGTTCAATCCCCAGCCCCACATGCTGCACTGGGGGGGGGGGGCTTGCTGAACCCATGACAGTCCAGGCGTGGTAGCACATGCCTATAACCCCAGTGCTGGGGAGACTGAAAACAGGAGGATAACTACAAGTCCGAGCTGCACAGTGAGACCCTGTACCAAATACATAAAATGGAAAGAAAAAAAAAGTAATATAGAAAGTGGCCAGAAAGAGTTCACAGAAAAGAGCTTAAGCTAGGCCCTTTGGCAGAGAGGGATGTATTTGATGCATGCCCTAGATGTAAAGAATCAAGAAACTTGAAGTCTCCTTAAGAAGGAAAAATAATAAAGATACATGTGGAAATAAGCTGCTGGACTCTCACCTGGCCTTTTGACATGTAAGCCTCTTTAAACTACGGTAACTTGCTGGAGTTATCCTCAGCAATATCAGAGACTCCATTTACTTGGGTACTTGGTCACAACAGTGACTTGGCCATTCCACTTCTTTCTGGGAATTAAACAGGGGCACCAGGGAAGAGTCACAAGAACATCTCTTGAGGGCAACGAGACAGAAGCTAAGGAACTAAGGTGGCAGCAGTGAAATGGGAAGGCAGAGAAACAGGACAGAGACTGAAGGCAGATTTCTTAAGACCAACAGGGAAGTGAAGCCTCTCTGTTCATAAACAAATACTTATGACAAGATTGTTACCCCAAAGCCATACTCCTCTTGGCTCTAGACACAAAAGTACAGAGTTCTGTCTCAAGGTAGGAAACAAACCCAATTAGACCACATATAAAGGCCTCCTCCATGTGTCACACAGTCAGCCTTGTCATTAGTTAATTATGGAAAATCTTTGGAAGTCTTTCTCTCATTTGAATCCTTGAGAGAAAAGGGGGCTTTAGGCTGTCCAAACTCCACCTGATGCACTGTGAGTAGCAATCATCTCATTCTACAACCATGAGAGTTCTTCTCTTAAAAATGCTACTCACACAAAGTACACACCAACTCACAGGCACCATCTGCCTGGCTAATCCCACTTGTTCATCTCAGGATCCACTCTCTGGAATTGAGCTGGAATGCTTGGGCTGGGTTAAGGATTCTTCAATACTACCAGACCCTTCTGCTTTCCTGTACCACAATTCCAGGGGAAAGCAGAATCAGATACAGTGCCTGCCAGAGCAAGAAAAAAACTACAAGAAGTTTGGGTGGAACCAGGTAAAAAACAGTCAGTTCTAACCTGAGCAGGATCAGGTGTAGTTAAACATGTGATAAGTAAAGTACACTAGAAGTGTTTAGGAATAAGCCCTATCTTGAAGGCTCTTGGATAGGCAAGCACTGCATGAGGAACAAAGTATCACACTGGGAATGATAACATTGTCCTCAACTCTGACCCTCAGTTGCTGTGTGACCCCGAGCAAGTCACTGCCCCCTCTTTAGATCTTGGTTTCCCAGAAGCTAAAGGGCAATTTTGGACCAGATGGTGCCTGATGGTCAAAATATGAATTTACTCTTAACCACTCATCTTCCCTTTATATTTTTCACCAGGTCAGAAAATATTTATTGGCCACCTATTATTTAGCACTAAAATACATGAAAGGAACAAAAGACAACTAAAGAGAATGGGCATGGTGGCACACACCTGTAATGCCAGCTCTTCAGAGGCTGAACACAGGGGGATCACTACAAGTCTGATCTACATAGTGAGACCCTGTAGACACTGTACTAAATTTTTTTAAAAAAGACAGCTACATACAGCTGAAGTGTGAAGTGAGTGCTATCAGGTTCAAGTATAGGCTTCTCTAACAGTTAATAAAGGGACTTACATGGCTGAGAGTAGGAATACCCTATTGAGACTGTGACATCTAAGCTGATCTCTGAGAGGCAGAGGACAGTGTGTCCCACCTTTGGCAGTTAGGAACAGCATGGGAAAGGGGAGAAGTGGAAGGGAGCTCAGTGACCCAGCAGTGGGGTAGGGAATGGTGCTGAGATAACAATGGAGCAAGGACCAGATCACCAAGTTTCTTACAAGGTACAGAAAAACTTTGATTAGGTTACTGATTGATGTGGTCTGAATCTTAAATGTGACCCAATGTTTTCGCAGCTTGGTTCTCAGGGGAGTGTTCCTGGAAGAGTGGTAAGGCCTCATGGGAGGTCTTCAGGTCACTAGGAGTATGCCCTTGAAGAGGATAGCACAACCCCAGGCTCTTCAACTCCTCACTTTCACTTCCTGGCCATACCACAAGTGATTTGTCCTGGGATGAACTCCTGGTATGATGTACTTGCTTGCCACAGGTAAAAGCAATAGAGTTATGGAGTATACACTGGGACTCTAAAACTGTGAGTCAAAATGATCTTTTTCTCTTCTCAAGTTGAGTGTCTCAGGTATTTGCTACCATGAAAGAGCCAGCACATTGCCAATGCATTATTTGTTGGTATGTCTGCGATGGTATTTTGGGAAGAGACTGATATTTGAGTCTGTGGCTAAGTAAGGAAGATCACCCTAGATCACCTGACCCAGTGTAGATGGCCACCATCCCACTGGTTGAGGGCCCAAATAGAACAACAAGGCAGAAGGAAAGTAAATTTGTTCTTTCTGTTCTTTCCTAGAGTTGTAACACTCATCTCCCTTCCACATCATTACTCTATGCTCCCAGCCTACCGACTCCAGAACTGGTACCAGCTGCCCCCAGGTTCTGACTTTCTGGCTCAACTTGAGAGAGAGTTGGCCCCTCTGGTTATCTGGCTTTCAGACGGCCTGTTGTGGAACTTCTTAGCCCCAGAAGCATGTGAGCCAACCTCCGTAACAAATCTCTGGTAAATTCTATCTGTCAGTCTATCTATCTATCTATCTATCTATCTATCTATCTATCTATCTATCTATTTATCTCCTATTCATTCTATTTACTTAGAGATTCCGAACTACTGCACACATTTACAAAATAGGAATGATGGCAATATCTTTTATTCTGTATTGAAAACATCACAGTCTTTAATATGTGTTAACTGCTTAAAATACTACCTGGAAGATAGGAATAACTATATAGATATGTGCTATCATTTATTATTTATCTGGCGGGGCGGGGAGAGAATACAAATGAGTGCCTGTCCTCTGGAGCTGCTTCCCTAGCGGCTCAAGGCCAGGGTGTATACCATCCCTTCAGGTTCCAAAATCCTATTACACCCTGTAATTTGCTACTTACTTATATACTTTCTTCACTACATTCTAAGTCCATCAAAGTCAAGAACTAGGCCTTATTTATGAGCATAAGGTCAGGCCCAAAAATGTCAAGCCAAGCATAATGGTGCATGCATATAATCCCAACATTCAGGAGGCTGATGTGGGATATCTACAGTGAGTTCAAGGCCAGCCTGAATTGCAAAGCAACACTTGTCTCAAGAATATTTTTTTTAAATAGAGAGAGAAAGAGAGAGGAGGGGAGAGAAAAGATAGAGAAGGAGGCAGAGGAGGAGGACAGTGAAGCTGTTGAAATGTGGTCAATTAAATAATGCCCCCCAGAAGTGTTGACAATCTAATTCTTACGTATATGAATATTCTACAATTAATCCATTTGGGTTGATATAATAAAAAATTTCAGATTGAGTGATTATAAGCAACAGAAATTTATTGCTCAGAGTTCTATAGAATTGAAAATTGAAGATCAAACTGCCAACAAATCCAGTGTCTGATGATGATTTGATCTCTACTTCATAGATAGTGTCTTCACATGATAGGATTAACAAGCTCTCACTGGCCTCTTCTAATGGATAATAATCCTCTTACTGAGGGTGAATCCCTCAAAACCTAATCACCTCCCCAAATCTCTACCTCTTAATACTACATTAGCAATTAGGTTTAAACTTATTAATTTTGGGTTTGACTTTATAAATCATTTATGCATACTATGGCATTACCTTAAATGGTTAAATGACTCGTCTAAAGATTTTGAGATGGAGCGATTATCCTGTGTTATCCAAAGGGGCCCAGTGTGATCATAGGAGCCTTATAAGAAGACGAAGGAGAATCAGAGCTACTAGTATGAGAAGTGATGATGAAAGCAAAAGGTTAGAGTGGCATGGAGAGACCCGGTGCCAAGGAATGCAGGTGGGCTCTAGAAATGAAGAAGGGAAGACAATGGATGATCTCCATTGTCAATGAAAGCTAGTAGAACATAGTCCTATTACCACTGTGAGTTTATACTTCTTACCTCTAGAACTGTAAGAGAATAAGGTTATGTTAAGCCAGTAAATTTGTGATAATTTGTTATAAAACCAGAACAAAACTAATACTATGTATCAGCCAGGCATAAAGCAAGGGTTAGAGAAAATTCTAGTTATGGGAGAAGCCAATATTCAGTGAAGGCCTTCCCTAGTCCCCTGGCATCGGGGGAATAGGGGCAGTGCTAATGGTGGCTGTCATCACACTGGGCCCTCCAGAAACAAGATCCCACCACCATATTAATGTTATCCCTGCACTCCCATGCAGGTAGCTGGAGAAGAGATAAGAAATAAGTGGGTTCAAAACGATCAGTAACCTGTAATTCTGGGGTCTAGAGGAGATAGGGGGTAATGCAAGAAATAGTGGCTCAGGAGATTGGATTTAAACCCCAGTTTGTGGGTTCAAATCCCACCAATTTTTTTTCTTTCTTTCTTTCTTTCTTTTTTTCTTTCTTTCTTTCTTTCTTTCTTTCTTTCTTTCTTCTTTCTTTTTTTCTTTTTTCTTTCTTTTTGTATTTAGTACAGGGTCTACAGGGTCTCACTGTGTAGATTGGACTCGTAGAGATCCTCCTGTTTTATAGCCTCTCAAGTGCTGGGATTACAGGCGCACCACCACGGCTTCAATCACTGTCTCAGCGTGCCCCAGGGATGGGGCCAGCACAGCAGGCCAGGGGATCAAACTCCCTGTGTCTGCCTAAGCAGGTGCTTTAATCTGCTGAGCTATTTGGCCAGTCCAAGTTTGTTTGTTTTTTTTTTTTTAATTTAAGCCCTTTCCTAATAGGTGTATATGCTTACAAGCATGAGCTTCATTTACCTGGGCTTTTATTTTTTGTTTTGTGGTATCAGGGATCAAACTCAGGACCTTGTGCTTGCCAGGCAGGTACTGAGCTATCTCCCCGGCCCTAAATTTGAGGATTATTATTTACTTTATTTTATTTATTTATTTTTTTTGCTACATCAGGTTGCCTTAAGGGCCTGCCTGGTGGACCTTCTGGAGCTGGGAATCATGCTGTTGTCCTATGCTCCTGACTGCATTTGACCAAGCAGCGCTTTAAGCAACTGAGCTATCTGGCAAGGCCCCCACCAATTTTCTATGTGACTTTGAGTAATCTCTATTACCTCTATCAGCTCCTTCTCTCCTGGTCAACTTCTTAATTAGTGAGAAACCTGGGAGTATTTCTAAACTGTCCCCCATTCTTTCCCCAACCACCCAGACAATTACCAAACCCTCTCAATCTTACTTTGTGCAAATCTCTCAAACTCATCCCACTCTCCTGTCTTCATCACTGAGCTACAAAACATCTAAGTATCCTAGTGATGGCCATATGACATAGCTCTGGCCAATGAAATATAAAGAAGTCTTTAGCAAGTCTTTCAGGAAGCTCTTTTAAAAGGAACAAGCTGGGCAAACATACTGCTTTCCATTTACCGCACACCACCCTCCAACACACACACACACACACACACACACACACACACACACATAATCCATTCTTCCTACATGGAATGCTAATGTGAGTCTAGAGCTTTTAGTTCTATGTTGCTATCTTGCATTAAAGCTCTAGACCCACAGAAGGTTTGCATGAAAGTGAGTCAAAAATAAATAAATAAATAAATCAAGATTAGAAATAGAGAAGGAGCAGTCATCCTTAATGGCCTGTCTAAATTGCTACACAGCCCTGGATTACTTGAGGGGGGGAAAAAAAACCACACACACACACACACACACACACACACGCACACACACGCACTACTACAGAGCTTCCCAGCCATAAACACATTTTTATTGACATGCTCACTTTATTTCCTTAATCCTCTGAGCAGTCAGGTGATGCCCGGGCCTTACAAGCTTCCAAACTATTCTTCTCTGTCCTCAAACAGCCTGTCTTCCTACTCTGTTGGGCCAAAGAGAGTGTGCTCTGTGTGAAAAATGTCCCCAACTTTGTCTCACTGGCTTGAGTCTGCCCTCCAAGTGTTCACATGTTAGCAACTCCACCATCACCTGCCTTCAGACCGCCCTTGCCTTCTGGCTTCCTATGTCAGTCTGCCTTCCTCATGGGTTAACCTGCCAAAGGCATGGATGTTCTTTTTTTTTTTCTTTTCAAAGTTTTATTGATAAACATATAGCAATGAGACAGTTTCAAATCAAATCGAAAGTACAGTTTCAACAAATAATACATTGCATA
>NW_004524683.1:3647686-3652818 GCF_000260255.1 Octodon degus | reverse complement strand
CAGGGTAGCAGGAAACTCTCCGCACACTCGCCGGACCTGGGCTAGGACTCGGCATGGATGTTCTTGACCACCAGTTTACCCCAGTGCCTCTGTTGCCACCATCACGATGACGAAGACATCTCAGGGTAACATAAAGTTGATTTAGTTAGCTTTTGAGAGGGCAGTTAGCTAGAGAAAGGGTCTAAGACAGAGTTCTGATCCGCCATATTGATAAGTATTAGAATAGATGATGACCTTAGACTTTGGGCCAAGAATGAACTTCCTCAGGCAGCATGGAATACAGCCTTCTCCATACTAAAAAGAGTTGTAGACCCTCCCTACTAAGCCCCGACTTTCAAAGAACTTAAAATAACCACTTTTTTTTAAAAAAAAAAAAAAAAAAAAAAGCAGTTTTATTTAAACCCTACATGCTGAGTGTTGGTTTAGAGAAGCTGAGTTCTGACTAGTCATTTTTAATTCACAGACCTACCTGAGATAGGTGGCCATTAAACTGAACAATTCCTATGCTCCAGTTATCCATAAAAAGTTCTGAACTGTGGAGCCATGTGGGAATTCCACTTTTCAGACTCCCCACCAAGAGAAACCAGGAGCTTTTTTCTTCTTCTTATTTCCAATAAAAACTTCTAACTTCCTGCTTTAGGTTCATGGCTTCATTCTTTGATTTTTGTGCAGAATTAACTGTTCGATCAGCATCTTGCTCACTGCCACATCTGGAGGGTTCATTTTTCTCTCTTAATTTTTTTTTTCTCATTTTCATCATTAGAGATACCACCTGACTTCCTGTTACCCAACTTTAATAGGAAAGAACCAGTCTTACCACAGAGCTGCTTGGATCTGTAATGACTTAAATAGTTATTTGAATTTACAAGAAGGGCCAAAGCACACATGTCTAAAAAGAACTTTACATTGTGTCTACAACTTGTGTTCTTTATCTTCGAACTCACTAATATTCTGCCAGACTCTTCTCAGTGATGCTTTCTTTCAGGAGCCCCTTTGTCCTTATGTAATCTTCCTTTTTTTTTTTAAATTTTTCAGAACTGGGGATTGAACTCAGGCCCTTGCGCTTGCCAGGGAAGCGCTTATTCCACTGAGCCATCTCCCCAGCCCCTGTCCTTATGTAATCTTGGGGTGGGGTAGGAGAAACAAAAATGAGGCAGAAAAGAGATAAGGAAAATCATAATTTAAGAAATGAAAACTGCAGCTTCAGGACACAAACTCAGTTTAATTTTGTTTTCTAGTCTCCCAAAACACAATAAGCCAAGGCAATTCCCTTTCATCTGCAAGTGGGTTTGACCATTCCCTGATTACCTACACGTGGATCTTTTTTACCTGTGAATGGACCACCTTTTCACCAGTAAATTGGGCTTTCCCCTATAAATATGTCCTTTTCCACCCACCATACAAAGACTGGGTTATCACAGATTTCCACCACAAAACACATAAATATCCCCAGGTCCAACTATAGTGTATCTCGTTTCTCTGAGTGTCCCCACTCCACTCTGTTCTTGAGTGTGCCCTAAAATCTACGCCCACTAAGCTCTTCTGTGCTCCATACAAACATGTCCTATATTGTGGGGAAAAATCTTTTTCCACAATATCAGTCAGGGAACCTGCAAACTTACCTACAGAAGGATCATGGGTTCCTCATCTCAGCCTCAGGAACCTCTTAGACTCAGCCTGATGACAATCTGGCTTCTGTTGTCACCCCTCCCCATGCACTCAGTGCCTATAAAATATGGTCATATGTGTCTGAATCTCAAATGTGGACAATCCAAGTTCTTACTCATGGGATTTATGCCAGAGATGCAGCCAGACACCAGGCAGGCATGGGATGTAGATTCCTGATCCTACTGTTTCAGAATGAATGATTAAATTTTCTAGATATCAGTTTCCTCATTTGCAAATGCAAGAGCAGCACTACAACAGATTTTAAAAAAATCAAAAGGATCAAGATATATTATGTACAGGTACAAATTCTCTATAAAGAATGTGATCATTGTGTATACCTAAAATATACTAATGAACTTAATTTTAAAAATTAAAAAATAAACAAATAAAAGAGCTGGACTACCTTACCTCAGCTTCATCAGTCTGACCCAGGAGGAGTCCCAAGGACAGGTTCAAGGACCCAGAGTAGATAAGAACTGGCTTAGGAGCCAGGGAAGGGAGAACAGGGTAGGAGAGGATGTGTTTGATCAGGTGCTAAACTTCCACTGCCAAAAGATTTCCCACAAACAAACGCAACCCAGCGAAGGAAGCTACTGTCAGCTCGCATGCTGTAGAAAAGAAGGCAAACTTGTGGCCTCATCAGTCCACCAGCTGTGGGATCAGTTGTAGATATCCCCAACCCACCACCCACTTTTTGCCATCTGCTGCTGCCACTACTGAGCTGAAGGCTTGTGTGGCTCTGGGAGCCCAGCTGGACACCTGAAGAAAGACCTGGACCCTGCACTATGGAGAAGCCTCAGCAACAGGAACCCATTCTGTACTCCAGTTGTGTGCCTCGCCCCAACCCCCTGGTGCAGCACTACAACACTCCATCAACCTCTGCTTGGGAAGCCACCAAGTGAACAAGAAGCCCCCAAGACCTGAACAAATATTAGTCATCTGAATGATTGAACTATATTAACTGAAAAGGCACTGAGTGTCAGACACATACCTTATCTTCCATAAATAATCCCCACCGTAACAGGCTCTCCAAACTGCATCTATCATCATTCTCAATGATTTCAGTACACATGTAGATACTCCTTCCAATATCCTTGGTACCTCTTTCTGTTACCAAGTAGCTCCTTAAGGAAAGTGGCTCACCAAATGAACATTACCATGTTTTGAGCTGTTCACCTCTCCTTCTGGTGTTAGATTCCAGGTTCTTCTTATCTCAAGCAAAGGGTTCAACAAGACGAGCAAAAAGCAGTGGCAAAGTTTATTTGCAAAAAGTAAAGCCAAAGAGTGAGGGAGAAACTGGTTCTGCAGAGCTTGGACTAAGTAAAAGGAGAAAGAGCAAGATGCAAGTACACCCTGGAGGAAGCAGAGTAGGCTATTGTGAGGAAAGCCATGCTAGCAAGCTGTTCTTGACGTCTGCATCCTTATGTGCTATTCAAATCTTGAGGAAACTCATGAGAGCGTCTACATATGGTCTTGAGAGGCAGTGCTGGGATCCCACACTTCAGGCTGACGTGAGATCTAGGCCTCCTGTTGAAAACCTGCTAGAGTTCTCACAAGAAGTCCAGATGTGCCTACTATGGAGAACTGTTCTGTGTATATGTCCCCGGATCTTGTAATTAACAGGTCACATCTACTTCCCAAGCCAGCTTTGCTATCCCTAATCATCTATGTCACTGCTACCTCAATTACTCCTGCCCTATTCATCCTTTAGGCTAAAACTTTCCTTTCGATTTTAACTGTCATATTGTCAATTCCTACTTCCTATGTCACTTCTTTTGAAACTACTCACTTCTTTTGGATCAACCCTCAACTCCTCTGGAGTCTTCAATTCACTTGTACTATCCCTTCCTCCTACTATGCCCTCTTGTCCCTTCTCATCCAGTTTAAATTCTAAATAAAACCTGTACCAATCCTTTCCTCATATGCACTGTTGTTTTCTTTGGTCCTCTCTCACTCCACTATACTCTTTCATCTCGACCAAGGATTCTCCTCTTCTGTACCTGCACCTCACAGCCGAACTCATGTGGCAAGAGAAAGACACATTGACACTGACCATGCTCCTTTTAAATGGGTGATCACCAGGCTCTCATGAGCCATAAAGTTGCCTGCAGCTCACACTATACTTCTCTAGCTTATTCAAACTAACCCTCACAGTTTCTTAAATTCTCCTATTTCTTCATCTTCATTAACTGAAGACACTGCTTTCTATTTCACTGAGAAAAATCAAGGCAATTGGAAGCTGATATACACTGGCCCCCCCACCTCTGCCTTCCCTCCCAATACTGTACATAAACTGTGTTGTGCTTTCCCACCTATGTATTAGAATCCACCCCCTCAACTTCTCAAGAATGCAGCAGTATACTTCTTGGCCCAACAGCCACAAAGTATCATGCTCCCTCTCTACTGGGCCATTCCCATAATATACAAACATACTCTTACTTCTCCCATCTTAAAAAAGAAAGTAAAATGCTTTTACAGTAAGTCCTGTTACCATCCCATTTATTAATTCCCCTTAGCTAGAAAACCTTAGAAGTTAGTGATGATGGTCACTGACTAGTCCGTCTCTCTCCTCCCATTCTCCTTTGCACTCTCTCTAGTGAGATGAATTCCCTGCTACTCTTTCCAAACTGTTCTTGTCAAGGTCACCAGTGATCACCACTGCTAACTCCAAAAGGCAGGTGTTGGTTCTCCTTATACACAATCTGTGCAGTATTTGATTGGACCAAGCACTCTTTCCTTCTTGAAATGCCCCTCCACCCAGGACTTCCCACTTACCATACACCCATCTCTCTTCTTGGCCATCCTGCAGCCTCCTGCTCTCTAAATGTTAGAGGCTGAGTTCTTGGACCTATGAGCTAACAATATCATCCTCCAGGATCATTCATCTAAATCATGGCTTTTAATGTAATTCATTCTTGGATGACACCCAGCTACATATTCTGACCCAGACCCATTTGCTGAACTCTGCAGACATGTGTACTGTTGCTTAGTTGACATTTCCACCCAACCATCTAAAAGATATCACTTTCAACATGTCTCCCAAATTTACTTTTGGTCTCCCACCCCCCACCCAACCTACTTTCTTCCTCATCTCAGCAAAAAACTACACCATCCTTGCATTTGATCAAACCAAAACCCTTGGAGTTATACTTACCTCCAGGTCTTTCTACTTACTCTAAAAGATATCCTCCATTGAAAACAGAGTTGTGTCTCTTTTGCTCACTACTCTAACATTAGCTCCTAAAAGAGTGACTGACCTTTAATAGGTATTCAGTAAATATTTTCTTTTTTTTTTTTTGTCTTTTATTCTTAGGTTTATTACTGCTTTTTTTTTTTTACAAACCTGTTTTTTTTTAAGTCAACAGAAAATGGAAATATACTTTTTAAAATTTCTAATACTAGGAGAAGATATCATACAATGTCTTTTAAATAAATTGTAAGTCAAAGATACAGTATAAATTTTA
>NW_004524683.1:3625133-3626365 GCF_000260255.1 Octodon degus | reverse complement strand
TGTCATTTAGTATACCTGTCTTCTGACCTTTGGTGTAGAGCTTAGAGTTGAACCCTTTGTGTCTCTCTGGCAAGATGTTGTGCTCCTGAATCAGCTGGGTGGGTCTTGCCTCTCGCCTCTTTGCAGGGAGTTCTGCTGAAGGGTTCCGTGCTGGGCCTGCGCTCTGGGTCTGTTCAGGATCCCACAGCCCTGGTCCGTCTCACTCACTCACCAGGCCTGCGCTCTGGGTCTGTTCAGGATCCCGCAGTCTGGGTCATCTCATTCACTCACCGGGCCTGCGCTCTGGGTCTATTCAGGATCCCGCAGCCTGGGTCGTCTCGCTCACTCGCCGGGCCTGCGCTTTGGGTCTAGTAAATATTTTCTAAACAAAAGAATAATTATTTTCATTGACTGACTTAGCTATTCAGTCATTCATCACTTGTTTATTCAGTAAGTAAAATACAGGCCATGATAAAGACAAGAAAAGAAGGTGCTTTGAAAGAAAATAACAGAGTATGTCTACTCAGGTAAGAGAGAGGTCTTTTCTTGTAGAAAATGACTTTGAAATCAGACCTGGAGTATTAGGAGTGACAAGAATTAAAGACATTAGACCACAGTGATATATGTGCACCCATGTTTAGAGTAGCACTATTTGTCATAGGTAAATCTTGGAAACAATCCAAATGCCCATCGGCTGAGGAATGGATTAAAAAAGTGCTTGTTTTATATAATAGAGCTCTACTAAGCCATAAAGAAGGATAAACTGGAGACTTTGTAAATGGAAGCAACTCAAGACTGTGAAATAAATCAGACCCATATGTCTAAACATCATATTTTCTCCCTAGTATGAGAAGCTGAAAGAGTAAATAAGATTTAAAAAATTTGTAATAGATATTGTGAAATGGAAAGAATCTATTCAAAAGGAAAGAAAAACTGGGACGGGGAAAGGATGAAAGAAGGAAAAGAAAAGAAAAAAAAATATATATATATATATGTTATAATACTAATTTCTCTCAGTTCATTGAAAAGAAAGGTTTACGCTCATTGTTTGGACAATTTTTTGTGCCTGTATTGTGTACTTTGAGTAACTACTTTCTTTTATTTTGTTTTTTTTATTTTTTTTTATTTATTTGAGAGAGAGAGAGAGAGAGAGAGAGAGAGAGAGAGTGTGGTGTGTGTGTGTGGCCAACTCAGCCCACCAGGGGGCGGGGCTGGCTGGCATGTGGTGCTGGGGGATTGAACCGCGGTCCCTG
>NW_004524683.1:3622869-3624691 GCF_000260255.1 Octodon degus | reverse complement strand
GGTCTGGGGGCTCCCGGAACTCGGCAGAAAATCCTACTCAGCGGGCGGGGTGGGGGAAGCACTCATGAATATGATTCTTGTCTTTCCTTTTTTTATATAATGTTGGATAAGGATATGTTGATTTCATTTAATTTTTCAAAGAATCAACTCTTCCATTCACTGATTCTTTGTATTGCATTTAGTCTCCAATGAGCTAATTTCTGCTCTGATCTTTATAATTTCCTCCTGTGTATGAAGTTTTGGTTTAGACCACTCTTTTTTCCTAAAAGTTCGAAGTTCCCCCATTAAGTTGTTATTTGTAGTTGCTCTGATTTCCTGATATGGATATTCATTGCTATAAATGTCCCCCATTGGACTGCTTTCCTTGTGTCCCATAAGCTCTGGTATGTCATATTGTTATCATCATTTAATTATAGAAGCTGTCTAATTTCTTTTTTAATTTCATCTGCGACTCACTGGTTGTTCAGAAGGGTACTATTTAATTTCTACATGTTTATGGAGTTTTGTGGTTTCTTTTGCCATTAATTTCCAGTTTCATTGCACTATGGTTTGATAATATGCATGAGACAATTTCAATTCCTTTGCATTTACTTAAGCATATTCTATGAGCTAGTATCAGATCTATTTTGGAGAATGTCCTGGATGTAGCTGAGAAGAATGTCTATTCTGATTTTGTGGGTTGGAATACTCTGTAAACATCTACCAAATCCATTTGTTCAAAAATTTGGTTCAGCCTGCAAGCAGTTACAGAGGCTATGGGTTCAGTCCTAGGGCCTGCCATGCCAGCCCTGCCACCGGGGGGCACTGAGATGGCAATTGAGCCTGGGCGTGGTGGTGTGTGCCTGTAATCCCAGCTCTCGGGAGGCTGTAAACAGGAGGATCACTATGAGTAGGATCTAGCAGTGAGACCCTGAACACCCTGTAGACCCTTCCCTAAAATACACACACACACACACACACACACACACACACACACAGTAGTTTGGTTCAATTCTAATATCTCATTGCTGATTATTTTGTCTAGTTGGTCTGTCTTTTTGTGACAATGGGGCATTCAACTACCCAAATAGAATTATATTAGTACTCACTTGATTTTTCATGTTTGTTAATATTTGTTTTATATAGTTATGTGCACTGGTATTTGTTGAATATATTTATGATTATTATCTCTGGTTCTTTAAAAGAATGTAGTGACCTCCTTTGTTTCTTAATCAGTCTTGGCTTATAATTTACTTTGTCTGCAAATAGAATAGCTACCCTGATTTTTTCTAGGTTTCTGTCACATGTAGTACTGTTTTCCACACTTTTACTTTCAATCTATGAGTTTCTTTTTGAATTAAATGTGTTTCATGTCGAAGCTTGCTTCTTTTTTTTCTTTTTTCTTACTTTTTTTTTTTTTTTTTTTTTTTGTATTTTAGGGAAGGGTCTACAAGGTGCTCAGGGTCTCACTACTAGATCAGACTCAAACTAATCTGCCTGTTCACAGCCCCACAAGAGCTAGGATTACAGGCGCGTGCCACCACGCCCAGTCTCAATCGCCCTCTCAGCGTGCCCGGGGGATGGGGCCAGCATGGCAGGCCCAGGGATAGAACCTTAAGCCCCTGCTTGCAGACTCTTTTATCTGCTGAGCTATTTGGCTGGCCCTGGATCTTGCTACTTGTTCCATTCTGACAGTATTTTGATTGATGAATTGAGACCATTACAATTGATGATTATAACTGATATGTGTTGACTTATCCTTGTCCTGTTATTTTCCTGTTGTTGGCTTTTTCCTCTAGCCTCTAATTGTTTGCCTTGCCTAGTTAATTCCTTCTATTGGAGT
>NW_004524683.1:3619228-3622769 GCF_000260255.1 Octodon degus | reverse complement strand
CTGAGCCATCTCTCCAGCCCCGAGTAACTACTTTCAAGATAACAATACACAGTATATTAAACACTATTATTCTTCTATTTTTTTTTGTTTTGAACTTTTGGGGTTTTCTCTTTAAAATTAAATTTTTTAAAAATCTGAACATTGATGAAAAGGCTCAAAGGTAACTAAGAACTGTATGGATTCTAGAAAATAGCAGATGGCCAGAAGGACAAAAGAACATGAAGAAGCAAAGTAAGGTAGTGCCAAGAGCTGGGTGAGGGCAGATCCAGCAGGTTTTTGCAGACTCTATTAAAGAGGATGAATTTTATTCTAAGGTCACTGCATTCATTTGTCATGTCAACTTTCTAAATAAAGAATGTAGAGTGATGTGAAGACCTGAGAATTTGGATCCCTCTTCCCCCAGGTCGCAAGCATCTCTCCACATTGAAACTCCACATTGGAAAAGCTATTTTTACATGTTTATCTGGCACCATTATCTTGAGGTTTGAATGGCATTAATTAGTCTTCTACCTTTTAGCTTGGTATAAGAGTTAAAATAGAGATTCTCAGAACATGGTCCCAAGAAAAGGCATTTAAAACAAAGACCAAAAGATAAAAGGGAAAAGTGGAGGTGGTTTGCATGTGAAAACCTTAAAATGTTCAGAATGGGAAAGTGCTGTTTTGCTATGGCTTATGTGAAGACTCCATACTGATGTCAAAGTGTTTCCAGCCAAGGGTCCAGCAAAATTCTTGGCATTTGGAAATGTTGGGAAGTAACCTGCTGACAGAAAAGTACTCAAAGTTCAGAGTACTGGCCTATTAAATCCACAAAGCCTTGCCCAGTCCACCCCTGGCCCTTGCCTTGGCCATTAACTCTCACCCCATCTTGTCCCTCTATTGAGGCTTCCTCAACCTCATCTCTATGCTCATAAGAGATTAAAATAGAAACTTTGGTGAAATTGCAGCCACTGCTGTTTTGAGGTCAGGACAGTTCCAAGGAAAGCTACAAAAGGAGTAGGGCATTAGAGTCAAGTCAACAGGCCCAGGCACCTGGGTGACCTTTGAGAGCCAGGCTGAGGTTCCCGGCCAGTACCAGATGGGCAGAGTGATAGGAATGTTAGCTGTTGCTCTTCGTCATCTCCATCCAACAATCAAGGTCTGCTCAAGGGATGTTGGAGTGGCTGAGGGAAAAAGAGTTGACTTTCACATGTTAATATGATCATGCCTGGCTAGGGGATGGGACTTGGGAGCTCAGAACAAGGACAAAGATTATGACCACCCTTCACGAGTAAAGACCAAGAGCCAAAGCTTTACTGCACTAGCTGTAACCCTCCTAACTCCTCTTTAACAATAAATAATTGGTTCCACTTTACAGGTCAGGAAATTGAGACACAGAGAAATCACGTGCCTTTCCCAAGTCCTACAGCTTGCTCATAAGGAAGCTAGGATTGAAGCCCAACTTATCTGACTCCAAAGCTCTATGTACTAAATTCCATGGCCTCCCTCAAGGGAAATTTTCCTCCTACAGAGAATGGGGGAAGAGATATCAAACATGCCTTTGTAGCATGAGCATTTGCCCTTACATTAATAGGTTGATGGGAGAACTGAGTGATTTGGAACACAGACCAACATACAGTAAGTACCCTGTATCATTAGCATTCAACCAACATCCTTTCCTATACAGTTTGTGCCTCTACTGTCAGGCATCCTGAGGTTTTTCCTTTCCTAAAGCTTTGAACTTGGAGTAAGAGTTAAAATAGTGATTCTCAGGATGTGGTTCCAGAACAAGCAGCAAAAGTATCAGCAACTAGTTAAAAAAATGCAAAAAAAAAAAAAAAAAAAGCAAATTCTCAGGTGCTACCCTGAACATAATTAGAAATTTGACATGAGGCCCAAATGTATCTTTTAACATACATTCTTTGTTAATATATTTGCTACCAGCTAAAGTTTGCAGATCACTGAAGAGAGAAAGCACCTCGTTGCTGTAACGGAAACACATACCAAGGGCCAGCCAGATAGCTCTGTGGATTGAAGCACCTGCTTAGGCAGAGCAGTGACCCGGGGTTTGATCCCAGGCCTGCCATGCCAGCCCCACCCCTGGGGCAATTGAAACTGGGCGTGGTAATCCCAGCACTTGGGAGGCTGTAAACAAGATCACTGTGAGTCTGATCTGTGTAGTGAGACCCTGTAGACCCTGTAGATCCTGTACTAAATACATCAAAACATACACATACCATACACACATGCATACCCACACACACATACACACACAGTGGTTTTACATGTAGATAATTACTTCTTATCTACACACTATCTGTACAGGTATTTCTGATTAGTGAGTATTCATCCTAGATTCCCCTTTACCTTGAGGACCAACCATCCCTGAAGGCAGTGGACTCTTTTGTATGTGGTCGGCAGATGGGGAAAAGAGAAAGGGTCCTGTGTTTGGAGGTTTCCATGGAGCCACAGTAACTTCAGAAAGACTGGGAACACAGTCACACTGTAACAAAAAAAAGAATCCTGGAGAGAGTTTAGTGAACATAGTAGTGACCACAGCTGGCATTCAAAGCACCTTGTGACCTTACACCTATCTCTATGGGTGCTCCAAAAGGGCAGATATCATGGTTGAAACATTTTCTTCTGCTGTGATCCACAATCCTAGGCTCTCCTATGTCTACACCCTGCCTAATTTATGACTGCCAGCCAAAAGAAGATGGTACTCAGAAGCAGCTCCTCACATACTGCAAGCCTGTGTTCTGACCTAGCACTGGAAGTATGGTAGTCCCCATCCTACCCTCTGGCTTTAGGAGCAGAACTTATCACAGGACACTTGGTGGACATTCAAAACATGCCTATTCAATTACATAAAAGTAAGGAATAATTTCAACATCAGTGAAAGATGAATGAGTAACTAATTAAGTGAAAGAATGAAACCTTTCAACCTCTATTTCTTTGTCTTCCTTCCATCTTCAAATGGAAGACTTCTTGGACCCTAAAAACAAACAGAAGACCACCTCCTGCACTTTCATCCTCTTCTCTAAGCACTCATCTTTCCTTTTTTATTTTAAAGAGAAAAAGTTTCAAAACAAGATAATGGGGGGGAGCGCAGCCAAATAGCTCAGCGGACTAAAGCACCTGTTTAGGCAGAATGTAGTGGCAGGGGTTCAATGCCTGGCATGCTGTGCTGGCCCCACCCCCAGGGCATGCTGAGATGGTGATTGAGATTAGGCATGATGGCACACATCTATAATCCCAGCACTTGGAAGGCTGAAAACAGGAGAATCACTGAGTCTGATCTGTGTAGTGAGACCCTGTAGACCCTGTACCCTGTAGATCCTGTACTAAATACATTTTTAAAAAAGATAATGGGGGCCTGTGAGACAGCTTAATGAACTAAGTGCCTGCTTAGGCATGCTCAGGGACCAGGTTCAATCCCTGGCATCACATGTCATGCCAGCCCCAACACGGGGCTCACTGAGCCAGCCACCCAGACCAGGCATGGTGGTGCATGCCTGTAATCACAACACTGGGAAGGCTGAAAACAGGAGGATATATAATATAT
>NW_004524683.1:3617586-3619062 GCF_000260255.1 Octodon degus | reverse complement strand
TCTGTACCTTTTTTTTTTTTTTTTTTTTTTTTTTTTCAGTACTGGGGATTGAACTCAGGACCTTGTGCTTGCCAGGCAGGCACTTAAACTACTGAACTATATCCCCAGCCCTGAGACAATACTGTGTTTACATATGAGAGTCTAGTTTATTTCACCTATGAGTATGATCTCAATTTCATCCATTTACCTTATCTTTCTGTAGGGCTGATAGTACTCTATTGTATAAAAAGACCAGATCTTCTTGTGTATTCCTGTTGATGGGCATTTGGGTTCCTTCCAAAATCTAGCTATTACAAATTGAACTGCTATAATCATGGATATACATATATTTCTGGGGTACAATGTTTGTAGTTCTTCTGGGAAAATAACCAGAATGGGAATAGCTGGGTAAATTGGGACCTTCAATCCTAGTGTTTTTGAGGAAACTCCATACTGATTTCCACATGATTATACCAGTCTACACTCTCAAGAACAGTGGAGAAGAGGTCCTTTATCCCCACGCTCCTCTAGCATTTGTTATTGGTTGATTTCTTGATACTAGCCATTCTTTCTCAGGTGAGATGGGACCTCAGTGTTATTTTAATTCATAGCATTAAAATAACCAAGTGTGGTGAACATTTTTTTCATATATTTATTTGTTATTTGTATTTCTTCATCTGAGGAGTATTAATCTGAGATGCCCATTTTTGGATTAGGTCTTTAAAGTTTGGAGGTCTGATTTTGTTGAGTTCTTTATATGTTCTCAGTAGTAATCCTTTGTCTAAGGAATAGCTGGCAAACATTTTTTCCCACATTTTGGGTTGCCACTTCATTCTATTGGTTTCTCTTGCTGTTTAAAGGTTTTTAATAGGATAAGATCCCAGCTGTTGATTCTTTGTGATAGTTCCTATGTGATCAAGATTTTATTCATAAAGTCTTTGCCTACACCAATGTCTTCAAGAGCTTTACCTATTCTATACACATTTCTTAGAAGAAGAGATATAATTGTAAATAAGTATATAAAAAAAAGTTCAACATCATTGGTCAGTCCAGAAATGCAAATTTAAAAAGGAATCCTTTTCCGTTGTTAGTGGGAAAGCAGACTGGTATAACTACTGTGGAAAACAGTGGGAGATTCCTCAGAGAACTAAGATTAGAGGTCCATTCAACTCTACTGTTCCCCTTCTGGGGAACTCCCAGAAGAGTTAAAAACATCATACCAAATGATACATGCACACCCATGTTTATAGCAGCTGAAGTTATAATAGCTAAATCTTGGAAACAACCCAAATGCCCATCAACCAAGGAATGGATAAAAAAGATGTGGTTGTTTTATACAATGGAGTACTACTCAGCTATAAAAAAGATAAACGTAAGGCTTTTATAGGTAAATGGATACAACTCAAGACCATACTCATAAGTGAAATAAATCAGTCTCACGTGTGTAAACTTTGTACTGTCTCCCCAATATAAGAGACTGAAAAAGTAAATAAGATC
>NW_004524683.1:3602355-3607830 GCF_000260255.1 Octodon degus | reverse complement strand
TCAGAAGACCAGAATGACAGGCATGATGGGCTTTTCTTTATAGATGATTTGTTTCTTTTCCTTAACAGTTTTTAAGATTCTATTATTGTGTGGAATTTCTGGAAACTTGACTATGATATACGTGAATATAGATTTTTTTTGTCATGGTTAATTGCATTTTTATATGCCTCACTTCCTGTATGTCAAATTTTTTTCTCTACCAGAGAAGTTTTCTGCCAGGAAATCTGTAAGCAGTTTTTTTTAACATGTCATTTGTGCTATCTTCTGCATTTTTATTGACATCAACCAATCTGAAATTATTCTACTTTCCATTGCCTAGCAGTTGCTGTATTGATTTCTCATAGTCTCTTGCTATTTTTAAAGAAATCTTTCTTTTTATGATCACTAATTCTGTATCTGAGTTCATGTCTTCAAATTGACCTAATCTGCTGTGAATACTTTCAGTGGAATTTTTATTCTCTGGGATATCTGCCTGAATTTGCCTTATGGATTCTATTTCTTTCCTATGCTGAGAATTTATGGCTTCCATAATGTTCTTAAGCTCCTCTACTTCTTTTTCTGTACCTACTCTAGAGTTACTAAATTTGTTTTTCATAGTGGACACGATCTCTGCAGTTAGTTGAGAAGTTATTTCTTATTTGATTTTTTTTCTAGAACTTCATTCAAATGCTTTGTTGTTACCACTTCAGAGAGATCAGATGATGGCTTTTGAATTGTCCCACCTAATTGCCCCCAGCGTTTGCCTTTGGTGAACTGGATGTCTGGGGCTGCATCTTGTTTAAGTGTCTTCTCATCCTCTTTTCTTTTTTAGTTTAATTTACTGGGTGATGCTTATAAATTGCATATAATGTGTTGCTTTATTGATAATATTTGTAACCTGTAGAAAATGACTACTAGTCTAAGGTTGTCTTACAGGCATAGCTGGTTTTTGGATTTAAGGTCTAGGGCAAGCTCTTATCTCTTCAATTTGTTGGGGATGAGAAGTTGCTGCCTGCTTGGCCCAGCCCTTGGTTCTTTGGCACCAGGGCACAGTATTTTCTGTGACCCTTAGTCAGTCTCAGTCTTGGAATACCAGGAAAAATAGCTATTTAGGACAAGTATGTTACTTTTAATTATAATGGTACTATTGGCAATGACAATGGAATCAAACACAGCCTAGAAAATGACCAACTGAGCTGACCAAAAATTTGCCACCTTTAACCATATGAACTAGATTTGTGGTTGTATAGCAAAATCTAAAATAAACCAGAGAATTATATGCAGTGTATATGTCAATTTTATCCTCAAAAATGAGCTAGTGAGAAAACAGAGAAGTGGAAAAAGAGATCAGAAGGCTGGAGGACAAAGGTGGATCACACTACCTTTGGGAAAAATAGTGCAGAAGACTGGAGGGAAAGAGAAAAAGAAAATATAAAATGAGGAACAGAACAGAACTAAAACCACAAAGATTCTAGAAACCACAATTACATTCACACCAAAACAAGATCAAACAATGAAGGATAAAAAAGCAAAAGTTAAAAACAAAGCTACCGAACCATAACAAAAAAAAATGAGAGAAAGAAAAGAAAAAAGTCCACTTCCAGGTATATTTCTACTGTCAATGGTAGACAATGTGTAGAAAGAGTCTCAGTCCATGTTGATGTATCCTAGAAAGCCAGCGGTAGCTTTTTAGTGGGATAGTGGATAATCTCAGCAATCCTGTACCTTCTGACCAAGACAAGACTCATTCAGCCTGCAACTCCCAGCTCACCTTCTATAAGTATGAGTAGTGTAGCTAGGCTCAGCCAGCAACCACTCTGAGTTCTGAGCTCAGCTGGCCTCTAACCAAGGGTGCTCTCACTCTGAGCAACTCAGCAGTTGCTACCTGCTAATGCTGTCCTTCACATCCACTGCTGTGTCTCTCCACATAGGGCTCTGAGGCTGCCAATAGTCTCTGTATGTCCACAGGTTTGAACTGCTCCTTTCAAACAGTGAGTTTCCTCTCAAGGTGAAGGCTCCACCAGCTACCTCCTTCTTCTTCCTTGAAGTTTCTCTCTTCACTCTCTCCATGAATTTCAATTCATACTTCAGATCCTTCTTGGGTCCCAGGGACCCACTTCCCTTCTTGTCTTTGTCACATTGTTATGTTCCAGCATCTGGATGTTAACTCACAGAAAAGCTCTTTCTCTGCTGCTAACCACTCTGCCATTACAATGTTTCCCCAGAAGAGTGCTTTTCAATATTTTATTTATATCTTGATGTGGCTTCATCCTCTCAAGACAGCACAGTCACCTCATCTCATCATTCCCTAAAGAAAATTCTTGTATGTCTACACTCATCTGTATGTGAGTTTTTCCATCACTGAGTCACATATCTGACACCCAACAATTTAGAAGAGAGGTTTAATTTGACCCATACTTGTAGGGACTCAGTCCATGGTCAGCTGGCACCAAAGCAAAAGTATCATATGGAAGGGCATAGTGAAACAAACCTGCTTATTTGATGGTAGCCAGGAAGTAGGTCAGTATAAGAGTGCCAGAAAGGAATGGACAAGGGGCCATATGTAGTATCCAATGTCATGCTTCCATAACCTACCCAGTCACACCCAAAAGTGTGCTTTACTAATGCCCTAGATTGCTCCCAAGTCAGTCAAGTTGACACAATTAAGCTTAACCACCACACTTTCCCTAGGGTATTTTACCCAATCTCATGACTATAAGTACAGCTTATATTCTGATAGACAAATCTATAGCTTCACCATAAGCTTTCGAACCTAGGTGTCCATGTACACATTGAATCTTTTCAACTGCATGGCAACAAGTACTTTTCAGACCAATACATTCAAAAGAGAACTCGATATCTTCCCTCTAGAATCTTCATCTCCTTTGGCATTTTCATTTCAGAGGTAGACACTGTCCATCATTCTCATTTCTCTAGATGTAGTCCTCAGTCCCCCCTTTCCCTTACCATACATATTCAATCAAAGATTAAAAATCTCTAATTCTAAATCTAGTCCTTAGAATGTCAATTCCTTTTGGATTCTACTGGGGGCATTGTCAATAAAAGTTGCCTCAAAATTCTGTAAAAAGATAATGAGATCAGCCAGAAGTTCTCAGCAGCCTGAAGGGCAGGAAATTCTAATGCTCAGAAGAATTTGATTCTTTTCAAAAGCCTCCTCAGAAATTCTCTCTAGGGCAGAGAATTTGATGACACCTCTATCATCCCACTCGTATGCCAACATCATGAGCTTTGGTCATAAGCCCAAGTGGAATCATGTCTTGGGAAAGGTATGAAAACATTCCCAACACCTGGGAAGAGGTTAAGACAGACACAAACCACCCAGAAACCATGAAGTCAACATGAACAATTAGAAAAAGACTTAGCAGTTGCTATGAATGGGTGGTTCCAAAGTGGATATTTGACTCCAAAGTGAATAATGCGAAACATTCTCTTTTGCTTTAGTCTCTCACATTTCTCCATTGGTCAATCAGCAAACTACTTTCAAAATAAGCCCCAAATAGAGCCAACATTTATCCATTCTCCTTGGTATTAACCTTTCCCACTACTATCATTGTGATAGAGGATATAGATATAATTGTATATCATATAGGAATGAGTCCATCTGTCATATTAAGTGTGCATTAGTCATAGTAACTCATTATTTTACAGTAACAAACAAACCTAGAGTCTTGATGACTTAAAACAATAAAAGCTTATTTTGCAATAGGAACACACTGTGCATCACCAGGGAGGCCTTGTTCACTGTAGTCACTGAAGCCCCCAGAATTATGGAGGCTGGATCTCAGTACTGACTTTCACAACATTGGGGAAAAGAGAATGTGAAAAATCATGCATTGGCTCTTAGAGCTTCCTTTTGCAAGTGTTACTTCCACTCATGTAGTGAGAGAAAGTAAGGCAGACAGCCATGCCTAAATATAGAAGATCAGGACATTGTCTGAAGAGAAAAGATAAGTAGAATCTCTGTAGACAACCTTATCATTACCACAGAGTGAATGTGTTACATCCATGGAGAGATATGGGTGTGATACACAGTTAGCACCAGTGATAATGGGATGAATATGTGTGCAACTTCAGTGGAAATCAGTAAATCCTTACAGGTGTATGGGAGTCAGTTGCTTATATTCTTGTCTTACTTTCACCTGACACCTAGCCTATTCCCCCAAGCCCTTCCCCTGGGTCAGTACCACTACTAAGCAGTCTCTTCACTGAGGATAGACAGGCTGGGGATCCTTTTATCCCCTAAACTCTGCTTATCTTAACACATCCCATACGGGAAGCCCTGCTTTCATTAAAAATAAGGCCCTCGACTCCTGAAATCTAGTGGTTTGCCACCTCCACAGTAGACCAGCAACTGTATCCTTGCAATTTTCCCATTCGGTGTCTCAGTCAATTTCCTTTTTTCATTTGCTTCTTTATCTTGTAAGAATTTTCAGCATACTATAGCATGCCTGCCCTTCTCCTAGCCCCAACCTACATATGTACACTAGCTATGCTCTAAGGTAAGACGTAGACACTGTGGAGAGACCAAGAAAGGGTGTGGCACAAGATCTAAATCCAAATCTCACTTTCCTATATACTAAACTCACGATAGTGAGTTTCCTTGTCTTATAGAAAAACACAATATCAACTTCAATGGATTGCTATGGGAATTAAATGAGAAAATGTCTATAAATCACATTTTAGTTTTGGTGGTCTTATAAGCATATGTCAAATCTTCCCAGGCTAAAAAGTCCTTGATGACAAGGACTTGGATTGTGAACACTGACTCCCTGGACACTGAATCTAGGGCAGTATCTAAAACCTAGTAGCTGCTTAATAAATATTTCTTAATGAACATAAACTGTTTTGTATATATGTGTATATTTAGAGAGAGAGAAGATACTGTAAAGCTATAAAGACACTGACACAAGAGAGACAGCACAGATGTACCAAACCAAAGCTAAACCTATTCTCTCTGAGACTAGCATCCAGTTGTCATCATCTTTAGACATATCAAGAATTGGACACATTATTAAGATCTCTCAAAGTGACTTAATTCCCAGCTGGCCTTCAGGCTGCAATACAATGACAAAAATCTGACATCTTCATCACACAATTGCTAAAACATTCTTGCTGAATTGTCATGTTTAAATATTTGCCTAATTTAGCTAGAGTTTGGCTTTAATTATGGGAAGAATGTGGGCTTGAGTTAGGTTGAGTTGAATTTGAGTAAAGCAAAGCAGATACACTTTGCTCTTTCACTTGTTCAAAAGTTGCTGCTACATTGGCCAAGCATTGGCCGTGACTCATCCACATGGCTGCACTGACAAAGGTTCTACAATCTGAGGTACAGGATCTCAGAATAATTCCTGAGGGCATTTCACTGACCTTCTCAGACCAAAAAGCTACAACTTTTGTTGCACAGGTCCTGCTTTACCTTGGTCTTAACCATCCAGTAGAAAAGTATGAAGACAAATTATAGGAAGTAAAGCCATG
>NW_004524683.1:3599467-3602255 GCF_000260255.1 Octodon degus | reverse complement strand
ACTATCTAAGATAATTATGCTACCATTTCAATTAGTTCACTGAAAGGGTGGTTTGTACTTATACTGTCTGATCAGATTGTATGCCTATATCTTGTAATCAGAGCAACTACTTTGAAGATAATAATATGCAATATAACAACCATTGTTCATTTCCTATTAACCTGTTTTGAAATCCTGAATCATTGTTTTATTGGTTTTTTTTCTCTTTAAAATAAAAGAAGAGAGAGGACAGGGATGTAGATCAGTGGCAGTGTCTTGCTTGACAAGTGCAAGGTCCTGAGTTTGATTAACAGTACCAAACAATAAAGAAAGAAGAGTTTTATATATTCTGTTTTCCAACAATTTTAATGTTTTATTTTACTATTTATATATTTGATCCATTTATAATATAGCTTATGGCATGATGAACAATATGGTACAATTTTAATCTTTGGCATTTAAAAAGCTGATTTCTCCAGTGCCATTTATTAAAGGGGCTATCTTTCTCCAAGTGAAGGTGTTTAGCATTTTTGTCAAAGATAAGGTGGTTGTTCTGAATATTGCTTAATCTTAATTTTTGTTCTAAGATTTATACTGTATCTTTGACTTATAATTTATTCAAAAGACATTGTATGATATCTTCTCCTAGTATTAGAAACTTTAAAAAGTACATTTCCATTTTCTATTGACTTAAAAAAAAGAGATTTGTACCTATGTTGTTTATTTATTATTTCTTGCCTATATCTTGTAATATGAGAAACTACTTTGGCAGTAATGATACACAATGTACTAACCATTGTTACTCTCCTAAAATCTTATTTTGAGATTTTGTACCATTGTTTTTATTTTTTTCTTTAAAATAAAAATAACTGATGTCAAAAATTAATAAATGAAAAAATATATAAATAAATAATAAAAGGAATAAGTAAGAAAAGAAAAAAAAGATAAGGTGGTTGAATCTGTCTGAAGTTGTTTCTGCACCTTCTAATTTGTTCCATTGATCTTTGGATTTTTTCTTCTCTTTTTTCCCCAGTACCACAATTTTTATCACAGTAGCTTTATAGTACAATTTTAAGTCAGGGATTGTGATACGCCCTGCCTTGCCATAGTTGCTCAGAATTAGTTTTGCTATTCTAGGCCTCTTCTGGTTCCAGGTGAATTTTAGGATTTTTTTCTCGAATTATGCAAGAGATGCTACTGTAATTTTGATCAAAATCGCATTAAATCTGCATAACTGTTTTTAGAAGATGGCTATTTTCATTATATTGATTCTTCCTTCCCAAGAGCAAGACATACATTTCCATATTCTGATATCCACCTCAGTCTCCTTTTTCAGAGTACTATAGTTTTCAAAGTAGAGAGGTCTTCTGCATCCTTCATTAGATTAATTCTTAGATATGTTTCTCTTTTTTGCATGCTATTGTGAAAGGTGTTGTTTTCTTAATTTCTTTCTCAGTGAGTTTGTTATTAGTATACAAGAAGGCTATTGATTTTTCAGTGTTGACTTTGTATCTAGCTACACTACATAATCTACTTATTAAATCTAGCAGGTTTTTTGGGAGAGCACTAGAAATCAAACTCAGGACCTCAGATGCTGAGACACTGAGTTAAAACCCCGGCCCCAACCTAGCTGTTTTTTAGTGGAGTTTTTGGCGTCTCACATGTGGAGTATCATGTCATTTGCAAATAATGACAATTTCAAACTCTGTCTTTCCTATCATTATTTCTTTCCTTTGTCTAATTGCATCACTCCGACTAAAGTTTCCAGGACTATGCTGAATGAGAGTGAAGATAGTGGACATCCTTGTCTTGTTCCTTATTTTAGAGACACATCTTTCAGTTTTTGTCCACTTAGTATGATGTTGGCTGTTGGTTTGTCATTAATGGCTTTTAACAGATTGAGATAAAGGCCATCTATTTCAATTTTCTGTAGTGTTTTTAATCATGAATGGATGATGGATAGACTTTGTCAAGTTTTTTCTGCATCTGTTGAGATGATCATATGATCTTTTTCCTTGACCCTGTTAATAAAGTGTATTACATTTATTCATACATATGTTTAACAGTCCATGCATCACTGGGATGAATCCCACTTGGTCATAGTGTATATCATCTTTAGGACTTGTTGCTTTCTGTTTCCAGTATGTTACTGAGGATTTTTGTATCTATGTTCATTAAAGAGATTGGCTTGTAATTCTCTTCCTTCATTGAGTCCTTCTCCAGTTTTGGCATCAGAGTAATTCTTCCAGAAATGAATTTGGAAGTATTTTTTGCCTTTAAATCTCATTAGAGAGTTTGAAAAGTAGTGGTGTTGGTTCTCTAAATTTCTTGTAGAATTTAGCAGTGAATCTGTCAGGGCCTAGGTTTTTCTTTATTGGTAGATTTTTAATTATATCTGCAATTTAATTGATTGACGTTAGTTTATTTTTATGTCTTCTTGTTTCAGGTTTGGTAATTCATATGTTTCTAGGAATACGTCCATTTCTTCTGCATTTTCTATCTTATTAAAATACAAGTTTTTAAAGTAGGGGTGGATGGTGTTCTGGGTTTCTTCAGGGTCTGTTGGGATTTCACCTCTGTCATTCCTAATTGCATGAATATGATTCTTTTTTTTTCAAAGTTTTATTGATAAACAGATAGCAATGAGACAGTTTCAAATCCAATCAGAAGTACAGTTTCAACAAATATTATACTGTATATATTGTTCTTAGTGGTTAATTGCTGTACAAGAAGTGGACGTGTGATCCTATTTACAAACACCATTAGAACAAATCATTCTATTCATTAAGAGAATGCAACTATATATCTA
>NW_004524683.1:3593961-3597858 GCF_000260255.1 Octodon degus | reverse complement strand
AATAAAACTTTGAAAAGAAAAAAAAAAGAAAGAAAAAAAAAAGTTGCTGCTAGCCAGAGACTCCCAAAGAAGCCTGAGCTTTTCAAAGATGAGACCAAAAAGAAACCCAGACAGTATTCTGGAAGAAAGAGATGTGCAGCAGGGATCTAACTGGGCCTTCAGTACCCTTCCAGGCCATGCCCATAGTGACCCACCTCTTCTCAGCAGGTTTCACCTCCCAACACACACCCAGCTATGAACATCAGTGGATTAGTCAAGTATGACATATCATGATTCAGTCACCTTCCAAAAGCCTCCCCCATATAAGGGCATGAGCCTTTAGGGGGACATCTGGATAAAAGCCACAACAAGACCCATCTACTGCCATTTACAGTGCATGATATTGTCCTTTCAACTGGACAGGCAGTCACTTGAGGGCAGGGGTGGAGTTTGATTCTTGTGAAAGCACTAGAGATGATCTGGAATTTGAATGCATGTAGGGGAGTGTTGTGTCAATGCTGAATGGTCTGTCCACTGTCTCCTAGCTGTGAACCCTTCTCAAAACTTTTCAATCCTTCCAATTTGCTACCTTTTAAGTTTCTGATGATCTTGTAGTAAGCCTGACCTCGTGTCTAAAGAGGCTTACTAAAGATAAAAATCCCTTTGAGTTGAGATCTCCAGTGACATTGCCACACCCTTTTCCAATCCAATGAGCACCTTCTAATGCCAGGGACCATGCTAGTCATTCCCTCAGCACAGAATGTCATTTTAAGCAGTAAAAATTTCTCCTTGGTAATCCTCACAGCACCAATAGCTGTGAGAAAGTACATGGAAATTACTAGCTGCTATCAATATTACTGTGTCTAAAACTACCGTTTTCCCCTGCATTAGAACAATCTGAACATTGTTAGGCAAAGACATCTAAGCAATTTTAAAATTATTTGAGTCATGACAGAGAGACTCACAACTGAAATATTTACCTTTCAATTTCAGGTGAGGACGTTCCCAGAGATGGAAGATGTGACAAGCTCCTGTGTGTAAGCGTAAGAAAAAAGTTCCCCTGACAAGTCATGTGCAGAGACAGGAACATCTGATTAAGAAAAGGATTAATTTTATCTCCCAAGTAGTTCTGTCAGGGAAATACTCTAGAGTTATAAAATGGTGGGGCTGGAAAGGTCCTTCAAGGTCTCTTGCTCATTCTCTTTGCCTTAAAGATGGGAAAGCAGAGGCCCTGAGAAGAGAAGTGCATGTTAATTTTTCAGCTGCCTCTCTCCCTACACTCCCCCACCTTCATCCCAACCAGCCACTTCCATTTTCCACACTGGGAATCCGTGAATAAACAAATGAATGAAAGTTAAGGGGGTGTTTGGGTCTTGGACCATCTATTCATTTATTCACCAAATATTTATTTATTGACTATCCACGATGTGCTAAACATTCTTTTAAGCACTTGAGATACAATAGTAAACAAAGCAGACAAAAATATCTGCCCTCCTAGAGCTCATAGTCTAGAGAGGGAGGTCAACTGCCAAGCCTGCTGCATAGTCCTCAAGTGAGAAAGAACAAAGCAGGAAGACCAGTGAGAGGGAAGCAGTAACAACTTTGAGTAACATGATCATCAAAGTCCTCACTTTGAGAAAAAAATGCAGGGTAAGGGGCCTGTGGTTCTACAGTGAATGAGCTCTAGACAGAGGGAAGAGCAAATGCAAGGACCCAAAGGAGTCAAAGAACAGTGAAGAGGCCTGTGAAGCGGGGACTGAGTAAGGAGGATGTGAGATATTGAACATGAATCCAAAGAGATAATAGGGAGCTGGGGAAAGGAGCATTGTGTCCTGAAGGTCCTTGCACTAGCAATGCCAGTTTCTCCTATATTTACCTAACTTTCCCTGATCTACTCCCTTGCTCCTTAACTTCTGGCTACGTTTGACCAACAGGATCCCCTGATAGGCAGTCAGAGAGAAGGGAACAAAACCAGATGTATCTTTTACTCTCCATTTTAAGAAATGTCTGTATCAAAGGTCATAACTCCTGGTGGCACCAGGTCCCAACAGCCAGGTTTTAGATCTGATGGGGCTGTGCCGCTCATGGGCTTGTACAGCCTGGCCTCTATATCCCTAAGGAAGTGGTGGCTCCTGCCTTTTCAAATTGTGTGGTTTTCTCACCTTCCACTTGTTTTTCTTTCAGCTCTCCTAACAACTTTACAAGTAGTTCCCTGCATTAAATGACCTCTATGAGGGCCGGCCAAATAGCTCAGTGGATTAAAGAGCCTGCAAACAGGCGCAGGGGCCAGGGGTTCAATCCCCAGGCCTGCTGTGCCAGCCTTGCCTCCGGTGCATTCTGAGATGACAATTGAGACTGGGCATGGTGGCATGTGCCTATAATCCCAGCTCTTGGGAGGCTGTAAACAGGCAGATCACTATGAGTCCAATCTAGTAGTAAGACCCTGAACACACTGTAGACCTTTCCCTTAAAAAAATGACCTGTATGGAATGACCTGATGTGGACTGGGTTTTCTAGCTGGACTCCTACTGACCAGGGTTTCATGGACCCCTGTAATACTTGTATTTTTGCTCCAAGTAAAATGGTAGCCACTGAGAGGCTTTGAGCAGATTTATGAACAGCCTTGAGAGCCTAAATGAAAGGATAAACATTTGTGTCTCCATAAAGGAGTTTTAAATTAAACACACTTGCCCAAAGTCACAAAGAATTTGTAATGGAACAGATTCATGGGGCCTATTCCTCTGTTCTCCACTCCTTTTGAATAAATGACATTAAGGACCTCAGATGTTTTACACACAGGAAAGGCATTTACCAAGACTCCAATGCTGTGAAGACCTTAGGAGGTCAGAGATGACACTGCACACACTCAGTCATCACTGAAAGGACTTTGTGATAATGCAGTGTCTTTTCTCTCTTTGCCTTCCTGGGAGACAGCCATGTCAGCAGAGAAAGGTAGGAAAAAGCTAACCCTGTGAATGCCCTGCTGTATCCCAGGTACCCTACCAGGCAGTTTCACATACAGTGGTTCAATTAATCCTACAAGGACTGTGCTGGGTGGATAGTATTGCCTTTATTTTGAAAACATATTCTGAGTTTCAAAGGTTAGATAACTAGTCTAAAGTCACATACTTTGTTACTCCCTTGATAACTAGATCAGGATTATTCCCCTCAAGATAGCCATCCAGTCAGTGGAATAGGGAAATCTTTGGACAAAGTCTTTGGATGAGAGCCAGGACTTTAGACTAAAAGTTATTTTACCACTGAGTCACAATTTCCTCATCCAAGAGTAGGAATTACACCCATGTACCTATTTGAAAGAATGGTTGTGAGAATTTAAATGAGCATAAGTGTGGTCAGGACATCATAAATGTGAAATCTCTAGACTGAAGTCTTTAACCCGAGCTCTGCACCAAAGCTTTGAGGGCCACAAGCCACTTGAAGATGATCCTAAATCTATGTACAGGTGCAGATATACCAGTTCTCAAACAGCCCCCTCTTGCCTCTTATAGATGAGATTCATGCTATACTAAAAGTGTTCTCTTATATAAACTTTTGCATGCAATACATATGGCTTTGAAATGTAAGCCTTCTAACTACTGGGTAGACACAGACCTATGTGTTCTGCACTTCTAGGGGAAATTAGGAATCTTCAAGGACACAGTAATTCTGATTACATGTGGGTTTTGCCTCATACACTCTGTTTAAAACCCAACCCAAGCCAGGTGTAGTGATGCACACCTATATTCCCAGAATTTGGGAGGCAAAATCAGGAAGATTGCCATCAGTTCAAAGCCATTCTGGGCTATATAGTGAGTTCAAGGCCATCCTGCACTGTTTTTTGAAACCCTATTTCAAAGGGAGATAGAGACACAGAGAGACAGAGATAGAGAGACATTAAAGGAAGGAAGGAAGGAAGGA
>NW_004524683.1:3581399-3593861 GCF_000260255.1 Octodon degus | reverse complement strand
AGGGAGATAGAGACACAGAGAGACAGAGATAGAGAGACATTAAAGGAAGGAAGGAAGGAAGGAAGGAAGGAAGGAAGGAAAGACAGACAGACAGACAGAGAGAGAGAGAGAGAGAGAGAGAGAGAGAGAGAGAGAGAGAGAGAACACAGTAGAGCCTACTCAGGAGATGGCACACCTAAAATACAGACTGAGATGTGGAATGAGCAGAGAAAAGATTGAAGTTATAATAAATGGGCTTCCATATCAGACAGGAAACAGAGAGGAGACACCCAATTTCCCAACTTATTCATCCCTTTATCTCCCCTAAAGCCTATTCCAGAGCTGGCTACCTTACAGACACTCAAGGATAGCTTGCTCAATTTGAATCAAAGCAAGATTCTAGTCTGAGTTATCTACTAGCCAACTGTGTGACCTTGAGCAAAACCCTTATCCTCTCTGAACCTCAGTCCCTTCATCTATAAAATGTGAACAGTCATACTTCTCTGACCAATAGCACCCAATATGATGTTTGGTAGGAGCTCATTTCATGTTAGTTAAAACTCTTTCTCCTAAAGTTCCTGAGAGGCAGCATATACGTGGATGGATAGATGGCCCAGTGCCTAAGAAGAAAGGATGGTCTTAAAGTCCTGCTTTATTACAATGGTTGCTGACCTTGAACAACTCTCACTCCTTGTAGAGGCAGCAGATATTCAGCCCTTCCCTATCCTGCCAAGGCCCTTCTGTACTCTGAAACTAGAGGGAGATTTATCAATTTCCTGGACTGAGGCTAGGCATTGGGACTCTCCTAATACATACTAATGCTATTAACTCTTCTTAGATGTGCTCAGTTTTTTTTTTATGCTTCATAGCTTGTTTGACTCTGATTCACCTTTAGAGAGAAAGAAAAGTTACATTACTGATGTAAAGCAATATTAGGGGGAAACTATCTAAACAACTCTCCTCAGGCTTCTATATAAGTTTAGGTGATGTGCCCTTCTCAGAGAGACCACTGAGCCAATACTCACTCCCTTGATTAGTGTTGGTTAATGTTTCCTTCAAGCAAACCCTATGCTGGGCCTGAAGTCCTGAAAAAATACAGCTCAGATGTTTGCTAAAGAAGCTCCATGAACTGGAGATACAGCTCATAGTTGAGTGTACAGTTCTGGGTTCAGCCCCCAGAACTGGACAAAAAGAAGGAAAGAGAGGAGAAGCAAGGGGAGGGAGTAAAAAAAAGGAGGAGAAAAAGGAGTTACGAGTCTAAAAAAACAAGGTTTGGGAAACAATGACAGAAGACCCTTTCAGAGGAGGGATTTAACCATCATCTCATAGGAAGATGCTGGGGCTGCATCTCAGAATTGAAACAGTTGAGATGTGCTGTTCCAATTATCTCAACTATTGGAACAGTTGAGACTGGAGACAGGAACAAGGTCACCAAGAGTGGTGGATGCTAGGCCAAGAAGTTAGGACTTTGTCCTGTAGGTGAGGTGGATTCCTTTAAAAAATGTTAAATGAGACAGTGACTTGGTAAACTATGATAATGACCCTGGAGTCCTTAAAGTTAACTCATAAAAAAGCGAGGCTTCTATAAACAGATAGAAAATCTTCTGGAATTTGACCTGAAGGCAAGAAAGTACACTTCAGGCTCCACCTGAATTTCAGCCAAAGATTAATTTCTCCTCCACCACTAGGCTGCAAGGGGCCCAAGACTTCCCAAGGCCTTCCTTTCCTGATGGCCTTTGACATTTCTACAATTTCTCCCCTATCCTCCACAACCATTGCCTTTCAGCAGCCTCTGTGTCAAGGACAGATTTGATGGCAAGAAAATGGCCTGCCGGAGAAATAAAATGCTTGTGTTTCTTCTACAGGGAAAGCTGTTGGGGTTTTTTTATTATCATTATTATTATTTTTCTCTGAGCTGAACAAGTGACAGGATATAATAATATCATTTATTCTAACTTGCTCTTGCAAATCAGAACTTTTTAATATTTTCCTTTCAAATGAAAATGCCATTTATCATTATCAAATGAAGTGCTAATGAAAACAACATGTAGAAGAAACACATTCGCACAACAGAGCATGATGGAGCACCTTGTCAGCAGCCCATAGTCTTGCCGTTAATTTGATTTCTGCCAAAAATCACTTAAGTGAGACTTGGAGGTTTTTTTCTTAATGCTCCAGGCCTTTCTACCGAGGCCTGTTTATTCCCAGCTCCTGAGAAAGCACTGAAATCCCAAGCCAGTTTTAATCTGACTTTTAATAGAACTCCCATTGATTGTCAGTGGGAAGTGTGCGTGTCAGGAGCACGAGGGGCTGTGCTTGCCTGTCGACATGCTAGAGCTCATTTTCTCACAGATCACATATTTGGCTGGGGAAGGAGAGGGGTTTTGGCTGTAACCTTGTTTTGGCCTATGTGTGCCTGTGTTCCTCAGTTTCCGAGTTCCCTGTAGATGATTCTGTGTGTGTGCCCACAGCTTATTAAGATAGTAATTAGGTCTGCTTGTTCCAACATCAGGCCTTATAATGTTTAGATCTAGAATGCCCCCCCAATTCTCATATCTATAGAAAGGGATCGGATCACCTGGCATTGTATGCACCAGTAGATTCATTCCTAATGAGTCCAGAAGCTGAATGTGCAGTTAGGAGGTGGGACCTGGTGAGCCGAGGTAGTAAGCAAGAACTTCAGGCTGTGTCTCCCTCCCAGGATCCTCTTTGCTCTCTGCGTCCTGGCTACCACTGGATCATCAGCTTCACTATGTGGCAGGCCTTTCCACTATGCCTTTTTTCACTTGAGCCTCCCAACTATAGACTGAAACTTCAGAAACTGAACCAAAACTAAGCACCTCCTTAGGCAAGCGCAGGGATCAGGATTTGATCCCTGACACCACATGCCACACTAGCCCACCCTGGAGTGCTGAGCCAGCCACCGAGACCAGGTATGGTAGTGTGTACCTGCAGTCCCAGCATTGGGGAGGCTGAAATCAGGAAGATCATTACAAGTCTGAGCTTTGTAGTGAGACCCTGTATGAAATACATTAAAAAAAAAAACAAAAAACAGCCAAATGAATCTCTCCTCCTTTAAATTGTGGGTGTAATGTATTTTGTCATAGCAATGAGAAAGTGACAAAGACAGGCCTATTTCTTGACACATAATAGGCATTCAATAAATATTTGTTAAATGAATATATGAATATGTCTGTACATATATGCCTTTGCTGTGTGGGTTCAGAGGTGTGTCAATTACCTTTGAATCTTTAGTGTTTATACAGAGCCTGGCATACAGGAAGCACAGTGGATACTTATTGAATGATATGGGTTTTATACAATTTACATACTATGAATTAACTATTTTACATGTACAATTCAATAGCACTTGGTACATCTACAATGTCATATAACAACCTCTTCCTTTTAGTTCAAAAACATTTTTATCTGCTCCAAAGCAAACGGCACACACAGCCATTCCTCAGTTCTCCTTTCCAGAGCCTTGCCAACCTTTAATCTACTTTGTGTCTCTATGGATTTACCTGTTCTGGATATTTTAGGTATATGACATTTTGCATCTGGATCCCATCACTTAATGTAATGTTCTCCAAGTGCTTTGTATGTTTGTATATCTGTCTGTGGTTATGTTTATGGTGGGATCTTGGGCAACACTGCTGTGTGTCTAGGGCCCATCCTAGACCTGACAAGACACAGCTAAGCTATGAGGAGAATGTCTGTTGTTCCTTTGTCCCCTTCCCTACTGGGTACTTTTTTTGTGTATTTTTAGGGAAAGGTCTACAGGGTGTTCAGGGTCTCACTACTAGATCAGACTCGTAGTGATCCACCTGTTTACAGCATCCCAAGAGCTGGGGTTACAGGCATGCACCACTGCACCCATTCGCAGTTGCCGTCTCAGCGCACCCCGGGGGAGGGGCTGGCATGGCAGGCCCCTGCCCCTGCTTGTAGGTGCTTTAATCTGCTGAGCTATTTGGCCAGCCCTCCTACTGGGTACTTCTGAACCTTTGCAAAGGGTGCCCTCAGCCTGCATCAGCAATTTTCACCCCCAGGCCTGCTCTTGCCTGATTTCTCCGTGATTTGTCCAAGTGTTATCCTTTCTAGGCAGCTTTTTCTGAGCCCAGGCTGGGTCACAGAACTCTTTCTCTGTCCTCACTGCCATTGTGCTTTCTTTTGTAAGCACAGTGAACTTCCCTTCCTGCCCCACTGTGTGGACTTTGTCAGTTTACTTGTCTCTTTGCCCATTTGGTCATGAGTTCCTAAGAGAAAGGGGCTGGATCTTCCTCACTGATGCAGCCACCCCACCCCTACCCACATTTATCATGGCGTTTCACTTAAAGGGATATCCCAAAGAGTTGGTTGAATAAATTAACGAATGGATGGATGGATGAACTAACTAACTTAGACCAAAAGATGTTCCATGTAGAAAAAGTAGCCTGTGCAAGAGCCCTGAGGCGTGAAAGATCATAGTTACTGGAAAAAAAAAAAAAAAGCTACAGTTTGGTATGACTTGAAGCTTGCTGTGTGCAAATAAGGAAGAATGTGAGAGTTGAAATAGGAAGTAAGAAGTAGGAATGAGCCTCTCATAAACCTCCCAAAGGCAATGGAAAATTCTTGAATGGGGAAGTGGTATGGTCAGGATCAGAAATAAGAGAATGCCTTCAGCTCTCTAACCCAGGATGTGTCCGAAAGGACCAGAGAAGATCAAGGTGGACCATTTAGGAGACAGCTACAAAAGTCCAGGACAGTAATGCTCCTGTGCTAGTCCAGGATGTTGGCAGTGAAATTAGAGGGCAGTACTCAACACTGAACTGGGACTGATCTATAAACTATCACCAGCCCACAGTGAAACAAGGGCAAAAATGGAGAAGGGAAAGCAAACACATAGAAACCTTTACATCATCGCTGAAATATTTTTACAATATTCTACAAAAAATTTGGCCCATAACCTAGTGCAAATGGAAATTACAAAGTTACTCACCATGGGTAGCTTATAGGGTCTTAATGAATGGGGCATGTCAAGAGATGGACAAGAGAGGAAGCGGAGATGCTCCCAGCAAGACAGTCAGTGACAAGGGCCATGTCTGAAGCATCTTTGTGTCCTCAGGGCTCCTTAAGGAGGAAATGTTGCTAACCTAAACTGCCAGGGTTTCTCAGAAGCTAATGGCCTTGAATAAGTCAAATCTTGCACAAAATACCAGGAAAGAGAGGGAGAGAGAGAGCAGGATGAGAGCCCAGGTGGCCATGCACTGCAGGCTGGAGCAGCTGTGCTTCCCTCACCTTCCCCCAGATTTGCCCTGTTCTCTCTAAAGGTGTGGAACAGCATTCTGCGGAAGCTTCTGCAGAAACCTGGAATCATGATGGACCCCTCCTGGACACCCACGTCCCCATACACACCTAATTAGTCACCAAGGACTATGTCACATAGACAGTGTGATATGGGCTGAGAGCATTGACTCTGAAACAAGGTTTCCTGTATTCAAACCCAGACACCGCTGCTAGCAAGGTGTAACCTTCAATGTGTTTCTGTCATCCTCTGAACCTGCTTTCTTGGGCTATTATGAGAATTAAATGAATTATATGGCAAGCACTTAGAATAGTACTTGGTCTATGACAAGACTTCCTTGTGTTACCTGTTAGGGCCACTATTATTGTGTTGCTTGCTTCTATTTCCTAAGTGTCTCATGAATGCACGTTGCTCTCTCTCTCTCCATTGCTTACTTCATTACACCAGTGAGGGCCACCATCCCAGAGACACCATCCCCCTCCTCGGTGGCTTCCACGCCTTCTGTTGGGCCCTTTCTAACTCCACTCTGGCTCCAGAACACTCTGCATCATGGATCTAGCATGATATTTCCCTAATTTAAAATCATCAGTGTCTGTCAGTTGTCACCAGAATGAATTCCAGGCTCATAGATTTAACTCATAAAGCCCTGCATGATTCAGCTCCTTCCTCCCACAGCCTTGGTATTTGGTGCTATTGCTTTTGCCCTAGTATGTCAGCTATGTGAGCTGTTCCCAATTCTCCAAATGGCTTTTGCCTATTCTGATCCCTTTGCCTGAATCACCATCTCCAATTCCTTCATTAAATTTGTTTCTCTCCTTCCTTTGGATTTCAGTAGTCACATCTGAGATGCCTTCCCAAATCCTGAAGCAGAATTAGGAGCCCCTTTGCCCTGCTCCTAAAACCTCTGTGCCTCTCTGACATAGAACTAATCCACTGAGGTCTCCTTTCTCCATATACCTACCTCTCCAGGCTGTGAGCTCCTCTAAGACAGCCCCAGCCCTCACCCATCTGTGTGGATACCTGATAAATCTATGTAATAGGATTGAATTGGAAGCACCCTACTATTGCTTTTTTAAAAGCCAGAAAGTATAATAAACTGGATGGATCTAATTTCTCCAGGACTTCCTTGTGCGTGGGCAAGGGGAGCATGAAATGTTTTTTTCTCACACCATCCTCTTCCTGATGCCAACCCCCTCTTAACTGCATGTCTCGTGAGTCAACTTCAGACTGGATGAACTTGGCAGTGGCTGCCTGGCTACGTGCCTACCATTGGTGGGTGCCCAGGAATCATCCTGAAAGAAGCCAAGCAACACATGAGCAGTCCCACTCTCCAGTTCCTATCACGGGGCACTGGAGACAGAAAGTGGTAGAGAGCAGAAGGTAGGTGACTCAGACCTACAATATCTCTAGGCTTTAGTCTCCTCCTCTAAGAAATGGAATCAATAATACCAGCCTCTATGATTGCCAAGAAAATGGTTGATGTGGACTCCAGTGGGCACATTTTACTTCTGCTCAAACCTTGCTAACTGGCTTAGAATCACAAGGAAAGCTGAGGTGAAGAAAGTGAGGAACAGCGCATCTGGGGTAGGATCCCACTTCAGTGTAACATAAATGGAAATGTGCCCTGCATATGTGCCACATCTTCCAAGGATCTGGGTCATGTTTAAATACCCTCATGGGCAGTGACACTGGGCACTGGCTTGTGATAGTTAAAAAGAGAGATGAGAAGTTCAAGATGCACAGGACTGTGTGTATAAGACAGAAGTGAACTGAAATAGAGGATAGGGAACTGTGTTAAGTGATTTGTATGTGCAGTCTCAAGGTTCACAGCACTTGTGCCAGAAAGATGTTTTTATGGTTCCCATTTTACAGATGAACAAAGACAGAGGGGATTAAAGGACCCATCAAGTCAAAGCCAACATGTGCATGCAAACACATCTGATTCACAAATCTCTGATCTGTCCATACTGTGCTCATGTCATTCACTGGCCCTCCATGGATGTCTCGGTTTCTTTTCTCTTATTGCTGGGACAAAGTATCTGACATCTAAAATTAAGGAAGAAAAGGTTTATTTAGCTCATGGAGGTTTCAGTCCATTAATGGAAGTTTCAGTCCATACTCAGCTGGCTTCAAGGCAGACTGGCACATGGCAAAAGGCAGCAGTTCATGGCAGCAGAAAACAGCAAAACAACAAGAGCAATTGGAAGGGCTAGCAGCAGCCATGACCACAGAGAGCAAGTCTGTCTCCCTTTATGTTGCATTCAGACTATCATCCCCAGGCTAGGTATAGCACCCACACCTATAATCCCAGCAGCACTTACACCCATAATCCCAGCACGGGATCATGAATTAATCACAGACTTTAGAAGTCTGTCCCATAACTGCATGAGACTTTGGGAGGATAACTAGACACAAATCCTAACAATGGATATCATGGCTAAAAGCCTAAGCTACATTTTGCAGATTCTCATACTGACTGGGTTCCAATCTGGATCTGCAGCTGGAAAATATGCATGGGCCATAAGAAGGCAAGTAAAAAATTGGAGCCTTATTTGACTTCTGTTACTTACAGAAGGTATATTCTTGGCTCCTAGGAGCTGCGCTGACATCAGTTCCAGGAACATCTTTTGAGATGCAGCCTCTACTCTCCTCCTGTGACTTCTCCAGACCAAAGAACAAGTGTGGCTTCCTCACACTAAATGATCTCTTGGGTCCACTCCTCTCCCATTTTTGCTAATTAGTCTATCTAGTAACCATAGCTAAGTCTCTGCTTGAAATATCTAGGGGCATTTGCTTCTCAACTGGACACTGGCTGACCATTGCTTCTGCTCTTTTGAACAGTAGAAATATCAGTTATAGGACCAACCTAAGAAGGCTGAAGGCAAGGCTGAGGCCTCTGTGGGCCAATAGAGATCCACTGAGGAAACAAAAACAAGTATAGTATCTGTAAGTCCAACACCAAGAAAGGAGGATAGAGGTCAGAGGGCTGGCAGAAAGCATTCAATGTTGGGCTTGACTTGGAGCCCAATCCCAGAGGAGCCAACCCACCATTGAAACTGAGCCCAAGGGCCATTGTGCCAGCTTTGGGAAGGCTTGGGGCCTGCAAGGCAAGAGAGCCTTTGTGCTAGCTGCTGAGCATGCTAGGACATAGAAGCTCACATGTATCTTCTCTCTGCTTCCACCAGCTCTAGGAGCCTGTGTGCTTTGACCACTCTTCTCTTATTTTGAGAACATGAGTGAGAACAAGCTCTGATAATTGACAAATCTGGGTCCACTTTCCTTACCAGCTAGTCCTCATTTATGAAATGAGGACTTCTGGGAGTAGTGATCCACGCTTGCAATCCCAGCACTCAGAAGCTGAGGCAGGACGATCAAGTTCAAGTCCAGCCTGGGCCACAGAGTGAGATCAAGTCCAGCCTGAACTGAGTAGTGAGACCTTATCTCAAAATGACTAAATAAATAATAAATAAATAAATGAGGGCTATCACGCCCTCTGCATCAGTGCAAGGATTGTGTGAAATGTTGTATGTAAAACACCTAATTCAGCATCTGGCTTGTTGCCGATTTCAGTAACCAATCTCTTACTCTCTTCTTTCTGAATCATAAGCACCTTTATTTAGTTATTTACCATACCCAGGATTTGTGTCTCTCAAGTTCCCCTATAAGGTCTAAGAAAATGAAGAGTATATCATAGTCTTCTTAGCCTTGTTCACAGCACCTAGTTCATTTAAAGAAAAACTGTGCCTTTAATAATAAATAAACCTTCTCATTTATAAAAATAATAAGACAGGAAAAGAAAAGTGATGCTTCTCCATTCAGCCTGAATATATTGCACTGAGAAAGACTAAAACTTTGTAATCTGCACAATTTATTTTAGTGGAATTTTCCCTACATTTCTCCCTCCTTTCCTCTATTCCTTTTTCTCATGAATATTTATTTTCCAGGCTTGAAAACACAAAGATAAATAAAATAGAGTTCTTGCCCCAAGGAGTGCAGAGACTAGCGGAGGAGATGTCGTGTAGATCGATGACAACGACCCACCGGTGCATGCACAGAGCATCAACAAATACACCCAGAGCACAGGTTGGCATCATAAAAGAGGGAAGCACAGTAACCTGGAGCCCAGAGGAAACCTGGGGGGCCAGAAGAGGCTTCCTCGAAGAAACTGTGATATTTACATGCTGTATCCTAGCAGAAGAACAGAAACGAAGGCCATGCAAGAACAGAGACGAGAAGCCATCAGGGAAGGAACTCAACTGCCAGAGCCAGGCAGGCCATGGTCCAGAGCCTTCTCAGCTGTATAGCTAAGGCGATGCACAGACACTCTGGGAAGTGGAATGATACCTGACACCTGCCAGACAAGGCCATCATGGGCATGGTGGTCATACAGGAAGGACCTGGGGGAAAACGCGCGCCAGTGAAGAGCAGTTTTCTCCTGTCACCACTGTGATGATGGCCTTACCCAAAACCTGGTTCTAAACTCATTTACTTAAAAGCGCAGTTTGAAGCATGTGACACTAAAATAGCTTTTCAGAATTATTTTTAGGGTAGTTTATTTAGGCTTATGGGGAAAATGAGCAGAAGATGCAGAGTTATCATATATCCCCACGCGCGCACACCTCCACACAGAGTTGGTCCTGTTGTTAACATGCTGCATTAGTGCTACCATTGGTGACCATGGCTACTTTATCACTGACAAAACACCTCTTGAAAAGGCTTTGCTGGCTTCAGCATGTGGAACAGCTCTCCCCCCACCCCCCACCTCTCAGTGAATCACCTTTCTGAGCAGGGCTTACAGCTAATTGCAATACCTTAAAAAAAATAGTGACTAATGAACCCAGGTCCCTGCCCCCACTCTAGCACACACTCTCTAGGTCAGAACCACCAGAACACAACAGGTCAAGATATTCCCCACTTTGTAAGTGAGCCCCTCTCAACTTACATCTCTGCTGCACTTTTAGATTTGGGACAAGAAGAAACAAACCATCCCTGACTTTCTTTTTCTCTTTTCAAACTGAGCAAGTCCCTGAACTTGTCAAACATGAATGCAAAATTATGAAAAACAACCTTAAGTGAAAACTCCAGTTATTAAAATGTATAGGGATTAATTATTGATCTGATGATATGCTGAATAAAAAGAGACATGCTTGGATAAACGGAAATCTTTTTAAAGTCATTAATATACATGTGTTTATTTTTCCTTATCGACACTGGAAGCTGCAGCAGGGCCATATTGTCTAACAAATTAGAAGGGGTGACAATGCCATGCTCAGCCTGATAGGTGATGTCTCCCTGCTCAGACTTATTAATTTCTGCCAAATTAAAACGAGGGTGCCCTCCCACCGCAGGCTACAGGAATGTGTTATACAAATACAAATGCCATGAGGAGGACATTGCCTTTGGGCAGCTGCTGGGAGAGGCTGCACACCAGCCTGGAATTGTCCCCACAGACTAGGACCTTCTAGGCACTGCCAAAAGGGAGGACTCTTCCAGCACTGGTGGCACACTGGTGCTTTTCCTGGAAGAGTAGCCTCCCTACCTGCCCCTCTCTTGGTTTTCCCAGGGTCAGTCTTCAAGTCCTGCATCACTGCCCAGAAACTCCATATTAATATTTTTACTGCCTCATCTAACCTTGGTTTTTCCATCCGAAAAATTGGATCTCCTAGTAACAACAGACCTTAGATGTTCACAAGTGGAAACTGTGGAGTTAGGCAGAAACAGTTTTCTAGCCATGTGATTCTGAGCCATGTGACCTCTCTGAGCCTCGGTTTCATTAGTAAAATGAGAAACAGTGTCATATAAACCTCATGGGATTATTTGAGGACCAAATAGATAATGCACAAAAAACATTTAGAGTTTGGGAACTGTATTGTTATTATTGCCCTTCCTCACAATAATTAAATTAAATTAAATTATATGAAAGCAATAAACATAATGTCCCCTCCCAATATTTTTTCAAACTAAAAACAACTAGAACAAAATAACGAATATAAAAGGCTCTCAAGTCTCTCCTCCCCTTTTCACAAGTAGGTAGACAGATCCACAGACTTTTGCTGTTTTAACAGTCACAATAGTTTATTTGAATTGAACTCTCTATCAAATATTTACAAGACAACCAATTTTACACATCAAAAAATGATATCAAAATATGAATTACAACACAGTCAACAATATGAAGTGGGCATAAAACAAAGCTGAAGAGGACAGACTAGGAATTTCTTTTCTATTTATTAATGCTAACTCAAGCATTGTTAAAGAAAAAAAGAACTGTGTTTTAGGAGAACCACAGAGCCTTCAATTGCAGACTGAATTATACAGTATTATATCTCCTGTAGTTTTGGAAAAAGAAGACTAATTTACACACACACTGTAAAATGCTACAATTTCACTCTTGGAACTTCACTTCAACTCCCTTTTAAACAAACCTCAACATACCCAAATCAAGGAGAACCAGACAATAATATAAGAAAGCAGACAATAATATAAGAAGGCCTTGGGGGAAAGAAAACCAAGGGGGCCAGAGAGATAGCTCAGCAGACTACAGTGCCTGTTTAGGCAAGCTCAGGCAAAGCGTGAAGACCACGTTTTGATCTCTGGCACCAAATGCCATGCCAGCCCTGCCCCCAGAACAGGATAAACTGGCCAGAGTCCAGGCGTGGTGGCAGCAGACATGTAATCCCAGTGCTGGGGAGGCTGAAATCAGGAGGATCACTATGAGTCCAGGTTGTGTGGTGAAACCCTGTAAGAATCAATACATTTGTGTTAGTTGATACATTGTGTCAACTTGGCTGAATCAGCTTGGCAGTTCTCAGTGCAGCAGCCTAGTCCTGCAGGTGGGCAGGGCCCAGGAATTGAGAAAGGCTTCCTGCAGCTTTGCTTGGCTTCCTGCCGCCCTGCCCTGCTTCAGTAAGAAGTCCCAGTCTTCAGGACTTTGCAGCTGCACCACTTTGGAGGAGCTCGGATCTTCACTGTGGAGCGCTGGTCTTCGCAGTCAGTGCAGAAGGGAGAGGCTTGATGGACGCCACAGCTGCTGCTCCTCCTCTGCTCTTCATTGTTTTCTGCTGCAGGAACTGCTGTCCTTTGCCTTGGAGCCAGCGGAATATGGACTGAACCCTCCAGTAACTGTGAGCTAAATAAACCTTTCCTTCCTTCATTTTGAGTGTCGGGTATTTGTCCCAGCAATGAGTAAAAAGTAACTA
>NW_004524683.1:3560586-3581217 GCF_000260255.1 Octodon degus | reverse complement strand
TAACTACATACTCTTCAGCTTTCTGCAGGAATCTTGGGTTCAGAGTCTTGGCATCAGCTGTTTTGGGAACAGTTGTAATTGCCTCTGTTCATGTGAAATTTCCATTCTGCAATGCCACATACTGAGGCCAGTCTTTGTGTGGCTTCTTCCAGGAAGCCTCCCCAGATCACACCGTACATTTGGCTTTAGTACTTTGAGTTCTGGCTATTTTTTCAGATATGGTTTTTCATCAGTGCTGGTTTTCTCCCACCTTTAAAGGAGTACTTGGAGGGCAGAACCTGAGTCTTATTCAGGTTCTGAGCTTTGGGCCCTGGGCTTAGCATAAGTTTCAAGCAAAATAACTAACATGACCAGGCATTTCCTGTGGGCCAGGTCCTGGGCTGAGCAATTTACAGTCTCATTTAACCTCACAGTACTTCAGCTGGTTAGGAGAAGCATCACACAGTTTTATAGATGAAGAAACATAGGCAAGTCGAACCTCATGCCCAGAGTCACACAGCTAGTGAGCAGAGGGCCCCAGTGAGATTCAGGTCAGTGTCTGAAGCCCTTACAGAACCTCACCCCTAACCATGAGCTTTTAGAGGGTGAGAGGAAGAGGGGTCATTTTTCTTGCCCCTTTCAGCTTTGGCTGGGCAAAGACGTTAGTTTGGAAGCTGCTCTGAGCATCCGAAGGAAAAGGGACAACAGCCTCACCTGGGAAGAGGGAAGGTGGGGAGGTGGGGAAAGAGGTTTAGCAAGGACCCCATGTAAATCTGCTGAAGGAGGGAGCAGTACAGGAAAAGGAAGGATGAGTAGACAAGTAGTGGTGCTGTTAACAAATGTAACATTGAATCACTGCCTTCTCATCATGATATCATCATTGGAATAGAGAACTAACTTCATGCCAGGCACTAAACTAAGTACTCTATATACATTGTCCTAGTTTTGTCCTCATAGTGACCTTGTGAGAAGGTACTGTTGCCCTCATTTTGTGAGAATATGGAGTCTTCGGAACAATACCCTGCTGGGGACAATATACATTGAAAATTAGATAAACCTTATAAATGTTTTATTGGACAATTTTAACCAGAAAAGATGCTCCCCAGCTTCTCAGTCCTTCTCTTGATATAAAGAGTTTGGGGTGCTGCCCATTTGTGCCCATTGTGTTCCCCAGAGGAACAATTTGGATGTCTTAGGCCTGGACCATCAGTCACTAATCCTTTCCCAGTCACCTCTCTGAGCAATTTTAATGAATATGCTCATAAATACAGCAAATGGAATAGGCACCCAGGAGTTCACTGGGGAAATAGGCAAAGTCCCCTTCACTGAGGTACACAAATTTTGGGTATGCCCTCAGAGCCCACATTCTACTGCTCCTGGAAATCCCCACTTGTCCACCCCACATGCTCAAAGACTTGCTCTGGCTGCCTTCCCCAATCAGGATTGAAGCTACATGAAGCCCTCACCCCTAGAGAACCATCAGAAGTGGGTAAATGCAGCTGTTCTTTTGAAAAAGTAAGTTGATGGCACTTAGCAAATCAACTTCCTAATCAATCTTTTCAGGTCTGGATGGAAGCTATTCTGTTACTATGGAACTTGGCTTGATTTAGAAATTAATGTGGTAATTTACAACCTCTCTGCCAGGCAAGCAGATTAAAAGGGAGAACAAGAGCGAGAGAGCGAGAGAGCGAGAGAGAGAGAGAGCAAGAGAGAGAGAGAGAGAGAGAGAGAGAGAGAGAGAGAGAGAGAGAGTTCAACCAACAGTGGCATACAGTGAGGAGTTAGATTATAATCTGGATGTGTTTAGAGAGCTGGTCCCCATAGTGAAAGTGGCTTCTGCCAGGCTGTGCCTATGTGGGACACAGGCCAGGAGGAGCATACCCAAAGATACACACACACACACACACACACACACACACATGAAAAGGATGCCTATTGTCTGCCTGGCAAGTGTGAGGACCTGAGTTTGATTCCTAGTAAAATAAACAAATAAATAAATACAGACAGAAAGACAGACAGACTTTTGCCATGTGCATAAGTTACCAGTACTATTATTATTTGCTTTATAGTTTTCTTTGTGTATTTACTCACATTATATCTTAAATGACTTTTATATCAATATTAGAAATGGAAAACCAATATCACATACAATGAAAAGAAAGCAAATAAGAATTAATCTTTTTTTTTCAGTACTGGGGATTGAACTCAGGACCTTGAGCTTGCCAGGCAAACACTTATTCTACTGAGCTATCTCCCCAGCCCAAGACATCAAATATTATAAACTTAATAATATTGAAAAGAAACCGGAAATTACTAAATTCTAGTACAGCCCTTGCCTGCCAAAGAATCCAGTTCTGAAGCCCACACCTATTTGGGGAAAAATCAAAAGTCAGAGTGGAATTCCAGACACAGTGCAAAGCCAAGGAGTTCACACCTCCTGATGTAGTTGGATTGAAAAGGAGTTTAATGGAAACCACTTTCTCACTTTATGAATCAGTTTAATGCTCTGAACTTTGCATTTTATTTATTTATCAAACATTTACATAGCATGTGCTATGTGTTAGAAACTGCTCTGAGAGCTTTTTAAAAAATAACTCATTTAATTCACTTCACATAATAAGTCTAGGTGATCTAGTATTATTCCTTTTGGGAGGATTTGAAACTGAGAGGCCCAGAGAGGATTAGTATCTTGGTAGGAGTCTTCTGAAATTATCTTATGTATCTCCTAAAGTCAAGTGTTGGTCATTCTCTCCCTGTCCTTTGGTGGATTATGGTAGTACAGTGCTCTTCCAGTTGCTGTCTGGGCTGGAACTGCAAGCACATGGTCAGGGGTAGTGTTCAGATGGGTAATCAGTGCAGACTGATTCCTGAGGGCCCAGACCCAGGCCAGTGGGGGGTTCTGGGGGTGGTCCCTTTCAACTATACCTACAGGACCCCTGGCATTGTCCACCTAACTATAAATCTAGATCTGCAGGTGACAGGCAAGAGACAGGTAGATAATGAACCAAAGACAAGAGAGTGGTTTTCTTAGATTTTGTCTTTGTTTTTAGAAAAGGAATATATCACAAGGACCAGGAGGGTTTTTTTCCTAATTCTTCTTGGCAGAAGTTTCTTGACAGTACTCTGAGCTCCAGCAGAGGGTACAGTTGGGATCAGGTGACTGGGACAGGAAGATGCAGCAGGTTCCCTTACATAGGGCATGGTGGCAGGGATACAGTGAGGCGGCCAGAGATTCCCCCTGCTAAGGACTCCTGGGACTTACTGCCTCTGCAAGAGCAGAAGGGGGTGCATGAGGGAACCCCTGAAGTCTTATCCTATATAGCCCAAGCTTTGTTTTAGCTGCAAGGGATGAGGTGAGCTGCCACCCTTCCCACAAACTGGAGTGGGTCATGAGATCTTGAATCATCATTATGATAATCAAAGAGGGGCTACCCTGAGCCAGCGGGACTGACTACTGGTCCCAGCCCAGGCGCAGCGTGGGTGAGACCCTCTTCCACCCCCTTGGGACGCCCCCCACCACTCCGCAAAACCTTCCCCACCCCGCCCACCAAGTAGGAATTTCTGCCCTGTTTCTGGAATCCCCAGACCCAGTCCTAGCCCAGGCCCATTGAGTGTGTGGGAGAGCTGCCTCTCCCCACTACTCCACCTTGACCCTCCAGGCTCAGCTCAGGCCTGGCATACAGGCCTGGGGTGAAACCCTGCAGTTGAAATCCCTGCAGAGAGCATAGAGGATAGAACCACCCAGCTAGTCTAGGAGCAGAAAATCTTACCAGAGGGGCACAACAGGTTCACCCTCAAGGGCAGCAGCAGGAAGGAGCTGAGCACAGCAGCCAGACCCAAGCCAAGAGCAACTGGATAAATCCAAACTTTGTAGATCTGCACCTGAACTTCAGTACGTGCTAAGGTTATAACTACAACAAAGATCTACAACAAAAGTCAGAAGACAGTGCTACACAAAATGACGAGAAGGAACAAAATGCAACCTCAGAACCCAAGCTCACCCATAACAAGTGCAGAGGACACTAACACAGAACAAATTGGGAATCACACAGCTGAAAGCAATGAATCAATGGCTTCTGAAATAAATAGCTGCAGAAAGGTATAGAAGAACTCAGATTGGAAATAAAAAAAGAAATCCTTGAATTAATAACATCTGCAGTAAAGAATCAAATGCAGAAACATATGGAGGAAACACAATGCCCACCCAGAACAAGTGCAGAGGACACTAGCTCAGCTCAAATGCATGAATTAATAGGGTCGCTAGTAAATAAGCAACAGCAGAAAGGTATAGAGGAACTCAGAGCGCAGTTCTTTTTGGAAATAAAAAAAAAAAAAGAATTGTCAGAACTCATAGCATCTGAAGTAAAGAAGCAACTACAGAAACATAGGGAGGAAACCCAATCTGATAATCAAAGAGTCACAGAAGTGAAATAGTAGAAATTGGGAATTATTAACTTTTATTTCTCCAAGAGGACGAGCCTAACTAATGTAAAGTTGAGACTCTTCCAGAAGAAATCCAAAAGAAGGATGAAGTAATATATGTCCTTCAGCACTTAAAAAAATAGATTTTATCCTGGCTGAAACTAAAAACTCTATCTCCTCCATTACTTAGGGGAGAGAGAGATGCTCAGAAGGAAGAGCAGCTCATCAGTAGAAAAAGAATACAATTTTTTCTGCAGATTTGGGCTGGAGGGTGAGCTAAATCTGACAGTTTACTAGATAGGTAATGTTAGCCAAGCATGCCTTGGGTAAGTTCATTCCCTTGTCAAGTGTTTTATATGCACAGTCTCTGGATAATCCTTAGGTAGGTGCTATGACTACTGCTATTTTACCACTTAGGAAAAAGGGAAAGATTAAGTAACCTGGCCACGCTTAGGCACCCAGAAGGAGGCAAGCAGTGATGTGAATTTCTCTAGATTGTAGTAATAAACCCCAAGAAAATACCAGGCCCCTATGTCTCTGTGATTCACTGTTCTCTGAAGTAACAAAGGCCTACCTCAGGAGATAATATGTCTCCAGATTCCAGGATCAACATCCTTAATCTCAAGTCAGTCAGACTGAAGCCACCCAGGGACCAGCTAGAGGGATCCCCTTACCCAACACTTCATAGCTGAAGTATGTGATAGAATATGAAACACACAGCCACCTTCCCTACACACACACACACACACACACACACACACACACTGAGCATTATAACCTGTCTCTTCTGGGCACCTCCTTGAACCTAAAATAGACCAGGCTTGTGCTACCACATTCAGATTCCAAGTCTTCAAATCATATCAGTGACATATCCTCTCCAGAGGCCAGGGCTTTGTTGATTTTCTCAACAACTCCTTGAGCTAGAAGCTCGAAGCACCAGGCTTATCAGTCCCCCCAAAGGTCATTGTTATGGTTTCTGTCTAGATGTTCCCCCAAAACTTTATGTAGCCATGGATGGGAAGTTTCAAAGATGGCTGGATTAGGTGGTATGATCCTGGGATTAAGGGTCCCTCAACCTATGTGTGGGTGGCACTACCTTAAAGGCAGGTAAACCAAATGAAGTACAAAGGAACAGGAAGAAGCTGCCTTGCTGTTTCACTGCTTGCAGCTTGCTGCCTGCTGCCTGCTACCGTCTGTCTGCTGTGTGATGCCCTTCTGGCATACCATCCTGCCTTGGAGTCAGCCAACTCTGAACTGAAACCTCTACAAACTGTAAACTAAACAAACCTTTCCTCCTTTAACATTGAGTGTAGGATATTTTTTCTCAGCAAAAAGAAAAGTAAGTATGACAGATTTTGATAACAGAGAAGTACCAAAACTTTAGAATCATTACACTGACACTACCTAGCCTTGTGGTTCTGGAGTCTTTGGGACTAACTTGTGGGAAGAGTTTGGAAAGGTTTGGATATGACAACCAGAAAAGCAGCCCTAGAAAGCCATGAACCAAACTTGATGGGAAATTTTGATCAGAGCTCAGAAGACCAGAATAACAATATAATTGAAGCCAGTAAGTATCAAGTTCAAGAATTTTCAGTTAGGATTAAGGGCTGCAATGGCTGTTGGACTCTAGAACATATGTGCTACAACTTGGCAGAAAATATGTCTACATTTTTTCTTGTCCAGGAACCTTGCCTGAGACTTAGATTAAGGATAGCAGAGTAAATAATCTGGTAGAAAAAATTTCAAGGCAGTCAAATGTTGAGGTTTTAGCCAGATTTATGAAAAAAGAACTCAGAAGAATGATTGAAAACATTTTGAGTTTCATATGACCACAAACATCTTTAGTTTGTTCAAAAGTGAAGCTCCAGTAGTGAAGAAGGAGCAGAGGATAAATCAGTTACTGAGAAGAGACACAATAGAAAAAGTGGCATGAGGACATCATAAGAACCAACAGGACTCCAGCCTTTACAACCTCAAGGTTGCAAAGGTAGAAGACTTTTCTTTGAGAAGAGAGTTTCAGAGCACCATGTTCCAGAATGGTGGTGGCTTAGGGATTTGTTCCTCAACATTGAGCTCACAGTACTCAGCAATTCAGACAATCAGCCTCTACAACCAAAAGTGGAGGAAGCCTGGATATTGCTCCAGTTGGCAGAAGACCTTGGCATCATCCACATGGCCCTGGTTCTAGGTGAATGCAAAATGTAAGAGTTGTGGGATAAGAAAAGATTCCACCCAGATTTCAGAAGTAGTCCTGGGAGGCCAGCAGTGGGCCCCTGAGAAGGAAGTGTGTGAAGCTGTGAATTTGAAGCCAAAAGACAGTGGAGACCCCAGAAATTTGGAGAAGTCTGGAAAGTTGATCATCCAAAGAAAGCTTCAAGGAGTAAGAAAAGGGCCCAAGGGAGAAACCATGAGAACTACCAACCTCTCACAATACTACAGGAGCAGATCAACCCAAGCCCTTTGGATTTCACATCTTGCCACAGACTGCCTCAGATACTGGAAATGGAACAACCAGAGTTAATGTTTGCCCTGCTGGATTTTGTACTTGCTTTGGTCTCATTTCTTTATATCCCACCTATTTGTACCCTTAGGAATAGAAATATTTATCTTGTGGCATTGTATGTTGGAAGTATTTAACTTTCTTTTCATTTGTACAGAAGCAGCTAACAGTTTGTCTTAAATATTAAAGGATACTTGGAACATGGACTTTTCAGCAATGCTGAAACTGTTAGGACTTCAACAACTCTTAGAGATGTATTAGAAGTTGTTTCTATAAAGGGATGTGCATGAGTCTTTGGGGGGCCGTGGGATTTGAATTCTGCATCATTCTCAGGAATGATGAAAATGTATGACAAACCACTAGGGAAAGCTAATATCTGGATGTTCCCACCACCACCTATGGGGTCATAAGGGTAGCTGGATTAGGGTGTGTGATGCTGGGATTAAGAATGTAATGCTAATTTCTGGCATTGCCAGTTAGGCGGAAGACTCACTACTACTATGGGATACTGGACTCTTTTAGAATATTTTGCTGAGTTTACACACCTATAATATTCAAATAACAGAACTTAACAAAAAAAGGGTATACAGATGAATGTCCATTTTGTATCTGTGTATTCAAAGTGGTTGGGATAGATATATAGTTACATTCTGTTAATGAATAGAATGATTTGTTCTAATGGTGTTTGTAAATAGGATATCAAGTCCGCATCTTGTACAGCAATTAACCACTAAGAAGAATGTATGCAGTGTGTTAATTATTGAAACTGTCCTACCGATTTGATTTGAAACTGTCTCATTGCTATTTGTTTATCAATAAAATTATGGCAAAAAAATGAATACACTTAAAAATTTAAGTATATAAAGAAAAGAAAATGAGAGACAAGAACAAAAAAAAAGAATGTAATGCTAGGATTAAGGGTCTTTCACCCAGTGTTTGGGTGGCACCACTCTAAAGGTGAATAAACTAGATGAACTATAAAGGGACAGAAAGAAGCTGTATTGCTACTTCACTGCTTGCTGCTTGCTGCCCATTGCCTACTGTCTGCTCTGTGACACCCTCTGCCATGCCACCCTGATTGGAGCCAGCCAACTCTGAACTTAAACGTCTACAAACTGTGTGTTAAATAAAACTTTTCTCCTTTAACTTTGGGTGTTGGGTACTTTGTCTCAGCAATGAGAAAAGTAGCCAAGATATGGCCTCACCACTCCCATTTTGCCAGGCAGATGCACAAAGAACAAGCAAGACCAAACTTACACGCTCATTTCCTAACATTGAAGAAGTCACCCCTCACCCATCTGCTTTTCTCCTACCTTGTGCCCTCAACACAGCCCTACCTGAGAGATGACAAGGCCATGTGCATTTGAAGCCATGGCCCCTGAGGAAACCAGACATTCCTTCTCTGCTCAAACTGGAGTCCTGGAGACCAGCCTGGCTCTTCCCCTGCTTGCTGTGTGGTCTTCAACAAAGAAAGTTATCCTTTCTGCACCTCAGTTTTCCTGTCTGATAAATAAAGAATTGGAACCTCTAAGGGTTGGCATATGTTGCTCCCCCTATCTGGAACACGTGTCCCTATGTCTTGACCTGGATAACTCCTGCAGTTCTCTAGATTCAGCTCATCCTGCCAGATCCCTTAGGAAGTCTTGCATAGCTTTCCATTTTCTGTTATCCAAACCTGAGTCATATTCTTCTCTCCTACAATAATAATTATTATGTTTTCAGCATAACATTAACATTTGCTAAGGATTTACCATACACCAGGCACTGCTCTAAGCATTTCACGTGTATTAACTTATTTTTTCCATAATTTTATTTATTAACTTATTTAACTCTCAGAATAATTCCATAAGGTAAGTCTTGTTTTATAGATAAGGAAACTGAGAATAGAGACAAATGAATTATACAATATCATTCAGCAAAGAAGGGACAGAGTTGGGTTTTGAACTCTGTTTGGTTCTCAGGAATGAAAACCAAGTATGACAAACTATTAGGGAAGCTGCTTCTGAAAGAGGTTCTGTTTGGTATCCAATCCTGTTCAGGGAGGCACAAGCAAAGTTTTCAGTCAAATTATATGCACACATGCACCACACCCATGATTTTTGTTGTTCATTGATGGCTCCCAAACCTGCCTTTGTGGTTTGAATGTCCAGCATCAGTAAGTCTGTGTATTCCCATTGTTACAATTACCCAGAAGTCTTAGGTTTGGGGGCACAAGGATATGATAGCATCTACGATTCCATCTCTGCTTAGCGCACTAAGCAGAAGGAATACAATCTAAATGTGCAGGCTTCGACAGATTGCTTCTCTACTCTGAGTTTCCTTACCTAAAAAATGGAAATATAATAAACTTCTGAGATTTGGAAAGTATCAAATAAAATAATAAAATAATGAGCAAGTGAAAATTAGCTTGTTCAGCTAGCTGCCCCTCCTGGACTCAGACTATTCCCAATATTACTTTTTAAAAATATATATAACTTTTGATTTTACTCTAATTTTTTATCTTCTTTTTTCAATTTTTATTATTTTATTAGTACATTTCTGCAGCACATGATGATTTCATTCCTTGTGGTGAGTTGGTACATGTACACAATACTTCTCAATTCTATTTTTCATCCTCTTTCCCCTCCTGTTTATACTCCCTCCAATTCTTTGTGCCCTTCCTTTATGCTAAAGAGATATCTTCCTATTTCCTATTATTCATCTTTTGTTTTGCACTGTATTCATATTTTGGGTTTCTCATGTAAGAGAAGCCATGCACTATTGAAGCTTGTGCATCTGATTTATTTCACTTAACATTACGATGCTTTCATTTTCCTACAAATAATTAATTTATCTTTCTTTATAACAGTACTCCATTGCATAAAAATACATTTTTTATCCATTTCTCCTTTGATGGATATACAGACTGCTTCTAGATTTAGCTATCATCAATTGCACTGCTATAAGCATCAGGATGTATGTATCACTGTAATATAATGTATTTAATTATTTCAGGAAAATACCTGGTAAGAGTTGGATCAAATAGAATCTGTACCTGAAGATTTTTAGAAGTCTCCAACTAATGTCCATAATGGTTGTACTAGTTTACATTCTCACCAACCATGTGGAAGGATTTTATTCCCCCACAGTCTCTCCAGCATTTTATCATAATGATAGCCACTCTTTTTGGAGTAAGATGGAATCTTTTTAATTTGCATTTCTCTAGTGACCAGAAATGAACACTTTTTCATGTATTACTTCTTCTGAGAAGTGTCTGTTTATTTCTGTTGTCCATTTTTTGATAGCCTTTTATTTTGGGGCTCTATTTTTTTTACTTTTTTATACATCTTGGATATAATTTCTCTGTCCAAAGAATATCTTGTAAATTTTTCCCCCAATTTTCAGGTTGTCTCTTCACTCTCTTGATTGTTTCTTCCACTATGTAGAAGCTTTTTAGTTTGATATGATTATACTTGTTGATTCAATGTTGCTTCTTATGCATATGGGGTTCTGTTTAGAAAGTCCTTGTCTATGCCTATATCTTCAAGAGTTTTACCTATTTTATCTTCCAGCAGATTGAGTGTTTCTACTTTAACATTTTTTTTTTGGCAGAACCAAGGATTGAACTCAGGCCCTTGTACTTGCCAGGGAAGCACTTATTCTACTGAGCCATTTCCCCAGCCCCTAATATTTAGTCCTTTGATCCATCTTTATTTAGTTTAGTACATGGTGAGATATATGCATCTAGATTTAATCTTTTGCATGTGGATAGTGAAAACTGCCTAGTTGTCCCAACATCATTTATTAAAAAGGGTATCTTTTTCTCTGGTTTATGTCTTTGTCCCCTTTGTCAATAATCAGATAGTTGAATGTGCCTGGGGTTGTTTCTGCACCCTCTATTCTGTTACATTAATCAATGTGACTATTTTTGTACCAGAATCATGCCGTTTTTGTCACTGTTGCATTGTAATATAACGTCAAGGGTTATGATGCCTCCTGCTTTGCTCTTGCCACACAAGATTGCTTTGGCTATTTTGGGTCTCTTCTACTTCCATATGAATTTTAGAATTGTTTTCTTTAGTTTTCTGAGGAATGTTGTTGGCATTTTGATTGTATTAAAGCTGTAAAACAATTTTAGAAGTATGGTCATTTTTTTTTACTATACTGGTTGTGCCTATCTAGGAGCATGGGATATCTTTCCATTTTCTGATGTCTTCTTCGATCTCCTTTTTCAGAGTTCTGTAGTTTTTGTTGTACAGGTTTTTTACTTCCTTGGTTAGTTTACTAAGGTTAGGTTAGGTATTTAAATCGTCTTAATGTGATTGTGAATGGCATCATTTTTCTAATTCTTTTCTCTGTAAGTTCCTTATTGGTATAGAGGAACACCACTGATTTTTGTGTGTTGATTTTTGTTTTAATTATTTTCTCATGGCTAAGATATATACCTGACACCCACAACTTATAGAACAAAAAGTTTATTTTGGTTCACAGTTTGTAGAGGTTGCAGTCTATAGTTGGCTGATACCAAGGCAGTGCAGAATGTCCAGGGACATGGCGGCAAAGAAGCAGGTCATGGCAAGTCAGGAGGGAAGAAGACAGTCCTCACAGGAGGAAGCCTGAGTATACAGGGTATCCTTCCCACAGTCTTCACCTCCCAACATGACACCCAGTGATAAACCCTCCAGCAGACTCATAAAGTAATGAGTATCACACACCCATGATCCAGTCATCCCCCAAAAGCCCCGCCTAAGAGCTTATGAGGCTTTGAAGGAACATCTACATATAAACTATAATAATTTAATAACTTGCTACATTGCCACACTTGATTTTTGTTTTGCTTTGTTTTGTTTTATGTATTGGGTACAAGGTCTCACTACGCAGTGTGGACTTGTAGTGATCCTCCTGTTTTCAGCCTGCCCAGTGCTGAGATTACAGGTGTGCACCACCATGCCCAGTCTACCAAACTTGGTTATTAATTCTAGTAGTCTTATGCTGGGATTTTAGGGTCTTCTATGTAGAGGGCCATGTTGCCTTTTATTTCTTTTTCTTGCCTGATTGTGCTAGCTAATTTTTTAATACTATACTAAACAGAATAGTAATAGTGGGCATTCTGGTTCTGTTCCTGATTTTAGAAGGAAAGATTTCAAGTTGTCCCCCTTTTAATATGATATTGGCAGTAGGTTTGTTATAAATTGATTTTATCAAATTGAAATGCAGTCCTTTTATGTCTATTTTCTTCAGGGTTTTTATCATGAATGAATGTTGAATTTTGTCAAAGGCTTTTTCTGTGTCTATTTAGATGAGCATGTGAGTTTTGTCTTTGCCTCTGTTTTTGTGATGTATTACATTTACTGATTTGCATATATTGAACCATCCTTGCATCCCTGAGATGAAGCCTACTTTGTCATGGTCAGGTTCCCAATATCAGGATCTTTGTGATGATTTGTTGCATTCTGTTTACCAGTATCTTCTTTAGCATTTTTGAATATGTGTTCATTAAAGACCTTTGTCTATAGTTTCATTTCTTGGTTAGATCCTTGTCTGGTTTTGGAATCAGAGTAATATTAGCTTTCTTCAATGACTTTGAGAGTGTTTCTTCCCTTTCTATTCCTTAAGGAGTTTGGGACCAACATTACTTTTATACCCAGAGAGGAAGTAACTTCCTCCCTATCCTCCTATCTCTACACTCAGTGCTTCAGAGAATAATATTATTATTGAAATATCCATTCTCCTGCCACAGTGAGAGCTTATAAAGGGCAGGGACTATATTTTATAATGGGATGTCTCTGGACATCATTCAATTCATAGTACCTGTTTAATTGGTATTAGGTGGATTAAATTGAATGTGTTTCGGAGCCACTTGCAGAAGTTCCCAGTATCAGGAAATGGAAGAACTAAGACTTGAATCCAGGCCTGAGCACTTTAGGTCCAGCACACCTCCCTCCTGCAGCTATCAGGGATAGCATAGAGAAGACCCAGAGGCAGAGGACAACTATTCATGGCTTCCACTTTCATCAGCTTTCCACTGAAATGAAAGAACCCGTAAGGACACTAAGCTACCAGAGAAGTGTCCTTGGGGTACCTGAAGTCTCCTTGTCATTTTGGCACTGCTGTCCAAATTTCTTTCTTTCCTGGGCCCTGCTCAGCCCCCACAAACCCAGCCCCTGGTTTTCTGGAAGCAGAATTCACACCTCCCCTCCCCCATTCTATTTGGTTTTCCAAACCTCTATCAGTATGATAGGAAGCTGGCTTTCTGAATGAGATGGGAGGAGACAAAGAAAGCCTCCCACTTCCATGCCCAGTTCATATTCCTGCTGCAACTGTATCTAAATTTGCAAAGCATCACCCTGCACCCCACCATCATGTGTCATCTTTTATGCATGGCCACCTCAGCTTTGCTGCTCAGGCAGTTGCTATGCAACCAAAGACCGCTCTGCAGGGGCCTGACATTAGTGAAAGCAAATTGACCAGAGGAGCCGTCATCCCGCATGCAAAGCAGCCAGGGCCCCATCTTCAGAAAAGCTGCCTGAGCTGAAGCCAGGCCACACTCTATCAGGGACCAGACACTTGGATCATGTCCTCCTCTGCCTAAGTGGCAGATACAGAAAAGCCTAAACTCTCTTTCTCCAGAATTGTCCCAAATCTGACCAGTGAAATAGCTGTCTTCAAGGAGCCTACACCTGCAGGCTCTAAAATTCTGAACCTCCAAAGGAATAAATGATAACTTCTGCAAGAAGGGGGAAAGCTACTACTCACTGAGCATTTACTATGGCCTGGGCACCGAGCAAGACATGAGATCAGTACAATGTAAAAACCTCTGGATTTCAGCCCAGCTTCACTGTTGCTCAGCTGTGTGGTGTGCATGCAAATCATTTATCAAGGCAGTACCAGCCACTGGAGAGGGCTGTCCTTTACAGGGTTATGAAAGGCTGTGGGGAGAGAGGCCAGTAGAGTAGCAAGAGCAAGAAGATGAAAAAATGAAGGGAGGACTGTCACTTGCACACCTAGTACTAAAGACCTCTGAGCTCCTATTAGGAGGAGCAGAAGTTTGCAGCTGGCAGTTCTGGTCTGCCTTTCTGCATTTCAGTTTTTCAGTTTAAAATGGGCATGATGATATCAACTCACAGAGTTAAATGGTTGACGTATATAAAGTTGCTAACCCCCCCCCAAAAAAAAAATCACTAAATGAAACCTATCTCTCTGAACTCTACATTGGCTCCTGATTGTCAGAAAAATTCGCCTTCCATAGGCCAATCTGGCCCTTTTGCTCATCCCTGGCTTCATCTTTCCCTACTCTCTATATTGCTGGACTTTTGCTTGGGTCACTGCTTCTCCTTGAAAGCCTCTTTCCTCACCTCTTTGCTTTCTGCTACCTAGTCCGTCTCTCAGCACTCAGGGAAATTGAACATTCAGCTTCAGCCAGGCAAAATGGCATCTACCTTTAGTCCCAGTTACTTGGGAGGTTAACACAGGAGGATTGTTTGAGAGTAGGAGTTTAGGACCAGACCCTATCTTTAAAAAAAAAAAAAAAAAAAGTCACCTTCAATAGGCAAGTCTGCCGTTCCTGGTCATCCTTGATCCATTGTGTTTTTCCAGTGAAAAAAGGAGAAAGGAACAAGGAAGTAACACCCTTTTGTTCAGTGGAGAGTTTGTGAAGCTTTCTCAACTTTATGATGCAATCTTTCAAACCCAGTTGTGCTCTGAAGAATACCATTTTGTGGCTCCTGAAACCTCAGGACTATATCTCACTCTGAAGATGAACATAAGAGCAGTTTATGGACTTAGAAGACATTCAGCATGGTCGTAAGTGTCATTACAACACCTCAGTTTTGACCACTGTTTCACACTTGAAAGCCAACAATGAACTAATGCACAATTGCTTGTTAATATAGTAGCAACATCTTTATTTTTCATACCAATCAGTGAGGCAGATGTTACTCCCATTTGCTGAGGAAGAAACTGAGGCTCAGAGAGGAAGAAGGAAACACACAAGATCACAGGGTGAGTTGCTGGTGGTAAAGCAGGGCAGGTAGGCAGTCCTACATGCAAATGGACTGTGCAGTTGTAATGTAGGGACATGGACAATGTCATCAGTCATCTTTAACAGTCCAAACTGATTTACCCCAAACCCCACAAGTTACCAGTCAAAGCCACTCAGCTGTTTCTTATAAGGACAAAAACCCTCTGGCTTCTCAAACCCAGAGGCAGCAGATGGAGTGTGGAGATAATTTGCTCAGTAGTGTGCCCCTGGGCAAAGCAACTATATCCTCTAAGCCTGACTTTCCTTTCTCTGAAATGGAAGGTAAGGTTATCTGCTTTACCTCCTCATCCTTTTGGAAGGGCAAAAGTGATGCAGGTACCAAATACTAAAGTATAAAGTCTTGTTAATTATTAGTATACCCTTAAATGTGGCACTCCTCTAAACCAGAGGTGTAAAACCTGTTTCTGACAGCTGCATTTCCTTAATTATTCAATGTTGGGAATTGTGTTGTTGTCATTTAAAAGAAGACGTGCCAATTGTATTGCCTTCATGTTGTATTGAAAAGCATTTCTTCATTATTTGGACTAATTTCCAAACAAATTAAAAACTGTTGTAGCAGTCAAGCTCTGACTGCTCCATCTATTAGATTCAGATGATGGCAAATTCCTTAAAACACAGATATAAACAATTCTGGTAACACAATCTGATTTTGTAATTAATTTTCTGCCTGGGAAGGCAAGTCTCTTTCCCATTTTCCTTGCCCTCGAGTTCCTGACTGTTCTCCCATTTCTGAGTAGGAAAAAGTAGATTCTGTTCACTGGGATTTTGTTGCATGTAAAAAGACAAATTTTTTCTCATGTATCCTTTGATCACAGAGACGACCATGGTAAAAGAAGTTGAGAAGCTCTTCTATCATCAGATCTTGCTGGCATCTGTTCCTGCCCCTATATATCCTCCTTGGGGTATGGCCACATAGCGAACCAACTCTTGTCAGCAATCTGTACAGACCCTACCTGGGCTAGCTAGGGCCAGTCATCCCATGGGATGGTCAAGGTTATTAGAACTCAAGATGTGAGGCTAAAAGAGGAGAAATAAATTGAAAAACATCATCACTGGATCTTTAAATAGCAAGTGTTGCCTTGACTAGGCCCCATGAAGTAAATGGACATGTTACAAGTATCTGGGCCTAGCCTATGACTAGTTAGGACTCAGTCTCAGGCCAGTATGTGGCTTAATCTTTGGCTAGGTCAGACCTCAGCCTAGGGCCAAGTTTAGGGCTCAGGCTATAACCAAGATTAAGGTTCAGACTCTTAGCACAGTTAGGGTTCAGGCTGAGGCCAGATTAGGCCAGATCTATGGCCATGATTAGGGCTCAGTTGGGATCTAAGTCTAGGACTACTCACTGGTGAAGGTCAGGCTAAATCATGGTCAGGACTATGGTTCAATTTATGAGTAATTTAGACCTAGTCTCTGCTCAAGGATCCCATAGTCTAGTCATAGAGATAGTAAAGTGAAATTACTCTAACAAATATTAAGTGTCTCTTCCTCATTTCCCACTGAGAAACCACCAACAAGTTGTTTAATTGTTCTGCACCTCAATTTCTTCATTTGGAAAATAGGGCTAATGAGAATATCTATCATGAGACGATGGATGCAAATCCCTGTTGAAATACTAGTTTTCATTCTCTATTTACTTATTTATTTATTCATAGAAGAGTTTTGCGTTCCTCCTCTGCTACAAGCCACATGCTGAGAATTTGACCTACAAATAGGAATTTAGATGGGGCCTCCATAAGTAGAGAGGAGACAAATTTAGGAGAGGAGATAAGAAGAGGAGAAGTTTTGCTCATAATGAGGCAAGATGTTCTAATCAAGGTCTGGGAACTCAGAGGCAGCTCAAGTGTTGTCTAATGAAGGAGGTTTCCTAAGAAGATAAAATCTGTATAACTGTACTTTGAGAATAAATAACATTTTGCCAGATGAAGGACCCAGACAGAGAGAATATATACAAATATAAAGACACAGACAGGAAAGAGTAGTGTGTTCAGACCACCAGTACTGATCAGGGTAGCATAGTGGAAGGACATGAGAGGGAATGGAGAAGTCTGTGGAGGCCAAATCATGTAGCAGAGTTTGAACAATTTCCTATACATAATGGGAATCCTCTTTAGCATGACAGTTGCAATGGCATTGAGATGACAGTAATAAGTGGGCCAAGCCTATTTGATGCCCAGGACAAAGAGTACTGCTACCACCACCAAGCTTCACCCAGCTTGAGGGATCTCTCCCTTGGATAGCTACTCACCATGGAAATACCTGCTCAACATGCTCCTTGAAATGTTGCTCCTACATTATGACTGTCATCACACGATATTTCCTGGTGAGCTTTGTTTGGTTATTTTGGCTGTGTTTCTATTGGCAGGGTATGTGATGACACACTTCCTAATTAATCCAAAGTATCTCCCCCCTCTCTCCACAACATCTTTGCTAGTCTTCTATTTCTGTGTAACAAATCACCCAAAACTCAGAGGCTTAACACAAGCATTTATTTAGCTCAAAACTCTGTAGTTTGGTAATCTGAACTATCTTCAGGTGGATGATCCTCCAGCTTGTCTTTGCTAGACTCTTCATGTGTCTGTGTGTATCTGTGAGTCAGGTAGGAAACTCTGCCTTTGGGGGTTGGCAGACTGTCACCCAGGGGTCGGAGGCATCAACTGAGGCCTATGTCTTTTACTTTTTTGTCAGACTACCTAGGTTTGGTCATGTAGGGGTAGTTTCTGTGAAAATATAAATAAAAAGTAAAATAAAAGTTAAAAAGAGTTTCCAAAATGGAGAGAAAGGGTGGGGGAAGAGGATGAAAAATGAATTAAAGCATTGTGCTATGTCCAAGTACCAACTCCCTTACAAGGAATATGAATAATACATACTGCAAATAGGCACTAATAAAAATTAAAAGGAGAAAATATTCCAACTCTTTAATAATGTTGAATTCTGATCACAAAGATTAATGTAGCTGTCCTTCTGAAATCCTTGTATTTCCACAGACATTTTCCTTTTGAAAAATAATCTGTATTTGTCTTTACAAAAAGAATAGCAACAGAGAAATCTCCAAGGACTCTTGAGCTAGGCTTAGAAATGTCATATATTTATTGGCCAAACCAAAGTGTAAAGCCAACCTGAAATATGCTCTGCTACTTGAAGGGAGAATTTGCAAAGCATTGTGGCCATTTTCCTCACCTACTGTAAGATTTATGAAGTTTTCTCCATCACTATTGGCACATGCAAAGAAGAAAGAACATTCTAAAGAAAGTTTTAGTTGTTTTTGTTCATTAAGTTTTATCCTATAACCATAACAGATACTAGGAATATGGGATTACATATCCTCAGACCATGGCAGGCCAATAAATAGAACTCTTTGTTTAATTTATTACATTTATTATTATTTACTGATAGCTCCTCCTGCCTGTCAGAGATCAGTCAAATGACAGTGAAAAATGCATGCACAGCACTTCTTTCCATGGGGTTTATCCATCTAGTACATGAAGCATCTTAAACAGATAATTCATTAATTTGATAAGTATTATTTCTCAAATTTACTAGCCTTATAATTCATTTGCTTTGTGATTTTTTGTCTGTGGGGTTCTGACTTTTAAAGTGTTCTGTTACGGTCTTTGTCTCAATGTCCCCTCAAAGCTTCACATGGTCATAGAGCTTTTTCAGAGGTGGCTGCATCTAGAATATGTGGTGCTGGGATGGAGGTTGTGTGATTACTAATTCAGTCCACTGACTGGTTTGGCACCAATCCAATCTGATCAGTCTGGATCATCCATAAGAGGCAAAAAGACACTGTTAAACTCCCTTGTTCCTTTTTCTGTCTTCTGCCACCATGAACTGTCATCCGCTTTGCCTTTGAGCCAGCCAATTATGAACTGAAATCTCTACAAACTGTGAGCTAAGTACACTTTTCCTCCTTTAACTTTGGTTGTTGAGTATTTGGGGGTTTTTTGTAATTTTTATTCATTTTAATGAGAAAAAAGATAACATAGCAATGAAACAGTTTCAAAACAGGTTAGTAGGACATTTACAATAATTAATATATTGCATATTGTTGTCTTCATTGTAGTTATTCAAAGGACAAGATGCAGACATGATATCTTGTCTCAACAATATATTAGTACAAACTTTTATTCTCAATGAACTAAGAGAAAGTAGCTGTACATCTATCCTAACTCTTTGTGTATACATATATTTTTTTTACTTCCCCTGGTTGTTGAGTATTTTATCATTGCAATGAAAGAAAGGTAATTAAAATAACTTCTCTAACCCCAAGATTACATAAACAAATAATTTGTCCAGATGGGTTTTTTTTTTAAATAAGCACTTATAATCCTGGCTGGAGTCTCTCTTAACTTGTATCCCCTGGGAGAAAACCTAAGCAAAGCCAGAAGGTCAAGACCGAAATAAGGGAAACCCCAGGTTACCTCTAGGCCCAGAGTGTTGTGCTCACTTTATGTCCTGTACCCACTTCAGGGAGACACCATCCTATGTGAACACCCAAACTCCACACAATTTTCTGTTGCCATATCTCCTGCAGGCCCCCCATCATAGGGGCTTTCATGTACATCCTAATGAATAAGTTGACATTTCAGCAGCACTTGGCTGGATTTCATTCTAGTGTACACATCAGACAAATATGCAAAGCTATAGATGAATATGTAGTTTTATGTTCTCTCTCTTTTTTTCCATTGTTATAAGGAGCATTAAACAAATCCACCCCAGACACAGAACGAAAAAATAAATCTGAAAGCATCCTAAAGGTGAAGCTGTTTGTCCAAGTACTCTGCCTTGGAAGATCTCTGCTGGTGACGGAGCCAGCTTGGCAGCAGCACACAGGGAGGGTGTTCGTTCTCCTACTCCTTCCACTGCTCTCAATTTTGGCCTAGTATTTCCTTGAATCACAGTGGTAATGCATGAGACCTGGATTTGAGCACTAGTGGCCTGCTGTGGTCTGGGAAAATACAGCCCTAATGAGATCAGGAAAAAGACACAGCCAGTGGTACAGTACAGCTCCCTTTGTGTTTTTGGTGTTGAAACTTGAAGTGAAAACCTCAGTTAAAAGTAAAGCACATTTGGGATTTCTGATTGATTTGCCGGTCCCCACTCTGGGCAAGAATATCTCTGGGAACATTCAGGGGAGTAAAGGGAAAGGAGAAACTTTGCCATAGTGGCTGATCTTGGGTTCTCCAACACCATCAGGAGCAAGCTGCTCTCACCAACACTTCCATATCCAGCATGGAATGCGATAAGAAGGAAACTCACTTCACTCTTGTATTTGTGCAGTAAGTATTGTCTCTTTGGTGCATTGCTTTTCTAGTAGATGCTAGGATTACAACAGTGATCCAACCAGATCTGAATTCATGTCTGCAGAGAGCTTACATTCTAGTGAGGAGGTAGGCAATAAACAACATGCTTAAGAAGAAAAGAAAGGAGGGAATGAACAATGTCTTGGGGGAGTAATTTTATTTTTCCCATAATTTTATTGATAAACAAATAGCAATGAGATAGTGGCAAATCAAATCGGTAGGACAGTTTCAATAATTAACACACTGCATACATTCTTCCTAGTGGTTAATTGCTGTACAAGAATCATTCTATTCATTAAGAGAATGTAACTATATATCTATCCAAACCACTTTGAATACACAGATACAATCATCTGTATACCTTTTTTTGTTAAGTTCCGTTATTTGAATATTATAGGTGTGTAAAC
>NW_004524683.1:3549636-3559585 GCF_000260255.1 Octodon degus | reverse complement strand
ATATATATGATAGCTAAGTTAATTGTACTACTAATTTTTTATTGGTTAATTGAAAGGAACAATTAATGATTAATTTTTGGACCAACTTTACATGTTTATGTCTGGTGAGCTGAACAATCAAATTGAAGACAATAATATGCAATGTAACAACCATTATTGAACTCCTATCATCTTGTTTTCTGAAGTTCTATATTGCTTCTATGTTTTTATTGTGTTTATTCTTTTTAAAATAGAATAATTTTAAAAAGAAAGAAAATTGGGTTGTCAAAGACGGCTTTATGCAGAAAGTAACATTTGAGCAAACATTTGGAGTAGATGAAAGATAGAAGGGCACAGAGATCAAAACAAAAATCAATGGCCGAAATACAAGAGAAGTGTGCCATGCTGAAGCCAGGAGGGGAACACCAAAGCCCATCCAGGAGGTTAAGGGACACTTACCGTGGAGGTGATGGCTAAGAGGGCATTTCAGGGATGAGTAGGAGCTCACACAGCTGGCACAGCTACATGCAAATTCTAGCAGAGAAAAAGCATGTGGAAAAACATCACAGATCCAGGAAACACTGCAGTATGAGCCATGAATGCCAGTGACCCACTCAATGTCAAAAACAGTGAGTTCTATCAACAAACACTCAGTATGTTAGTAGTGAATAGCATCACTGCTTAAGTGTGGGAGACACTGTTAGTTATTTCCCTCATGTTGACTCCTTGATCTTCATAACAACCTTGTCAAGTACTGTTTCTAACCCCACTTTACCAAAGGGGCTAAGGATTCATCCAAGGTTCCCCATCTTTTAAGTGCTAGAGTCAAGTTTGAATGCCACTGGGCTGGTTTCTATAGTCATGTCCATGGCCTTTGAGCCCAGTGGCTTCTAAAGTTCATTTGGCTCAGACTTTTGAGGCCTAGAGGAGGTAAGGGCCCAGCCAAGTTCATATGAGTAATAATAGACACCTCATCTGTATCCCAGGACTTGTGGCCACCACATAGTAGATTTTCATTTCTCTACAGATAAAACTCCTAGGGCTCACCCATTCCAGTGTTTTTGATATTTTTTTTCATGTTGCCTACTTAAAGAATCTTTTAAACAGTTTTTCACCAAATTTTCCTTCCTTACGAAATTTTAATACCATGAATATCTATCTGTTTAGGTGCTACATATATTTTATTCATTAAAAGGAGAGTAAGCTTTTTTCACATACACTCAAAAATCACTTGGCCCTTGTCAGGGCAATACTGCGCCCTGTGAGAATGCATGATCTAATCTAACACCTTCAGGTTGTAGTTGAAGAGATAGACCCGAGGGAGAGGCAGGGAAAAGCCTCCAGGTCACTTAGCTAATACTGATGGGGTCAAGAGAAGATTCCAGGACTCCTGGCTCTCCCACACCCATGTTCCTCACACTCATACAGGCCTTCCCTTCCACATCTTGGGGATCCCCCCAAGCTCAAGTCACCAACTTTCTCAGAGTGTGTCATCTGTAACTAAGACCTCAGCCCACCCCAACTCCCGACTCCCTGAGTTAACGGCCATGGACCAGTCTGTCAGGTGATGCACAGGGTCACCTGGAGTTTCCTTTACAGAGGACTGCAGGAAAGAACAATATTGTTCCACTCAGGTCTGCACCGTGGGCCAGCAGAGATTGCACTGGCAGCTTCCTCGGAGGTTCAGCCCCATCACCTTTTCCAAATGCAAGACAAGCATAAAACTACTGCAGCAATGGAAAAAAATCAACTTGGAAATAATTAAACAGCAAGGCAGCCACCCATAATGATATTCTGCAGCACACTTTGGGGACAGTTTGCTGCAAAAGCACCCGAGCACTCTGGTTGTTTAATTAACATTGAAACGGCAGTTCCACAAGAACTAAAAACCCCGTTAATTTATGTGTCTCTTAATGATGCTCATTTAAATACTGTCAACTTTCCCTCAGTTTAATATTCATGATTTTGAGTCATTAAAACACCATGATTAGCTTAGGGAGGGGGAAAAAAGGACTTTCTTATACATTCAGAAACACAAACTGTCTGAAGGCAACAATTTCCAAACACTTGCCGGTCTCCCTTGGTACCCTCTGCCCCAGAAGTCCAGCTCCTGAGAGGAGCTGTCCACCAGCAGAGGTGTTTTGGGGCTGGGGATAGTTCACCAGGTAGAGTGCAATTGTATCATCTTCTGCCCACTCACCTTCAGCACCAAGCCGGGGCTCCTCTTGCTGCCAGCAGTGATGGGCTGAGGAGCCAGCTGGCAAGTGCAGAAACTAGATCTGTACCAAGAGACCAAGTCCTAAGCCCGAGGGCCTCAAAGTATGTTAATCATGGCTAAAAATTAGGCTTGTCTGAAATATGTTTCTGGGGGAAAGGGACACTGAGGGCTGGTTGGAGTAAGAAGCTAATGAGGCGGTAGGCCTGCAGCCCAGGAGGGACTGGAAATGGCCCCGTAGAGAACACACAGGAAGGGAAGGCAAGGTCCCTTATGTCAGCCACACAAACATATGCAAACTATGGTTAGCCCACATGATAGTCACAGGCTCAACACACACAAATCCTCACAGAGACATTGTATACCCTGAGAAAAAGCACACAGCAACCAGTCAGGTCAAGGTTACTGAACTCTGACTACTATCCAAATACTATGGACATATGTTGTGCTCTGATGTCTCCAAACTGACTGAGAAAAGGAAGACAGACAGTGAGCAGGCAAGGATCAACAGACGGAGTTAAGGCTAAGGGTAGTTGTCAGTGGGCAGGGGGAGAGAACAGGGCAGCTCATGGGAAATTGGACTGCATAAGAGCCAGTCTGAGGGGGGCTAGGTGCTTTCTAAATATCTACTTCTAACCCCTTCTCAAGCTCATTCTCTCTCTCTCTCTCTCTCTCTCTCTCTCTCTCTCTCTCTCTCTCTCTCACTTGCTCTCTCACTCTCGCTCTCTCACGCTCTCTTTCTTTCGCTCTCTGGCGCTCTCTCTCTCTGGCTCTCTCTCTGTTTCTTTCTCTGTTTCTGTCTGTCTGTCTGTCTGTCTGTCTGTCTCTCTCTCTCTCTCTCTCTCTCTCTCTCTCTCTCTCTCAGGAGACAGGTGTGTGAAGCATCATGGGAGCCAACTGCAGCAGACAAACCACTGACTTCCACTCCATGCAGAACTATGTTTTGCTACCTGTACAACATTGGAAAGGGACTTAATAAATAAATACCTAAATACTTCAGCTGCAAAACTTAGATAATAACATCTAATATCACTTTTATTGAAAATACCTCTTAATAGGTGCATTATCCCACTAGAATATGAATTATTTGAGAGAAGAATAATACCCAATTTGTCTCCATATTTTCAGGGCATGGCACATAGTAGGGACCAGATGGATACTGAAATGAACTGCTGACCTTACAGGAATGTCTTCATGAATAAATGAAACAAGTTGTATAAAGAGAATTCAATATATCTTTGCAAATTACTTGTAAGCAGCAGAGAATCAAGAAAGGATTCAAGACAGAATTTAAAGACTGGGGATGTATGTAGCTCAGTGGAAGAGTGCTTGCCTTGCATGTGCAAGGTCCTGAGGATCCCAGTGCTGCAGGAGGGACATGGGGAGAGAAAGAGGAGGAGAAAGAGAGGGAAATGGAGAGGGTGGAAGAGCAAGCAAAGATATTGGAAAAGGGGATTGAAGGAGGGGGGAGGGAGAGAGAGACAAATGGAGAGTGTAAATTTAAAGTGGACCTTAAAGGGATGGTGCAGTGTGGGTGCAAGGGAAAGAATTTTAAATTGAAAGAACAGCATGCAGAAAGGCCCAAATGAAGGAACCCCAGTTCTGCTTGGTTCCTTCTCACCACTCCTGGCCCTACCCACATACCTCCCCGTGGTCTTGCTAAGCTCTTTCCCAGCCCATTCTTGTCTATTCTCCCTCAGTCATCAGCTAAGTCCTATCAGACTTTAAGAACTGGCTCTGAAGTCATCAGGTTAGATGTTATTTCTGGTTGTATTGGTGAAGCTGCTTCTGTATGAGATTGGCTTTTGAATAGACAGACACAGTAAGGTGGATCACCCTCCCCAGGGTGGGTAAGCAGCATGCAGTCCACTGAGGACTTGAACAGAGCAAAAAACAGAGGAGAGCAGATTCATCCCCTTTCTACGTCCCCACACAAGCTAGTACATTGGTCTGTGTTTGGACTATGATTTTCACCACAGATCCTCTGGATCTCAGGCTTCAGACTTGAACAGGGATTCTTCTACTTGCTTTCTTGAGTCTCCAGGTTGTGGAGGATGCTGTGACACTTCCAACCTCCATACTGCATGAGCCAATTTCGTGTGTGTGTGTGTGTGTGTGTGTGTGTGTGTGTGTGTGTGTGTGTGGTTCCATTTCTTTAGAGAACTCTGATAGACATAAATGAAAAGCACACAAGCTGGGCAGAAGTGGCAATTACAGAATGTAGTCCTCAGATCCACTACACAAAAACAATTGTCACTATTGGCCACTGATGTCAAATCAAGCAAACTATGGCTTACCCATCTCCTTCCTTTTCCTCTATGCACCCACTGCCCCATCATCATTCACCAAGGTGTCACCTGTCTGCTAACGTGCTGCTCCATCCTCCACCACCCTGCCTTTCCACCCCGATTTCCACTGTCCCCTCTCAGGTCTCACCCATTTGCCAGCATTTCCATTACTCCTTGCATTCGGCAGCCACTCCCTGCTCCCTAAAATCCAGCTATATTGCCAAAGTATATGTATAGCCAAAGAAATTGAGCTAACAACCAAAGCCCTTCCTCAGCAGAAACCTAACTTCTTGACTTGACCTAGCACAAGCACAAGCACCATCAGGCTCTATGCCTGTCCAGCTTCACCTCACCACTAGGCCTTTCACCTGCTGTTTCCTTCACCAAGAAAATACTTTCTCCTCCTCATTTTCCCCTTCCTAAGGTAATTATTCCTCAGCTTTAAATCTTGGGCCTCAGTGTCACCTCCTCTAAGAAGCCTTCCCTGATGCCCCACGAGACTGAACTCTGACCATCTGCCAATGATCACACTACAGGATCTTGAGCAGTTTTCAGATAAGAGAGAAGTTGTTCATGTGAACAGAAGGAATGTAGTAAGAGGAGAATCCCCTGTAGGGCCTGCACCTTCCTGAATTATTTCTCTTTTAGAAACAGCCCTGAAAAATACCCATTCTCAACCCAGCATGTCTGTGTGGGCTTCACCAGGGTAGGTGAGGCTGCCAGAGAAGCAGTGGCTTCTTCCTGACCTTCTGCCTCTGCACGTTCCCCTGACTCACTGATGGAAAACATCCACCCCTTCTGGGCCTCTTCCTTATTTCATCACTTTAATAAATTAAGAACAGATTGAAAAGCAGGAAACATTGTCTCCTGGGCCCAGCACCCACATTCCAACTCAATTACAGGATTTGTTTCTCAGTCTGGCCAGACGCAGAGGCAGCTGGGAAGCAGCAGAGAGAGCGAAAGAGAGAGTTTAGAGGACAAACCCAAAGGCAGAGATTCAGTCCTAGCTCAGGCACGGCCGTGGCTCCAGGCAAATCCGTGGACTTTCCTGTGCCTTTCTGTCCTCATCTAACCTCTCCTGATCTGGAAAATGGGTGAAAACAGTGACAGTGGTGCCCACAGCAGCAAGAGCATGTCAAGTATAAAATTACTTTGTAAGCAACCAAATCCTAGGCAAGGTGAGACATGATTATTGCCGATTCCTTTGATTGCAGGTGCTGACTTCAGGCCCTTCATCATTTCTAGTAGCTTTCCCTGCAACTTTGAACCAACCAAAGCTCCTGTATTCCTTCAGGTCATTCTTCATTCTCCCACTACCTATGACTACTAAAACTGTGGAGAAGGACCCTAGAGATACTTAGTTATGTAACCCACTATTGCTGCTGCGCATGCCACTATTATCCTCCACTAATAACCAGAGTTCCTTAGCTGAAAAACCCATAGGTTTGGGAGAGCTGAGAAACACAGTTTGTTCCTGGCTGCACTGTTTGATTTCTTGCCAATAAAGTCACTTCCATAGCTGGCAGTTTCAGTTTGTCTGTGTATGAAATGAGGGCATAAGGGGATAATCCTTGTTTTGATAACCTCACAGGGTGTTGATTAAGATTAAATTAGACCTTTTACAAGCTGTAAACCTCCATACAAATGTACTGTTGTTAAAAGGATATTAATAATTCTATTTTTATAATAGTGGCTAAATAGCGATGAAGCAGAATATTCCAGCTGCCTGATTATGTGTCCTCTTCCTTAGGAAAGAGAATTTCATAGCCTCCTTTGAGCAACCCTTTTGAGTTCTATACCATCTGTGATATTGGAAGTCCTTCCATCTATAACCCAATTATCTCATGCTGTAGGTTAAACCATTCTTTATTTTCCACTCTTAGTGGGAAAGGAGAATAAGGTCACTGTGTTCTTTAAGAAAACTTTAACCAATTTAAAACCATTCACAAGACACCCTTCTTCCTTCTGACATGCCATCTGAAGAGAGGATATTGGGGGAAAGTGATGAATTCTGTTTTGGAAAGGTAGGCTAGAGGTGCAGGTAAGACTTTCAACTGAGATGCACAATAGGTGAGCTGGAAATAAAGTCTGAAGGTTCAACAGAGTGTTCTGTGCTGAAAATAGTGGTGCAGGAGACCTCAGAACAAAAGTGGCCGCTGAATAGCTTCAGTCTCATTAAACTACTCTCCATTTCCGAGCCAAGTCATCCACTTTCATGCCTCTCTGCTTTTGTTCTTGCTGTTCTTTCTGCTTAGAATGTCCTCTCCCCCAAATCCTGGATAAAATCCTGTGCATCATCCCCAGAAAGGCCCTGACATTGCTAGAGATTTTGCTCATATTTCAACAAAGTGTGGCAAGGTAGTTTCTATATTCCAGGCACTGCACAAGTTGCTTTGCAAGCTCTATTCTACTTGGTCCTCACAATACCACTATGAGGTAAGCATTATTATTTTCACTTCACAGATAAGAAACTCACCAATCTGTCCGAAGCCACACAACAGTTAGGGGTAGAACTAAGATTCAAACCAGGGTCTTCAGATAACAGTTCCAGAAGTTGTGTTGCTCCAAATGCTTCCAACCACTACATTTGCCAGAGATATAAGGTACAGGTGAGTCTGCTTCCAGTTCTGAAAGTCAGACTCAAACAACAGTCTTCTCTGAATTAAGATAGTCATCTGGCTTGGGGTTGAGTTAGCAAGGTAAATTAGCTGGTCAGTGGCAAGAGCTTTTCACTGTTTTAGAGCTCAGAGCTTAGCGTCTCTGGAACTCTCCGTGGTGCTGATGCAACTTCCATCTGCCATCCCTGAAAATGTGTTCTCCCCAAATCCACTGAGTAGATTAGTCAAGAACGGTACCTCAGCCAGATATTTCCTTCATTTTCAACCTCACACAACTCTCACCTTTTGATATAATCCTTCAAGACTTGGCTCTCACTGACTTCTCAATGGCTTTTTTGGGTTTCTCAGAAAGAGTTCTTGGGTACCTGCTATGTGTCAGGCACTGTGGAAATGACCTTCAGGTTGGTATGACCTTCAGGCATACCAACATACCACATATTGCATACCAGCATTGTATAATTATCTGTTATGTTTATTATTCTCTCCTCTTCATCACTAAAAATTGTTAAGGTCTACATAGACATAAATTATTGCTTATCTATTGCTTTATCCCCAGGAACTAGAATAGTGTCTGGTGTATGTTGGGTGGGTAGTAAATACTTTCTGAATGAGTTATCTAATAATATGCAAACATCAACATAATATAAAAAATATGATGACTGCTTTTCACGCTAAGACTGGGCAAATGTCTTCTCATGAGTCTTCTCCAAACATAAATTTATGGTGAGCTTTGAGAGAACTGGAAGTGCTAAAGCCAGCAAGGACAGTAGTTACAGCTGTGTGGGAAGGTTTAGAAGAGTGCTATGTTCACCAGTAGTCTATCCCAGGACAATACTGAACGGTCTTCAGTATTGAGACCATGGAGACTTGGATTTTAAAAAAGAGAACAGAAGGGGCCGGGGAGATGGCTCAGTGGAATAAGCGCCTCTCTGGCAAGTGCAAGGGCTTGAGCGAGAAAAGACACCCTCACAGAAAATCATAAAACCTTTTAAGAAGTTTACTGCAGTAAGAATGGACTTAATGAGCTCCACTCTTGCTCCGGTGAACTTATGCATCTTAGCAGCCAGTATTACCCTGGAACCACAGATTCGCCTCAGTGTCTGAGCAAAAGCAGCTCAGTCTGAGAATAGCATTCAGATTTGTTCAGTGAGTGGTTCCAAATCAACAGAAATTTTTAAGTTCACTAATATATAGAATGTGTTTCTGCTGATATCTAATCTCAGTTGGTGAGACACTAAATAAATTAGGCCCCCCTTTCTCCAATTAAGTGAAATTCTATACAATGTTTAACATTCCCTATTCACTTTCTTTCTTGGGCTGCTTTTTCTACTCTGGGGAGCCTTTCTCAATGTGCCTGCACTGACAAGGATCTTACACAATAAAATAGGAATTTTGGTTTCTGTCGTGAAGATTATGAGGAGAAGAGAATCAAGGATGAATTATAGGATTTTTTTTAAATTTGTGTGTGTGTGTGTGTGTGTGTGTGTGTGTGTGTGGCCAGTTCAGCCCACCAGGGGGCGGGACTGGCTGGCATGTGGTGCTGGGGGATTGAACTGCAGTCCCTGTGTCCCTATGTTTTGCTAAGCTTGTTCTAAGTAGGTGCGTTAGACCACTGAGCCATCTCACCAGCCCAATTATAGGATTTTTAAAAATTATAGGATTTAGAATCTTGACTTTTCATTGTTGTTCTCTATTATAAATTGCCAAGATTAGGAAATATGAGCATACTTTCTTTACAAGATTATTTCTGCCACAATCTCCACTTATGATCAAAGTGGTAAAATGAATAGGATGTTCCTTCCCAACTCCTTCACACAAAAAGATAAGGAATAACGATTTTCAAGATATCAAACATAAAGCAACATAGGACAAGGTCTAAGGAACAATAAACAAGTGGAACAGCCCTAGGCTTCAGCTCAGGCCTGGGAATCTGATGGACTCCGTGGATTCCCTGAATTGGAAAGTCTGAGCTGAGAGTCCAGGGGCAAGAAAGCAACCAGAGTTCACAGGACAGAGTACTAGAGACAGAGAACACTGCACAGAGAGAATTCTAGCAGTCTATGAAGATTTTCCCCCTTAGGCTCAGAGTGCCTATGTGTGATAATGTGTAAGCCCAAGGAAAGACCTACTAGTACCCAGAATTTACATAGGTTAAGAAATAGTGTGCTCGCTTCGGCAGCACATATACTAAAATTGGAACGATACAGAGAAGATTAGCATGGCCCCTGTGCAAGGATGACACACAAATTCCTGAAGCGTTCCATATTTTTATTCAAAGTGGTTGGGATAGATATATAGTTACATTCTCTTAATGAATAGAGGGATTTTTTTCTAATGGTGTTTGTAAATAGGATATCTTATCCACATCTTGTACAGCAATTAACCACTAGGAAGAATGTATGCAATGTGCTAATTATTGAAACTGTCCTAAAAAAAAAAAAAAAGGATAAATTTGAGGCTTTTGTAGATAAACGAATGCAGGTAGAGACTATAATAGCAAGTGAAATAAATCAGATCCACATGTATAAACATTGTATCATCTCACTAGTGTGAGAACTTGAAAAGTAATTAAAATTTAAAAGGTACCATAGATACCTATTGTGAAAAGGAAAGAATTTGTTCAATAGGAAGGAAAAACTGGAATGAGTAAAAGGACAAATGAAAGAAGGGAAAAATATATATTCCAGTATATGTGCAGAATGGTTTGGGTAATCGGACTGTCACTTTCTGCTGGTCTTTTGAAAGGAGCAGTTAATCCTTACTTTTTAAAATTTCTTCTTCTTCTTCTTCTTCTTCTTCTTCTTCTTCTTCTTCTTCTTCTTCTTCTTCTTCTTCTTCTTCTTCTTCTT
>NW_004524683.1:3498312-3549536 GCF_000260255.1 Octodon degus | reverse complement strand
CTTCTCTTCTTTTGAATTCTTACAAATTTTATTATTGTTTTATTTTATTTTTCCTTTAAATGAATCTTGCATGTTTATATCTGGTAACCTGAGCAACAACTTTGAAGATAGCATCATGTAATACAACAACAATTATTGAATTCCTACTACTTTGTTTAGTGAAATTTTGTATTACTTCTAATGTTTTTATCAGTCACTATTTTGTATTCTTTAAGAAATATAAAAATAAGTCTTGTATCCATAACTTTTCAAAAAAAAAGAAATAGTGTCTGTTCCTAGCAGCCAATTTAAAGGAAAAAATACAAATCATAATTCAAACAGCATTAGGTCGAGTACTCATTCACAAGGATCTTGCCTCACTTATGGAGAACAATTAGCTCTGAATTCTGAAATAGAACCTGTTCTAATTCTCCCTAATAAATCTTAAAATAAAGACCCAAAATGATCAAAATTTTTCCAAGTAGTTGAACTATATCACAATGCAAAATTAAAAAACAGTATTTAAAGAAATGTAAAAATAGTCAAGGTAAAATTCACAATGTCTAGAATCCGAAGACCTTCAGGCATGCAAAGAAGCAGGAAAATATGAATGATATTGAAGAGAAGCATCAGCGAGGACAAACCCAATAAGGACTGACTGACATAAGAAACAAGGGCCTTGGGCTGGTGAGATGGCTCAGTGGTCTAAAGCACCTACTTAGAACAAGCTTCGCAAAGCACAGCGACCACGGTTCAATCCCCAGCACCACATGCCAGCCAGCCCCGCCCCCTGGTGGGCTGAGCTGGCTACACACACAAAAATAAATAAATAAATAAATAAAATTTTAAAAAAGAAAAAAAGAAACAAGGGCCTTAAACAGTTCTTATGATAGCATTCTCTACAATCAAAAAGTTATTAGAGTCATTAAAAAAGACCCAAAATTAACTTCTAGAGATAAAAACTGCAGTGTCTAAGCCAAAAATTGTATTAGATTGATCAAGGATAAATTAGACCTTGAAAAAAAATTAGTGAAGTTAAAAGAGTAGAATAGAAATTATTCAAAAGAAAGCTGTAAGTTCACAGACCCAAGAAGCTCAAAGAACCTCAAAGAGACACAGGAAGTTAAGAAAGACACATCCAGGCATAACCATTTTCTGAAAATTAGTGACAAAAGAAAATCTTAAAAGCTGTCATGGGAGAAAAGACACATGTGAGGAGAAAAGACACATTATACAGTGAAAAATGAAGATAAGGTGAAAACAGAATTCCAGTCAAAAACAATGGAAACCAGACAACACTGGAGCAGTGTATTCAAAGTCTAAAAAGAAAGCTCTGTCCACCATTCCCAGTAAAAAATACCTCTCAAAGGTGAAGACAAAATAAATATTTTTGACATGCGAAAGCCAAAAGAATTCATCACCAGAGAACAGCACTATAAAAAACACTGAAGAAAAATAATTCACTCAGGAAGAATGTGTAAGGAAATATGAATCCTCACAATGGAATTTAAAAAAAAACTAGAAATAGCAACTACAGGGCTGAATGCATAAGAATTTAAAATTATTATTTAAATCTCTTTAAAAGATAATTGACAGTTTAAACAAAATAATAGCAATGTATTGCAGAGCTTAGAAGTGTGGCAAAGTTAGTATAAAAACCAAGAGAGAAGAAATGAAAGTGTACATTGCAGGTTCCTATATTACATATGTGAAGTGTCACAGTATCACTTGAAAGTAGAGATGATTTTAAAGACGTATTATATAACCTCTAAAGTAACCATAAAATAACACACTAAGAGCAATAAACTAATAAAAGAGATAAAATGGAATCATTAAAAAATAGTGTTGTGCCAAAGGATGACAGACAGAAATCTACCCGCATCAAAAATGGTTTTACATGTAAATGGCCCCCTGTTGCCCCGAGCCCATTGAAATGAACATCAGTGAAGTGCGCATCCCTCATATGTGAATTCAGTCCTCAAAGCCTTCCTCTGAGGTAGGCAGGTCACAGGTTATTGTCTCCTACAGTGGATTAGGAACCTAAGGCCTCCTGGGGCAACTTTCTCAGGTCAACAGCAAGTTAGCAAGCGAATCCCTGATCTTTAAAATCCATCCCAAATCAAAGCTGCTTCAACCAAGTCCAGAAACAGATTCTCTCCTTCATAAACTCATTTATTCCCACATACCCCCACTCTGTGTGCTCTCTCTCTCTCTCCCCCCTCCCTCCCTCCCTCCCTCCCTCCTATTTGGCATGAATTAATGATGAGCCTGCCTGCCCAATTACCAGGGCTAAGTGCTCTCCCACTGGGAGCAGCTCCCACAAAGCACTAAGTGATGTTGGACTCACCAAAGGGGCCCCGCCCAGTCAGGCCTAGAGCCCTCCTGGGTCCGGGCTTAGAGGAAGCAGCTTTCCAATTAGCTCTTGCCAGACAGACTGGCTTCTTTGCACAGCAAATTGGGTTACAGAGCTCTCCTCCAGCTGGCCTTGTCTGGTCCCACTTGCCCCAGCAAACAGGATGCTAATCAACTGCGAGGCCGAGGCTGCTGGCTTCAAGCACCCGGGAAGGAAGGTACCCAGAGACCTGGGTCCTGTCTCACTGATGTGGCATCCTATAAGGCAACAGATGTGCCCAACACCAGATGAACCATGGACTAGGAATCCGGGCAACTGGGCCAAACAGAAAACACTGTTGAAAGGAAAGGAATCAATACCCTATACTTTCACCCTGCCAATAACTACACCAGTAGATGAGGATGAGAGTTAGTGCTGCCCTCTTTGATGTCAGGCTGGCCTTCTTCTGACCTCCTTCTTCTCTAACACTTCAAAGATAGCCCAAAAATGTCATTTAATTCTGGAAGGAAATGGTGAAGAGAGATAGGCATAAGACTTCATCATGAGGCACCTTGCGTCTGCTCTTCCTGGGCTTGCCGAGGATCTCACCCAGAGCTGGCACCTTGTTTCCACATCTCTTAACAAGATCTGGCCTGCTCTGCCACTCCCCCTAGTGGTCATTGTCATGTTTCACTGCTGGGCTCTCTACCCTAGAGAGCAGGAAAACACTTTACACAGAATTTCAAAGACATTAACTCCCTTGATCCTTACAATAACTCTGTTAAGTTGACTAATCAAGGACTGTAGTTCCCATTTTGGAGGGCAAGAAACAATTTTAAATATGGAAGGAGTGAGCTCAGAACCAGTTTCAAACAGCTAGTTCTGAAGCCCAGTTCTCTCCCCAGCTCACAGCAGTACCAGAGAAAATGCTGAACTCCCTCTGGGGAAAGTGTGCTTGTCTTGCCCAGCAAGGCTGAGGGCTGGGTGTGTCTTCTACCATGCTGTAAAGCTCACCTTTGCATCATATGTACATTTGGCCTAAATCAGCTCCTGGCTTTGACTAAGAGCAATAGTGAGGGGTCCCAGTACAAGTCACTTACATATCCATCCAACTTTAAATCTACCCAGCACATGTTTATCAGTACCTGTCATGTTCTATTTATGAGAGACACCACAGAGAACCAGGCCAACTCTCTGCATCAGGGAGCTACAAGCTTGTTAGGAAAACAAATAGATAATGACAACACAGTGTGGACAGTGCATGACTGGGTGCCACAGGACCTGTAAGACACCCAGCCTGGATCCCTGACCCAGAAGAAAGGCAACAAGGTGACACCTGAATCAAGCATAAGAATCAGTAGGTATTTCTTTGGTCTACTGATAACAGAAGGGAGGGAAGAAGGGTGAATGGAGAACACTTCCAGTCATATGTAATAATGAAGAAAAGCCAAACATACACACACACACACACGCATGCACATACATGCACATGCACAGGTGCACACAAACAGTGCTTTCAGAGAACTTCCCAGTCTGGCTGTAGCCTGGAGCATGAGGCCTGGCCTGGGGCTTTGGACCAGACCATGAGGCTTCCTTCCACCCAGCCATCCAGGTCAAGGCCTTGTCATGATGCACTCTCTGTGACATGGTGGCCACAATCCCACAGCTAGCTGGGTTTACAGTCTAATGTTCTTACACCAGTCGGGGAGCTTAGCAGAGACAGGGCCTCTGGGGTGTGAGCAGCTGGCAATGCTGAAGAGTGTCTGCCAGGAGAATTCGGCTGAGAACACTTCCCGTTCCCAGGAGGTCCAAGGGCCCTGTTGTTCTTCCCTTGTGGAATCCTTGAGATCACACCGTCATTTATAATTCACTCAACAAACACTCACTGGGCTCTTGCCTGGGCTAGGCTCTGAGCTAAGCTTGAGGGGTGCAAAGATGAAAAGACACGGCTCATTCCCTTGAGGGACACATGGCTCTAAGGGTCAGGGAGCAGACCGTGAAATCATCACAGTGCTGTAGGAGGCAGGAAGGGGATCTGAGCTGGGCTTTAGGGGAGGGAGTCAGAGTTTGCTGTGCAGAAAAGAGCATCCAGAAAACAGGAAGAGCAGATAGATGTGAAGCCATAAAAGGGCTCCAGGGTGCAGGCAGAGGTGGTTGTGTGTCATCGTACATGGGAGATGATCAGACCACAAGGGATCGGTGTGGCCAGACTGGGAGCTGGGTTGCACTGCTAAGGTCAGGCTTGACTTTTATAAAGGTGACTCTGGAGGACAGTGAATAATGTGGAGGGCAGAAGGATTCTACTGAGCTGCTAAGGAAACAGAGTTGGCAGGGCCGAGGGACAGACTAAGGTAGAGATCCTCTGTATGTTACCTTTTAGTTACCATGCTTTGCTCACTGCATAAAGCATATGTGGGGGATTCTGTAAGCAGAGGTAAGTGAAAGCCCCTCATACAGACACCTACTTCCACCCCCAGTATTCACTGAGTCAGCACTAGTAAGGAGCTCTGGTGAAGAAGGCATGGATGAGAAAATGAGGATGCTGGAGCCAGCAGACAGCATCAGAACCACAAAGCTCTATGCCCAGACTCTCTAGGGAGATGTTATCCAGAAGGCCAGCCTAGTGGGCTATTTTTCTCAGACAGACCTTGTGGGAACACTTATCTCAGGACCTTCTTGGGGTTTGGGGTCCTGCGAACCTGGAAGGTCTGGCCTTCATCCTTTTGGTTGGTATCAAGTGATGCAGAAGTGACATGCCTACATCTTACCCTGAGTATCCCCGGCCTCTGGAACACAGGTTTATACCTGGCTGTCCCATCTTCCCTGTACAAATCTCAATAAGTCAGAAAACAATGTGTGGGGGAAAAAATAAAGCTCAGGGGAGTAAGTGACATCACTTAGTCACTTACTATACACAGGTGCTGTGCTAGGCATGTGATATCTTTTGTTTTCATCAAATAATAGCAACCCTGAGAAAATGGGGCTTATCCATAGTGTACTAGGTAGAAACTGATGCACAGAATGAAGATCTAACTTTTCTGGGTCATCCAAAATTGCCTTGGATCATGTCCATTAGTTTATCTATAATTGAAAGAACACATTAGAGAAAGTTGGAAAAACAAGAGAAAACTATATGCGATTCCATCATCCTAACACAATAACTATTATTTTGCATATCTCCTCCCTTTGGGAATATATTTGGAAGTTATTGTTCATACAGTTTGATTTTACTTTTTTCTTATATCAAAAATATTCTTCCAGGTTATTATGTTACCCTCAGAAGCGTTGTTTTCCATGGGCTGAAGACTGTCAGTGCAAACACATTTTAAGTAACCATTTCCCATGATCAGGTACTTAAATTGCTTCAAATCATTTAATATTATAAATAATCTTTTATTTGGAATAGTCTTCTTTTGGCAGGATTAGGCCAGGCTCCCAGAAACAGAAATATGCCAGACAGGACAGGAACATTGTCAGGTCTCTTGATGCCTAGTAGGAAATTCTGGATTCCTCCCTCTCCATGCCTCCTTACCTGGGAGACGGGAAAACTGGCCCTCCCCTCCAGCTGGTGATAATGATTCTGAGGCACAGAAGCTGTGTGACTTGGGCAATTCGTGTAACTTCTCTGTGTTTTTTCATAGGAGAAACAAGAGTGATGAAAGTAAGTGTGACTTTTGAGGGATATATAAATAAGGCTTGACGGGGTTATTTTTATGCAGAAAGCATGCAGCAGGACTCTTGGTTATTCTAGTAGTGATATCTGACGTGGAAGGCAAACAAGATCAGAAAAAGCTCCAACATTCCTGCCAGAAGGGGCTGCTGCAGGGCAGGGGCACCAGCCAGGTGCCTGGCTAGCACTTTGTGGAAATGGCCGATCAGCGCTAACGGTCCGACCATTAGTCCTACCCTCCTCCCAGTTCTGCCCTCCGGCTGTGGTGGCCTGATCTTATCGCCTTTTCATCAGGCTGCCTAACTGACCGGAAAATGCAAACGCATCCCTCAATGCAAGCAGCCTCCCCCAGCACTCTCCCCCTTCCGGGAAGCCAGGTCCCAGTGCCCGACGAGGAGCAGCACTTAATTCTTTATTGAAAACCATTAACTGGAGTTCAGTTCTCTGAGCCCCAGTTTCAAATTACCCACAGGAAATGTGGACGAGAGAGTGGCTTTCAAGGGCAGAGCCATCTCCTCCAACAGACTGGCTTCAGGACCTCGGCTGTGGGGACATTTTTACTTTGAGAGGGAATAACAACTGGACTACTGCAGCAATCTCTTCATCTCCTGCTGAGCATAACAGAAAACAAAGCATCCTCCTCTTCTCTCTCACAGGTCGCGCCACCATACATGGGAAGTCCCTTGGCCACAAGGTCACAGCAGCAGGCAGGAATTGAAGTGGCCCCAGAACTCTCACCAGCAAGCCACCCTGTCTCCCCACCCCAGCAAATGGCAACACCTTGGTAGATCTGGTCCTTGGAGAGTGTGGCAGGGGAGACAGAGAGAAGATAAAACCCTTGGCATTGAGAAGCTCCCAGTCTTAGCTGAGAAAGAGACAACCGGTTCTATCCTGGGCCTACCTCTATTACCTGGCACATTCAGTTATTTATTATCATGCAGGGGATATGCTTGGAAATCTAAGGCAAGGGGAAACTGGACCAAAGCAAGGGAACTGAAAAAAGTCTCATGATTTCTAGATCAACTAAAAGAAAATGTATTCACTCATTTTGGATTCCTTAAGGTCACATGTGTGTCAGGCATTGAGCAAAGTACTCTACAAATAGTTGCCACTGAACCCTGCAAGTAGCCTTTTGAAGTAGTTATGATTATTATCACCACTGATCAGTGAGAACAACAAATTCATTCATGATTATACACCAGTGCCAGCATTAGAACCCAGATCATAATTCCCTATTCTCTTTGTCTTGCTGTTTTCTAGAATCAAATACACAGTGAAAGAAAAAGGACAGAAAGAATTGAGGCCCTTTGTAAGGTCTCCAGGAAGTCTTCCAAGAGGTGAAGGCATCTGAGTTGAAGGATGCTTCTGTTGCCACATGGAAAAAGTAGAAAAGAATGTTCCTCACAAGGGCACTAACACAGGCAAGAACAAGGAGTATCAGAGGATAAGGTAAGTCAGCAATTGCTGCAACATCTGAATTAACCATGGAGAGTATAGGGAGACATTGCCCTATGAGAGGGTAAAGCCAAGAGAGAATTGGCAATACATCAACTGCCTTGCTTTTGATAAGGAACTGGATAAGGATTTTCATTTAAGAACCAAGAATGTTGGGCTTGTGCATCTCACCTCTCCTCCCAGCAACTTTAAGAAGCCCCTGAGCAAGAGGGATCTTGATGGTGGATCCAGGAAATTGTGCTGCTTACGATGTCTCTGATTCAGGGCTTCCTTCTCTTTACAAAAGAGTCACTAATAACCATTTCCCAGCACTGTAAGCTAATATTCCTTATGGTAGTTTGAAAATATTAGGTTTGGGGCCAGTGAGATGGCTCAGTGGACTAAGCTCTTACTTAGGCAAGTGCAGGGACCAGGGTTCGATCCCCTGCACCTTATGCTGTGCCAGCCCGCCCTTGGGTGCACTGAGCCAGCCACCAAGACCCGGCATGGCAGCACATACCTATAATCCCAGCACTCGGGAGGCTGAAAACAGGAGGTCACTAGGAGTCCAAGCTGCATAGCAAGACCCTGTACAAAACACATAAATAAATGAATAAATAAAATTTTTGAAAGAAAATATTAATTTTGTTTTATTCTGATTTACCTCCTCTTACAATCATGAATGCTGAAGCTCAGAGATATAGAAAATAGATATCTAGGGACATACTGAGCACATGTTTCATCTGAAAATTTATCTCAAATCTGGTGGACTTTTCTGCCTGCCTGACACATCTACAAACCAGTCCCAGCTCACCCCTCTGGAGGCCGACACACTAAGCTTGTGCCTCCACTCACCATGCCTGCTTCGATGGTTGAGGATGACATCTGCGTCCCTGGATCCCCTCTTTCCAGCTAAGCTCTCCCAAATTTTCACCCAATGGAATTTCCCAAACTTCAGTAAGGTTTAGCTGCCCTTGAGGAAGAAACAGGGAAAAAAGCAAACAATAGAAGGAGGTCCCTGGTGCCCTGACCAGAGTTTGCCAAATCCAGCATCAGAACCAGCACCCAGGCACTGGGAGCATCAGTGCAGCTACCTACCCATGGGAAACAGCAATCACAGCCTGATTGCCTTTCTAGTCCCTGAACTGCCACTACCACACTGGACACTAGCTCTAAAAGCCAAGAAACCTGTCTCTACCCAAACTTTGTCCCCTCCCAGCCCTTGATGGCCCCTTCTTTTTAGCTGGATCCATTTTCTTGGCCACCTTGCCTAATGCAATGCACACTCATTCCAGAAAATGCTGACCTCTGCTCCAAGCCGCCTTGTCGGCAGTTTCCCAGACATAGATGACTGTTTATTTATTTATTTTTGTGTTAGCAAAGAGGAGAAAATCACATCAGCTTAAAATGAATACTAATGAAATGCCTTCGTTAGCTTCCTTTGTGATAAGAATGAAAAATCGGATGTCTGCAGAAATGCTAGCCATATATTTCTTCCCCCCCCCCCAACCTTTTTCCTTTATTTCTTTCTTTTGCCCTTTCCTCTGATAGGAAGATCAGGGACACAAGAAGGAGAGTAAAGTCATTTCATAAAAAATATCTGCATTTTTAAGGGTGCTTTTGTTGCAGAGGGACGTGGCGGTGCAATTTCTCCAAACCCACTTTTCTCAGCCTGTAAAGCAAATGTACCTATTTGTCCTCTGCTGCAACAATGCCAGCTGCATTCAATCAACTGAGAAGCTGCAAGCCATAAACCTTCTTCCCTGGCTAAGGGGGGCTGGGTGGGGGAGGGAGGAAGAAGGAGGCATGCCATAAAAATTCATCAGAATAATGTAGGGATGAGACGCTCTCCGATCGCCGGCGAGCAATCAACCAATCACTCATTCTGTGGCATTTACAGCACGTCTCATTCCCCTGTTCCTTAAGGACAATTGATTTTTCCTGATTCCATTAGCATAACGGCGTGGAAAATGTCTGCAGTGCAATATTTCTGGAAAGTTCCAACAAGTAGGCTGGGCACTGGAGTGTGACCATCTCCATAAAGCTTCCTCAGGCTCTGCGGCAGATGCCACCACAGCAGCCACAAAATGCCCAGAGAGAATGCTGCAGTCAAAAATTTGGGGACCAAGTGCACCCCAGGGATGTCAAAGCAGGTAATTGGCTCTGATATGGAACCTCTTATCTCCTTATCCCTGAATACAGACGCACTCTTTTCTACAGGACAGGTTATAGTGGATTAGCAAAAAGCAAGCCCACCCAGCCCAGGAGAGACCATGTCACGTACTCAGAGCATTTGTGGGTTTTTGAAGCTCCTGGACTTAAGAGCTGAGATAAGAATGCTTAATGTGATTGCTCCTCCTGTGGAACGTGGAAATGAAGAGGGGCGGTGCCCAGAACCATTATTCTTCTCTGGCAGCTGGGTCTCCACTGAAAGAAAATGATGCTTGATGAAAGATCAGGGAGGCATATGTAGACACATACGCTTGGGTTCAAATCTCAGCTCTTAATTTTATTTTTAATATGTGGATGTGGCCCCAAATTTATTAACCTTTCCAATCCTCAGTTTCTCTGTGAAAACTGGAGGCCTACTTCATAAGTTGTTGGGAGAATTAAATGATAATACATGAAAATCACCTAGTATACTGGTAATGCAAAGTAACTGTTCAGCAAATCAAACTATCCCTCTCCCTTTCTCTACATTTCAATTTCCTTCTGTCCACCATCAGCACAATTCCTTCCCAGTGCCAGCTTCCGCTGGTCAACAGTGAAACTTTTCATGCCAAGAGGAAACGTGCAAAGCCAGAACACTTCCATCTGCTCCTGCAAGCAAGATTAACGCCACGCTGTGTGTTTTAGAACGTGCTTGGGAAGACTCTCTCCTCTTCATTTCCTGAGCCATCCCATTTCTTCTCTCACCTCCACCCCTTCTCAAGCTGCACCAGAGGGATCCTTCTAAACTACACATGTGACCATGTCATGTCCCTGATTAAAACTCTCAATGGCTTCTCATTGCCATCTCTGTCTTCAAGGTCCACCCCAGACTGGGCCTCTTCAGGAAATCTTTGACCCTCATGGCTCCTTTATAATTCTATTATCCATGTGCACATCTCACTGTGCTCATGTTTTTTTCTCCATCTTAGACTGCAGGCTCTGAAAGGGCAGTTTCCCGGTGCTGTTTCCCCAGGACCCCTTACAGTACCTGATTCATAGTATATATTCAGCTGATATTTGCTGAGAAAATCGCCTTACAAAAGCACGGCTAATCTCATGGGCTAAAGCTCTAGGTTTACCTCTGTGTCTACTGACGGCTGTGCAGGCTCTGGCCATGGTCCTGAATCTTAAAGACTGGAGGAGGAAAGAAAAAAGTAATAAAGATATCTTGAGTGTGTGGAAAACAATTCCCATCCATGGAGAGTGGTAAACAGCCAGTCTTTGGGGATCAGAGCAGTGCAGAGATTCTTGGGGCTTCTGCTCCTGTTCTGGCTCTGCTAGGAATACTCTATTCAAAACACATCTTTCTGGAATTCTCTTTTCCTCCTCTATCAAATGGGAACAAAGCCTGACCCTATGTCCCAAGATTGTTCAAAGAATTACAAAAGATGGCATCTGTGGATTTCCTTATAACTTTTTCTTTAAAAATTGGCCATAAAAGATCTCAGGGGCCAAGGAGATAGCTCAGCAGCATGAGTGCCTGCTTGGCAAGTGCAAGGTCCTGAGTTTGATCCCTGGTACAAAGTAAATAAATAAAACATCTCAAAGCTTTCCTCTAGGGCCAGCCAAATAGCTCAGCAGATTAAAGTGCCTAGTTAAGCATATGCAGGGTGTTCGATCCCTGGGCTTGCCGTGCTGGCCCTGCCCCCATGGCATGCTGAGACATCAGTTAAACTGGGTGTGGTGGCACACACCCATAATCCTAGAACTTGGGAGCCTGTAAACAGGAGGATCACTATGAGTCTGACCTATGCAGTGAGACCCTGTAGCCCCTGTAGCCCCTGTCCTAAATATAAAAAAAAAAAAAAAGCTTTCTTCTAGCCTTTTCAGTTGTCACTGATTAAGAAAAATTACACAGTAGCTATCTCTACTTCCTCATACCCAGCTTCCAGCCACTCCCACGTGGCTTCTGAACTCATCACTCTGACAAAACAACTCTCAATAATGACTTCATGCTGCTAAACCATTTTTCTATTCTCATTGTACTGCCTCTCCTAGGACTATATTTCTTGCTCTTAAGCACTTTTCTGAAGATGTAATTATACATTCCTTTCTATGACTGTTTTAGTAAATCTATTTTCCAACTAAACTGTGAACTCCATGAAGTTAGGAACTTTCTGGGTTTTTTCACCATGGCACTCACAGCTTCTGGCACAATACTCACAAGGAAGAGTCCCCCCCAAGACTTGGCAAGAAAGCAGGCAATGTGCCCAAATCAGGACTGGCTGTTCTCAGCACAGAGCGAGAGACCACTAGAAGACCTGAAACCTCAATGGGAGTCCCAGAGTTGATCGCTATCAAAACCAGGGCTTGGAAGTCTTGGAGCACCAGGGAAGCCTCAACTCCAGAATCCCACACAGCAGAGGATGGATGTACCCCTCAGAAAGAGAGGACTGATTTGCCTTTCCTGCTCCTTTCTATCTGTGCCCCCATACAGATGGGAGGATGTTCATTCATATTGGTGAGGGCAGATTGCTTTTCACTGTCTATTGATTAAAATGCTAACCCTCCAAGATACACTAAGAAAGAAGTTTACCGTTGCATTTACTTAATCTATACACAAGTTTACACATAACACTAACTATCACATAGGGGCTTTGCACTCAAAACTCCTAAGTAAGAATTCTAGCTTCTCCACTTACAATGGAGAGTGTATAGTAATTCTAATGTCAACCAGAATGTGATTTTAAATGTCCCAAAGGGTGGTAAGGGAAGGCTTATGACAAACTGGGAAAGAAGTATAATGGAGACAAGTTTCTCATGTGAGTCTTGAGTGGTGCACAGGATTTTTTTCCCATTAAACTTTGTTTTAATGGGCCTCAAAATTCTTTGGTTTGTTTGTTTGTTTGTTTGTTTGTTTGTTTTTTGTATTTTAGGGAAGGGTCTACAGGGTGTTCAGGGTCTCACTACTAGATCGGACTCCTAGTGATCCGCCTGTTTATACCCTCCCAAGAGCTGGAATTATAGGTGCGTGCCACCACGCCCAGTCTCAATTGCTCTCTCAGCATGCCCTGGGGTCAGGGTTGACACAGCAGGCCCAGGGATCAAACCGCTGGCCCCTACACCTGCTTGCAGGTGCTTTAACCCACTGAGCTATTTGACTGGCCCTGGGTCTCAAAATTCTGTGATGGATCTTTGGTCAAGTTGTTTCCATTTAAAAAAAAAAATACTGATTTTAAAAACTAATAACTTAAAAACTGCCACACACACACACACAAAAAAAAAGGTCCACAAAATGTTCTCCTTTCCTTCTGAAGGTTTTACATTGCATTGTTATCATTAACAAGTCTTTCACTATTAAACTTAAATGACCAATTGGGAGAAACAGTTTTGAGACCAGTCTTCCACCACTGATTAAGACTGGAGTGGCAGGTGTCAGGGATAATATTCATTTAGCATTCTGAGTTTTCTGGGCAGACTTGGTGACCTTGCCAGTTCCAGCAGCCTTCCTGTCCACAGCTTTGATGACACCCACAGCAACTGTCTGTCTCATGTTGCAAACAGTGAAAAGACCCTGAGGTGGGTAGTCAGAGAAGCTCTCAACACACATGGGTTTTCCTGGAACCATGTCAACATTGGCAGCATGACCAGATTTCAAAAACTTGGAATCATGTTCGAGCTTCTTACCAGACCAATTATCAATCTTTTCTTTCAGCTCAGCAAACTTGCAAGGAATGGGAGCTGTGTGACAGTCCAGGACAAGGCCATAGTCAGCACTGATCTAGCCAGGATGGTTCAGGATAATCACCTGAGCATTAAAACCAGCTGCTTGCACTGATGGGTCATTTCTGCTGTCACTGGCAACATTGCCATGCTGGACATCTTTGACACACACATTCTTGATATTGAAGCCCACATTGTCTCCAGGAAGAGCTTCACTCAAAGATTCATGGTGCATTTCAACAGACTTGACTTCAGTTGTGACTTTGACTGGAGCAAAGGTGACCACCATGCCAGGTTTGAGAACACCAGTCTCCACTGGGCCCACAGGGACAGTGCCGGTATTCACCAATCTTGTAGACATCCTGGAGGGACAGCTGCAAAGACTTGTCAGTTGGATGAGTGAGTGGAAGGATGCAATCCAAAGCTTCAAGCAGTGTGGTTCCACTGGCATTGCCATCTTTACAAGTGACCTTCCATACTTTGAACCAAGGCATGTTAGCACTTGGCTCTAGCATGTTGTCACCATTCCAACTAGAAATTGGCACAAAAGCTACAGTGTCAGCATTGTAGCCAATGTTCTTAATGTAGGTGCTGACTTCCTTAACAATTTCCTTGTATCTCTTCTGGCTATAGGGTGGCTCCATGGAATCCGTTTTGTTAACACCAACAATTAGTTGTTTCACACCCAGTGTGTAAGCCAAAGGGCATGCTCACAGGTCTGCCCATTCTTGGAGATACCAGCTTCAAATTTACCAACACCAGCAGCAACAATCAGGACAACACAGTCCCACAGTCTGCCTGAGATGTGCCTGCAATCATGTGTTTGATGAAGTCTCTGTGTCCAGGGGCATCAATGATGGTCACATAACACTTGCTGGTCTCAAATTTCCACAGGGAGATGTCAATGGTGATACCATGCTCATGCTCAGCTTTCAGCTTGTCCAAGACTCAGGCATACTTGAAGGAACCCTTCCCCATCTCAGCAGCCTCCTTCTCAAGTTTTTCAATGGTTCTTTTGTCGGTGCCACTGCATTTGTAGATCAGATGGCCGGTGGTGGTGGACTTGCTGGAGTCCATGTATCCAATGATGATGATATTAATGTGAGTCTTTTCCTTCCCCATGTTGGCTTTGATTTAGTGGTGGTTTTCACTCCACCTGTGCCCTCACAGCAAACCCACTGCAAGAAAGCAGTACATAGGATTTAATGACAAAGAAAAGTAGAGCCATCCCTGGTAAAGGGAAGAGAAAAGGAAAGGCAATATTCCCAGGATGGGAATTAAGTCTGTTTGATTGGATAGTAGGGGATTTGTGGACTATAAATGAGAAATGAGGCTATGAAAGTGAGTAGCATAGAGATTTAAATATCACTGAAATGCTCAGCAAGAACTGCTAACTTGTCCAAGGACACGAAGAATCAGTAGGGGATCTAGAGTTGGACTCTTAAAACCCATTTCTCTTAGCTCTTTGCCCTTATCTTTAACATGAGTAACAGTACAGCAGTTGGCAGGGGCAGAGCTGTCCTATTAACATGCACTTTAATAAGCAGAACTAGTGTGGCTACAGGGGAGGTGTTCAAAGACTCTGATTAAAAATAAAAGTGAAGTACAGGATAAAAGCGCAGAAATATGTACTGTCCACCTCTTCAAGGGGTATATTCTACTGCCCATCAAAGCCATGCTATGAATGGGTATCAATCTTTCCTGGGCATATCATATTAATATACTTAATAAAAGTTACACAGTCCCATGGGAAATTTTTTTCTTCAGAAATAATTATCTTCGGGCTGGGGAGATAGCTCAATAGAGTAAGCGCTTGCCTGACAAGCTCAAGGTCCTGAGTTCAATCCCCAGTACTGAAGAAAAAAAAAAAAAAAGAAAGAAAAGAAAAAAAGAAAGAAAGAATTATCTTCACTAAGACCTTTCATGGAAAATGTAAAGGTGAAAGTTCAGTCTAATTCACAAATTCTAAATTGTCACCAGTTGTGAATGTTAGTGGAGAGAGGTTGACATTGGAAGCAGACTGGGAGGTTAGAATATCAGAGGCTCTAGAATGTTCTGTGAGAATGCTTCAGCACCCTCTAGACTCTAAGAAATCCGAACCCGGGGTTATCCGGGCTCATGTCCAAAGATCCACTAAGACACTGCTTAGGACCTTCATCTCTCTTGGCCAACCTCAAACTCCAAATAAATCAAATAACAGATTTAGAGTCCATTAAGGGTTCTTTAGTCCAAAGGTAAAAGACAACAAAAACAGGTGAAATAAGGTCCTGCAGCTCTGTTGGGAAGATGCCAGAATGGAAACAGCTCTTTCAGGGTTGACCTGCATGAGGCCACTTTTTCCACCTGCCTCCCTGAGAAGCACTGAGTCCTTTCTTCATGTGATTTATCCCTGCTTCACTGTTGTGAGGTAGATAGCATGTCTCTAGTTCACATGCGAGGAGACGAAAGCCCAGAGAAGTTAGTGGCTTGCCTAAGGTCACCTGGAAAAGGAACAGTGGGTACAGATTCAAAGCAACACCTCTCTCAGAACCAAGTCTTTATGTTTCAGCACTAGCTTGGCACAGGATCCACCTTGGAACTCTAGGGCATGAGGACTCTCCCTACAGTAGAGTGATGTTACAGAAGTCAAGGAGAGGGGTTAATCATTGCTATAGAACGTTCTGTGAGAATGTTTCAGCACCCTCTAGACTCCAAGAAACCCAAACCCAGAGACCCAAAGTAGGAGGAGAATCAAAGGCTGTCTGCACCCACAATGAGAGCCAAGGTATGAGAGTGCTGACATGCCATGCTCATGTGGAGGAAACAAAGATGCCCAGGGTTTCTGAGTTTGGGATGGGAGCTCTAGCTTTGGAATTCAAAAGCAAAAGGGGCAGATAGTAGTACTGGTCCTTGAAAATGCTCTCAGCTGGGCCTGCCTCCCACCAGTTTGGGGTGAGACACATGGTGTGGCCGAGGATGGCAATGGGGCCTGAATGTCCACGGCTGTGTGGTAGGGATGCAGCTGCAAGTTCAGTAGAGACTAACGCTCATTCTCTTAGGAAGGTTCACAACTGACAGAGGTGGAACAGTATTCAGCTCTTCTCTATGCTGCACAAGCCTGCTGAGAGGACACTGGCTGGGAAATGTCTTCTGCAACCTCTGCCCTGGATTTGATTAACTCCTCCCTCTGACTTATGTAACATCTTCCTTAATACATGGTCATTGCCAGTTTGTGTGTCTACCTTCTTGTCCAGAAAGACAGATTCTTTGGGCAACAGACTTACATGTGAGTATATCCAAATCCCTAGAGTCTTGCATTAGTGCAAGTTTGGGACAGTTTGCTGACCTGGATAACAGATAGAGTGAGCACCTGAGAGCTGATGAGGGGTGGGATGAGCATGAGCTGGCCGTGTGTGTGTGTGTGTGTGTGTGTGTGTGTGTGTGTGTGGTGTGTGTGTGTGTGTGTGCATGGATACTGTGTCCTGGAGGCCAGGAGAGGAGGCAAAGAGGCCTGCCTCCCAGCAGGAGTGGAGGTCATTTCTAGAATTAAGCTGATTCCCCAGCCTACGACAGTTGCAGAGAACATTCAGTTGTCTGCACATCTTCCGAGCCCTGTAGTAGCAATAATGTGCTTTCTAATACAGTTCAACTGATTAAAACCACACTCAAGTTGGTATATGTCTTTTTTTTAGCAATACATCAGTATTTACATTTATTTCATGTATGTAGTTTAACACTCATTACTGAACAAAACTGGAATGCAAACAAATATACAAATACCATAATAAGCATTATCAAATAAAAGTCCTGCCACTCGTGTTATAAGCATATTAATGGACCTGGTGAGGAAAAGTGATGGAAGATTTGCAGCCCATGACATGTTTCTTTTTTTCAAAAGGAAACGCTCAGTAGCACCATAATGGTAATACTTAAAGGAACACATAGGATTGGAGCATTTTAACTGTTATTAATGAGGTTAAACTGCTTTCTTTAACAGTGAATTATACAGGAAGTTAACAGTACAGGCAGTATTTTGGCCAACTTCTGCTTATGTCAGCTGAACACCTTCCATAAACAAAGCAAAAATATGTAAAGCCAACCATATTCAGAGCTTTTGTACTTGGTACAGTCTCTGCACCACACTTTGATTTCATGGCTGGAAAAAATACAAATGTGTTAAAAACTGAGGTTATGTAAAGTTTTTCACTAAAGCTTGAGTGCTGCTGCTGTGCTGTCTCTCGGGTAGATGGTATATGTCTTAGTTACTTTTTACTCATTGCTGGGACAAATACTGGACACTCAGAATGAAGGAAGAAAAGGTTTATTTAGCTCACAGTTACTGGAGGGTTCAGTCCATATTCCGCTGGCTCCAAGGCAAACGACAGCAGTTCATGCAGCAGAAAACAATGAAGAGCAGAGGAGGAGCAGCAGCTGTGGCGTCCATCAAGCCTCTCTCTTCCTTCTACGCTAACTGCGAAGACCAGCGCTCCATGGCAAAGATCAGCGCTCCTCCAAAGTGGCGCAGCTGCCAAGATCAAGCTCCTCTGAAGACTGACTGGGACTTCTCCACAGAAGCAGGGCAGGGCGGCAGGAAACCAGGCAGGGTGGCTTCCTGCCTTTCTCAATGCCTGGGCCCTGCCCACCTGCAGGGCTAGGCCCCCATGCTGAGATCTGCCGGAGCTGATTCAGCCAAGTCAACACAATGTATCAACTAACACAGTATATATTTTAGAAAACTTCCAGAAATTTTCAGATAACCACCCCATCCTTGGCTAAAAATACCTGAGATTTAAGTTGTAATGTCAGAGCCTCACAGGTGCCATCAGAGGAACCCTTCCTTCCTAAGCCTGTCCACACTGTGGCCTGGTGTAGATGCCAACTGCAGGATGGTCTCCCCGCAGCCTCAGCCTTTCTACTTTCCACACCTATTGCCAAGTACAGTTCACTCACATCTCTGTGCCTTTGCAGATGTTTCCCCAGCTAGGATCCCCTCCCATCCTCTCCATCCCCACCACATCTGCCCAATCAGTCCAAACATAGGATCTGGTACATGTTAGGGACTGGCTTAATTTCAGTTTCCTCAGAAGCAGAGTCTAAAACAGTGACTCAGGTGCAGGTAATGATTTGGAAAATAATTCTAGTCCACCCTGGAAGACATGGAGAGATGAGACAGGGAAAGGAAGATAGTGGTATACTTGGATTTCTTATGCATGTTGTTGCCATCAGTAAGTAGGACCCAAATCCAGGAGCCAGGGTAGGATCAGAGTTGCCCTGCCCAAAGGGAGGGGAAGGTGGGAAGGTCCTCTCCTTGGTCTCTCTGGAAGACCCTAGTGCTTGGAAAGGATAAGGGTGGTGCATGTGATGGCCACTGGAAGTATCTGTTTCACTCATACTCATTTTATTGGATGAAAAAAAAAGTGTACAGAGATAATAATAATCACTAATGCTTACCGCTTGCTATGCATTAGGCATAGACTAAGTATTTTCTGTCCACAAATTTATTCATTCTTTTAAGAATTTTTGAAGTTATTAAGATGATTACTTTTCAGAAGACCAAACAGAAATGCAGAGAACTAAGTACTTTGCCCAAGTTCACTTAGCTAATAACTGACAGGACCAGGACTGCAGCTTGGCAGTCTGCTCTGGCAGTGCCATGCTCACTTTGCCTGCACAGAGATGCTCCACCTCAGAGTCCTAAAGATGCCATCTATGTCCATGCCATTGGGCCTATTATAGTCCTACTGGCCTTAGCTTCCAGATCTGTAAAATGGGCACAAAGTCATTGATTGCCACATTCACTGCCCAAGCTGTACCAGGTTTGGGTCAGACCTTCATCTCCACCTGGATGAGAAACTCTAGGAATCTCTCACCTCTGACATTACAGTCTTAGAAAGGCACAAATTCCTCCAGCCTTCTGGGACCACTTCAAGCAGATGCAAGCTCTGCATGGGCCTCATTTATTATCCCTTGAAGAGAAAGTGTCACACCATGCCCTGAGGAAAGGAACTTTTCTTTCTACCTTCTTTCTTTTATGCTCAGGTGAGGCTCCCAATTCACTGGGTATGGGAAACTCAATGCAGAGTCAGGTGCAAATCCCAGCTCTTCCACCACCAGCTGCATGACCTTTAGCAAATCAGACTCATGCAAGTCTCTGTTGCCTCACACATAAGGCGATGATCATACCCCAAAGGGTTATGGTGAGCTTGTGGGAGAGCTGGGGCACATAGTAGGGGTTCAAGCAAGGCAAATTCATGTTTTTTGTTATGAGGAAGAACAGTGATATATTTCCATTAGAGTAAAAAGGAAATCTTAACATTCACTTTATCTAAGCCCTGGAGGCCTTTAGCAGGGCTGACAACTTCGTCTGGAGAATGGTAAATATTTGTCTATTTCAGAGGCAGCATTTATCTTCGAAGGCGCCCGTGCCAGTCCCTGTGCTGACAAGCAGCTTGTTTATTTATTACCCTACTAACAAATGGATTGTCAGCCCCAGAGACTCAGCACATACCAACATGAGATGGGCAGGCTTCAGGCCCCAGCCTTCCAGGCCTCTGGCCAGCTCTGGGGCCAGGCAAGGCAGAGGGAGGTAGGCAAGCAGAGCCTGATGCCCCTCATATTCTGCCATTTATTTTTTCATTAGCTCTGTCCAACACCAGCCTCTCCTCACCCCATCCCCATTCAACCCACTCTGTGAGCCCTGCCTTGGGCTGGCCTGGGGCTGCAGGGAGGAGCCATGCCTGGCCATTGTTCTCAAGGGCTCTGAGTCTAGGAAGGGGGAAAGATGATGATCAAAATCATCATGATGATAATAGTAATGAAGGGCCAGGGAGATGGCTCAGTGGAATAAGCGCTTCCCTGGCAAGTGCAAGGGTCTAAGTTCAATCCCTGGTTCCGCCAAAAACAAAAACAAAAAAATAGTAATGAAAAACACCTACAGTGATCATAGGAAGAGCAAACATATGCTGGGTACTTCATTCATATACTCAATCCTACCAACAGACACAATTATTAATCCTGTTTTACTGATGAGGAAACTGAGGCACAGAGAGGTTAAAGGACTTATCTCAGACCAGCTCTATGCAACCCACTGCAATACAGAGCATAGACATCAACAGCTATGCAATAACTAAACCATAATAATATATTTCCAGGCAGAAGCCACATGGCTTCCTACATGAGTCATCCCTCCCACAGCCAGACACAAGCCTCTAGGGCTTGGTATTTAGTTCTCCCCAGATATCCACCTGTCTCCTTCAAGTCTTTGTTCATGTGTCACCTGTCCAGTGAAGAACCCCCCCATTTGTAATGGCAGCTTTACCTGGCCCTCCCCACCATCTTTGTTTAATTAGCTTCCATAGGCTTTATCAGCACCTACCACACTATGCATCTGACTTTTTTTTTTTTTTTTTTTTTTTGGTGGAACCGGGGATTGAACTCAGATCTTTGTGTTTGCCAGTCAAGCACTTATCCTACTGAGCCATCTCCCCGGCCCCTGCATCTGACTTTTGATTATTACCCATAAATGCATCTCCCCTAGGCAGGGTTCTTTCTGTCTTGCTGTCTGCTACATCTACAATGTGAAGAAGAAGAGAGCTTTGCTATGACCCCTGACATTACCCTCTGGAGCTTGACTCAGAAAGTGCTGGTGCCTGAGACCATGAGGACCAACAGCACCATGATACACTGAGTGTCTGAGGCAGCACCTTCTCCACTGACCAAGGGAGGTCAAGGCCCAACAAACCATTTGGAGTGAATTTTAGGCAGGATTGTGTAGTGTTATGCCCAGCAACCCTAGAGCTAGGCTGCCTGGGTTTGAATCAAAGCTTTATCACATCTTTTCTCTGAGATGTGGGACAAGGTCTATCAATATTCCATGCCTCAGCTTTCCCACCTGCATTAGACGAATATTGACTGCATCTATCTCATATGGCCATCATAAAGAGTAAAGGGGTTGTTACATATAAGATACTTAAAACATCGTAAGCACATTTTAGTGTAGGTTATGATTGTTATTATCCACTCAGCAGGTTGGCATGACAGGGACAGCAAGGGGACAGAACAATCAATGATCTTGCTTTGCCTTTTGTGACAGTAGTGACCCAAAGAGTACAACCCTGGAGCAGAACAAGGCATACTCCAAAGCCCCTCAGAGTAAGGCCTAAAGCGTGGCCAAGTAGACTCAGCCCCAGTCATCGCCACTCCCCAGGGTGCATTCTCTGGCCCTAGGTTCCCTGAGGCTCCACACAACTACACCTAGGGTAACCCTGTACTGTCACAGTCACCCTGTAATGCCTGTCTCCCCATCTGCACCATGTGCTCCAGAGAGGCCAGACTCCCTGTGAAGCTGTGTGTGTTGCCAAGCACCAGGCTGGCAGCAGGTGCCTGTGTCTTCATGGAGCTCCATGCTTTCCCCAAACTCCAGCTTGTGGCCTGAAATCTAAAACCCTCAGTACCTCACTTTGAGCTAGGTCCCCACTACATTCTTAGACCTGGGAATTCCTTCCAGGGAATGAGGACTTCAAAACCAGAGACTGTTCATGAGCTAGAATCCAGACCTAGGAGGAGGCCGGGGGCTTTCTGAGAAGAGAAGGAGAAGGGCAGGACCCTTTCCCTGCAGAATGCTCTTCTGGGGTAAAATTAGAAATTTAACATGGAACAAGGCACTAAGCAATCAGGCACTAACCCTGCTGTGGTTACCATTAGCACTGAACTTGCTAAACCACAAGAGGTCCAAGAACAAAGGAAAAGGACAAGACAGCTATTTGCCAGCCAACATAAAAATATTCTGGGTTGTGAGAACCAGCTGAGCTCTATAGGTACAACCCAGCTATTGGATCTGGAAACACCAGTGGATGCCCCAAACCTTGTCTTCCACAGTGGGAAATTGAAAGGCTAGGCAGAGGTAAGCACCTGTGAGCATGCAACGAGGGAAGAGTTGTAAGAACCACTCACAAAGCCTTCTGGAGCCTAGTGAAGGCAGAGAGCCTAGACTTAAGGAGTCTGGGTTATGGGAGGAGAAAATAGGGGAGGAGAAAGAGGAAGAAGAGCAGGAGAAAGAGGAGGAGGAGGACAAGGAGGAAGGAGAGGAATCTGGTTAGGCCTTGGAGGAGTGGCCAAGTAGACAAAGAGGAACAGCTCTGCGGTTCTTGATGAGAGCAAGGGCAAAGGCTTTGAGCTGGGAGGAGAAGGGCACAGAGAAGAAGAAGCAGGGAATGTGAAGAATGATGGAGAGGGGGCGGGCAAGACTCAGACTGTGAAGCCTGAGGATCATATGCCCAGCCAGCGAGTCTGGAGCTTTATTCAGATGGCAGAGAAAAAACAAAAGGGTTTTGGCTAGATGAGTGACATGGCTGAATTTGGAGAGAAAAATCAATCCTGGTTTCAGTGTGGAGAGAAGGCTGGGAGGCCAGATGGGAGAAAGGAGGCCAAGCAGAGGCTGCTACAGGGCACCAGCTGGCATGGATGTGGGCTGGGACAGGGCATGGAGTGGCAGTGAGACAGAGCAGGAAAGCTGGAGGTGTGAGTGGGCAGCACTTCTTGGAAGAACGTCAGCCACATTAGGCCAGACTCAGCCAACAAGAACCGTTTGGCTTCTGGGCTGAAGAATCTGCAGAGGCATCTGAGGGCCAAGGGCATCCTGACAGATGTGCAGATTGATCCCTATGCAGTTAGCCAGGAACCCAGGCAACAAACAGGGAAGGTTTACTGGCTGGGTGGGCCACAACATAGCCCCAGGTCAGCCCTGTCCTTCTGGCCCACCCTTTGTAGCCCTTGGGCCTTGAAAAAGAAAGAAGGGGAAATTCCAGCTCCTTGCCAAATGTTCAATCTGCATTTACCTTTCAGCAAGTGGTCCTGTGGACCAGTGTTCTTCTGGGACTCTGGGTTGGCACTGGACTGGACAAGAGTTGCAAATATGTGAGTACCAGTGGGCTGAGCTGTTGAAAGACCTAGGGGCTAGGAGTTCTGTCACTGCCACTAATAGTGTGACCTTGAGAAAGTCAATTTCTGTCCCTTTGCCCCAGTTTCCTCATCTCTGAGAGGCCCATTCTGTGCCTCACCTGGGGACAACATCTCTGCTTCTTGTATAACTTCAGATTTATAGTAACAAACCAGCTACCAAACCCCTCAGCTGACACAATGACAGGATCACTATGCATTATGCACACAATGTCTGCCACACTCTATGAAGGATGCTCTATAAGCATGCACACACACACACACACATACACACACACACACGCACACAAGCATGCACACACACACATGCATGCATGCACACACATACACATCAATACAGAAAATGAGACTCACAAAGGCTCACTCTTGCTGAAGACCACACAGAGGCTAATAGGCGAGGATGGGATTGAAAGATAGACTTGAAGGATGCTGTGGAACACAAGCATTCCCCAAGACCAGACCAGGCAGGATCCCAGGTACAAGAGTCCAGATAAGGCCCCAGTGACCCAGGACTCCTTGTCACATTTTACAAACTAGAGGTCTTCCCTTCATCCAGCCTTGCCTCTTTCTCTGAAATGCACACAAACCACCCAAAATGTCACAGTAACCATCTGCCCTGTCAAACTTTTAAAAAATCTTTTTACTTCTCAGTGGAAAATAAAAATATGCTTATGTCCCCCACTTCTTTACTGTCCTTAGAATTTAATGGACAATGTCATTCTACTAGCTGTGTGCTTCACTCCACTGAACCTGTTGTCCTCATACGTAAAGTGAGGACAATGGCAATCACATCCTCCTCCTGGGTTTCGTTAGTCCATCTGGAATATTAATGCTAAGCCTGATCCACAGGGCTTCTCAGTAGCAAGTCAGATTGCAGAACCAGAGTGACTGGATTCCAGTTCCGGCCCTGCGTGCCTCAGTTCTCTGAACTGTGGGATGGAATCCTCATGGGTCCTGTCCTGTGATGGCTGTGAAGATTGAGTAACACATGTAAAATTCTCAGAATGCTTCGTGTATGTCACCAGTACTCAGTAAGTGTGTCCTGCTACAGAGACCCTCACCATCTCCAAAGGAGACCCTTCACAGACACATTGACTCTTGCAAGTTACTTAGCCGCTGAGCCTCACTCTACAGTAAGTAAGTGGCCAACCTAGGACTTGAGATCAACTTTGACTGACTTTAAAACCAAACTACTTAAACCACTGGCCTGTTCTAGTAGGAGATGTCTACCAGGGCTTGTCTCTGGAGGCTCTATCCTGGACCCTCAGACATCAAGGGGGACAGTAGAAATGGGGATGACAGAAACAAGAAACTGACTCATTGTCAGATTTTGAGTCTTGCTGGTTGTGGTGGTGAACACCTGTAATCCCAGCACTAGGGAGGCTGAGGCAGGAGGATTGCCACAACGTGGAGGCCAGCCTGAACTACAGAGTGAGACTCTGTCTCAAAAAACAGATCTTGAATCTTTCCAGGTTTAGTTGCCTCCTCAACTCCTGGGGCCCAGTACCTAGGATTGGCCCAGCATGCAAAATGCAGAGAAGGAAATGGAAACAAACAGCTCTCGGAGGGAAGAAGGAATTTGGTACCCACTCCCTCCACTCCATGCCCAAACTCTCAGGGGGCAGCTGGAGAGTAGACCCTGGTTTTTCCTCCAAGGTCACCTTCATGACAATTCCACCAGGGCTCTGGCTGGCAGCGCCCGCCAACGCCAGGCCATGATGGATTACTGCTCGCTCTGGCTACTGTTCACTGCACAATCCAATCTTGGAGACACACATATTTCTCAATTCAGGGACTTCTTTTATTTTATGAAAAATCAGCCAGCTGCTCAGGCATGAGTGGCTGAGCTTGGCAAGTGTTGTGGATTTTGTGAGCTTCCTCTTGCCCTTTGCCTTCTTGATCTTCCCCTGCCCCTGCCCTGACCCACCCATTACCATGCTCAGACCCCAGAGTGTAGCAGAAAGAACCCTGGCTTAGAACCAATTAGTTCTGGGTTCACTTTGGCTACTGCTACTGCTTAGCCATGAAATGCCCTCCAAAGCCAAATACTTGGTCACCAGCTTGGTGCTGCTTGTGGTTGGTAGAAACTTCAAGGGATGGGGCCTAGGGTGGTGTGAGATCACTGGGCATGGCCCTCAAAGGGGAGGGTGAAACTGTGACTTTACTGTCTCTTCGTGTGCAGCCAAGATGGCAGCATCTGCACTCCATTGTGCACTGCTGTCCAACCAGAAGCCTAAAAGTAATAGATCTACCCGATCATGGGTCAAAGTCACAAAACTTGAGCCCACTAAAGCCTTTTCTCTTTATTAGTTCATTATCTCAGGTATTGTTACAGTAACAGAAAGCTGACTAACACAAGCCCTCCTTCTGCCAGTTATTCTCTGGGAAATTTTTGCCTAAGTCATTTAACTTCCCAGAGCCTGTTTCCTCCTCCATAAAGTGCTGAGGACACTACCTACACTCCAGAGTTATTAAAAGGCAGAGGTGAGTCATAGGTGTGGAATTCCTGGCACAGCAAATAGCTCACCTGCAACCCTAATGCACAGGATCTTACACAACTTCCTCTTCTCCATCACCATCCGTAGCCAGCTTCTCATTCTGTCTGTCCTCTGCCTGCCCTCTCTTGCCTTCTTATCTCTTCTCTACCTCACTGTACATAAAACCACCAGCAGAATGTTCCAGATCTCTCTGTTCTATCAGTCAGAGCAACCCTTGAATAGAGCATGTTTTTATTTTCTACCTGTATCCAAACCTTGTCTATCTTGTGCTGTCATTAGGACATAATTCTATGACTCAGACCACAAAGATTCCAAAGCTGTGCTTCTAACTTCTAGAAAGGCTGACTCCACTGGTAGGATCTCTCGTTATTATCCTTTTAAATTCTTGTGAACCACTGTTCTCAGCTCTTTAACCTGCTTTTTATACTTAATGTTCTGATTTGAGTGGTACACCACTTCCACCAGCTGGAAGGGGAAAAAAAGGTACTGTCTTGTAGGGAATGACTGGAAAGTTGTATCTGTGAAACTGTGCAGAAGCAGAATAGCAGCCGATCAAGCCTACGAGCCCAAGTTCCCACAACTTTGTGGATTATTTGAGTCATTCTGATAATGAACTTTTACATAGGAAGAAAATCGGGGAGATGGGTTTCATATAAAATCAAAGCTAATGGGGTCGGGGAGATGGCTCAGTGGAATAAGAGGTTCTCTGGCAAGCCCAAGGACCTGAGTTCAAACCCTGGTTCTACAAAAAAAAAAAAAAAAAAAAAAAAAAAAAAAAAAAAAAAAAAAAATTTTTCTTTTTTTAAAAAAAAAAAAAAAAAAAAAAAAAAAAAAAAAAAAAAAAAAAAAAAAAAAAAAAAAAAAAAAAAAAAAAAAAAAAAAAAAAAAAAAAAAAAAAAAAAAATCAAAGCTAAATTAGTTCTGTAAGAGAAGATGAAAACTGAGCACAGCCTTCTAAGGCATCTCTGGATTCTTTTTGCTGACTCCAGCTTAAGAATTAAAAGAGCTTGGTCCAGAACAAAGACCCTTGGTCAGGGGTGGCTGAACAGGGTACTGGCAATAGAGCAGGAGATGTCCAGAGCCTGAAGCACCAGCTGCCACATGTCAGCACTACCATACAGCATCTTCTCATATGTCCTCAATTTCCCTGCCACCCTCCCCACCACTCACAAACCCAGCCATTCTCTTCTTGGGTACCTCCCCTACCCATGCTTTTCTCTCCATTCTCACTCTCACTGTCTCATTCTAAGTCCCCTAACTTTTCCCCTATGTGGCTGCACCAGCCTCCCCCCACCCCACCATTTTTTGCCCCTTCCACATCTTCTGTCTGTACGGCAGCCTGGTGACCTTCCCAAGCCTGACCATGTCCCACTTTGAAATCCTCCATGCCCTGCCACTGTTCTCAGGCCAGTCCAACTTCGAAAACTACTTCTGTTAAAAGGGCCAAGAAGTAAATATTTGAGGTTTTGTAGCCAAATAAATCTATGGATGCCATTCAACTGCCACTGGAGCAAAAAACAGCTATAGATAAACAAATGGATATGGTGAAGTTTCAGTAGAATTCAACAAAAACAGGCAGCAGAAAAAAAAAAAGTCAGTGAGAGCTGGAGTGATCGCTCAGTGGTCTGGCTGGCAAGTGCAAGGACCCAAGTTCGATCCCTGGTACCACATGCTGTGCCAGCCCTGGAACCCCAGGCATACTGTACCAGACACTGAACCACCTGTAATTCCAGTGCTGGGGAGACTGAGACAGGAAGATCACGATGAGTCTAAACTGCATAGTGAGACCCTGTACCAAATAAATAATAAATAAATAAATAACAGGCAGTGAGCCACAAGTGGCCACGAAGCCATCATTTGCCCACATCCGTGACTTCAGGCAGCTCAGCACGCCCTGAGTGACTTGTCCTGTGCCTCACAGATGCTGGTCCCATCACTCACCACCCACTGCTGTTCGCTTTCCTTCCCAGTCTGACTCAGTTCCTCTAAACTCAGTGCCTCCTAGGCCCCCACCGAACTTCTGATCATGCTGCTCCTTGTGTTCATGCCTTTGCCTCACCAGGGCTTACTCATCTGAGGACAGTCAGCTCAGTCTTTGAGGAGAAATTTGGCAATGGCCATCGATGTTTGAAATGTGAAGATTCTGCTTGACTCAGAAATTCAGCGTTTGGGAATGTGTCCCACAGACAGTGTTCAAAGAAGTACCTGTAGGGCCAGCCAGATAGCTCGGCTGATTGAAGCGCCTGCTTAGGCAGATGCAAGAACTGAGGATAGATCTCCAGCCTACCTGAGTGCCAGCCCCACCCTGGAGTGCACTGAGACAGGGATTGAGACTGGGTATTGCGGCACGGACCTGTAACCCCAGTACTTGGGAGGCTAAAAAACAGGAGGATCACTACGAGTCCACTGGTAGATCCTCTACCAAATACATTTTTTTAAAGAAGAAGTACCTGTAAGGATGTTTGCTGTAGTATTTTTTGAATGTCTAAAAAAAACAAGCTGGGCATGGTGGCACACACCTATAATCCCAGCACTTTGGAGGCGGAGGCAGGAGGCTTGCTCTGAGTTTGAGGCCAGCCTGAAAAACATAATTCAACACCAGGCTGAACTACATAGTGAGGCCCTTTACCAAAACAAACAAACAAATTAATAAATAAATAACAAAAAACAATTAGAAATAACCTAAATGTTAATCAACACAGGAGGTATTAAACTATGTTAGACACTGAAAATAGAGATATAATACAGCTATTAAAATAATGGGATACAGGCACAGGGGCCAGGAGTTTAATCCCCAGGCCCGCCATGCCAGCCCCACCCCCCGGGGGCATGCTGACACAGTGATTGAGACTGGACATGGTGACGTGCGCCTGTAATCCCAGCTTTTTTTTGGGGGGTGGGGGGGGACCAGGGATTGAACTCAGGTCCTTGCGCTTGCCAGGGAAGCGCTTATTCCACTGAGCCATCTTCCCAAAACCAACACAACTACATCTGTTCATTTTCGTTCTTTCTTTTCTTTCTTTTTTTTTTCCCCTGTATTTTAAGACAGGGTCTACAGAGTCTACAGGGTCTCACTACTAGATCGGACTCATAGTGATCCTCCAGTTTACAGCCTCCCAAGCGCTGGGATTACAGGCACACGACACCACACCCAGTCTCAATTGCCATCTCAGCATGCGCCCAGGGGCGGGGTGGCACGGCAGGCCTAGGGATTGAACTCCTGACCCCATGTCTGCCTAAGAAGGCGCTTTAATACGCTAAGCTATTTGGATGGCCCTAAAGCAACCTTCTTCTTCTTCTTCTTCTTCTTCTTCTTCTTCTTCTTCTTCTTCTTCTTCTTCTTCTTCTTCTTCTTCTTCTTCTTCTTCTTCTTTTGTGGAGCCAGAGATTGAACTCAGGCCCTTGCACTTGCCAGACAAGTGCTTATTCCACTGAGCCATTTCTCAGCTCTTAGGAGGCTGTAAATAGGAGAATTACTAGAGTCTGATCTAGTAGTAAGACCCTGAACACCTTATAGACCTTGCCCTAAAATACAGACAAATAATAATAATAATAATAATAATAATAATAATAGGGTAAACAATGCTGTAATAGGACCATTTGTTCTCATTGGAAAATATTACCAACATTATTAAGAAAATAAGGTGAAAAGATTATGCATAATAAAATCCTATTGGTGTTAAAAATAAAAAGGACTCACAGGCACACACATAAATGCTTGATGTGTAAAAAGCATCTAAAATGATACATCAGAAAGGTAACAGTAGTTACCTCTGGGGACTAGAATTGCAACCAAAGCATTGGTTCAGAGATGACAGGTGGCATAGAAGAGCTTGTGCCCTGGGTGAGTCTATGTGGAACCACACACACTCTCAGGCCACAACAGCATCCCTGACCCACGTAGATGTACGACACACAGCAGCTCTAACTTTGACAAAGGAATTTTTTCATTATTTATGAATTCGAATTGTTAATAATACTAAGGCCTGAAGCCTGGGAGCCAGCCCTAGATTTAAAGATTACACCACAGCTATTTGTAAGCGTGGTAACTCAAGAGTCTTTGATGGCAAAAAGTCCACCTTATTCCCAGTGCAGGGTGAATCATGCTGTTATGGTTTGTGTCTTCTGAATTTGCACACTCAGAGGTGTGTAGAGTAATGTGAGGAAGTAGACTGTGTGTGTGCAGGTAGGTATAAGCATTAATGAGCAGCTGCTGGAACTACTGGGTGTCAGAGTGCATGCTGGATAAGGCATAGTCTTCTAAACAGGTCACAGATGGTCAAGGCAGGCCATCCAGAGGGACAAGTCACACCACCCTGAGACTCCTGTATGCTGATGCAGAGAAGGAAAGATGAGAACACGGTCAGGCTTCCTACTGTAAGAGAAACTGATTACTGTCCTGGAGATAAGAGGCCACTTTCCACCAAACTATAAGAGTAGGATGCCACAAGGAAGTTAGAATATGACGTGGTGTGTGAAGGCTCAGGATTTCACCAAGCAGGGACTGGACATATGCGAGTGATATCCTGAGCAAAAGAAGAGAAAAAGAGAGCCCAGGACAAGTTCAGAAAGCCCAAATACAGAGCAACGCAAAAGGAAGGCTGTAGAGAAAGCAAACAAGCCTGGTTGGATGGCGGGGGCAGGGATTGCTTTGAACATGAAGCCAAGGCTGCTGGCCTGTTTCCACACCATTGGTAGAGTCTGGGTTTCCAGCTGACATTCTCAGAAGCCAGGGGTCATTATCCAGGACATTAAGTGGCTAATGGGCCTATCTCAGTGCCCTGTGCAGCCTGGAGCACAAACGTTTTCCAAATGCTGTTTTTATCTCTTGGCAACTGTGAGGCCAGGCCCTCCACCTACTAGCCCCTTTTTATGTTTCTCTTTCTTCTCTACTGCCCATGGCCTTGAGCCCTGAGAACCTGCCCCTCCTCCTCCTTCTCCTCCTCATTTCTCCTACCCCTCTCCTCCCCTTCACCCAGGTCCAACCGACCCTTCTCTGGAAACAAAGCCAAGCCCACACCTGCTCTTTCTGACCTCATGTCTTCCCTGCTAATTGACCAGAGTGCAGTAACAGCAGGCTACAGGAGGATTGGCCCCTGACGGGCTCAAGGCTCAGGAGACAGCCTCAATTATTCATCCTGTACCAGCTGCTGGAGCCAACAGGCCTCCTGGGTGCCCAGGGGGTAGTCTGGTCCTGGCTGTGGGTGATGTCATGGTAGAGAGGGCAGCTGAGTGAGGCTCAGAGGCTACTAGGCCACATCTGGAGCCATGGGACAGCAGAATCTGACATCTGCCATGATAGAACAGGGGCTCAGGCCATCACACTTTGTGATTCCAAAGGAAAGCCATTTGAGGGCCCTGAGGACATCCTTTCCCTGCCCTGCTGCCCACCTGTGATTAATATCCTTTTTGTACTGTATCCCCTTCCCCAACAACCCTCTAAACAAAAGAAAAGGGAGAAGAACAACATAGAACTTTTCTAGCCATCTTGGCTAGGTCCAAGTCTAGTACTTCTTATGTCCTTTCTATGATCTTTTTCTCTCCATGGTTCATTTCCAGGTCTTCCTAGGGAACTAGGGGCAAGGACACAGACACAATTCTCCCCTTTCTGCCTGCCATAGTTGTACCCAACCTCTATGGCTAAGCTAGCTCCCCAAGCCTCAACCCCCCCAAGACTTCCTGACAGTGCCTGTCCTCCCTGTCAAATATCCTTTCTGCATTCCTTGTAATTTTGAGCCCCTCCACAGAATTCAGAACTATGGCCTAACTGTCGGTGTTCATTTGAGGCTGTAAGAAGCTGCTCTGTAAGCTTGTCAGGGGCAGAAGTCTGTCTTCACTTGCTTACCAGAAAGGGAAAAGGCACAGGATTGGGAAGTGAGGAAGCCAGGTTTCAGGTCTGGCCTCCACACTGACCAGCTGTGTGGCCTCAGAGAAGCCACTCAACCCCTAAGAGCTTCATCTCTTCAAAATGGAGAGGATGCAATCCCAGACTCCTTTGGACACATTGTGCAGGCCACTGGGGTCATGCTCTCCCCTTACCAGAAAGTACTGCCTTTGCGTTGGGCCTACTATCCTTACTCCTCTGAACACTGTGCACACAAATAAGACCTTTTCTCTTTTAAAATTAAAAGTAATATGTAACAGTGTACATGATGATTTATTACACCCATTAGACTGCTGGAGGGGGCCACAGACTCACTTCAGGGGCATTTCCATGTTTAATGAGGAATGCCTAAACATGTACTAATAGTACCCCCTCAAAACAAAGGCCACTGTGAGAGGCCAGGAGCCTGATAAGGCCTGGAGCCCAAGGAGTTGAGGGATGTGGTATGGAGGCAGCCATCCCAAAGTAGCCCAGGTCCCAGAACAACCAGACATTATTTGTATCCTACCTCTTCTTTGAAAGCTATTTTCTCTGAGTGTAGGGTTTATCTATGAACATAGTTCTGTCTCAGAGGGTTACTACAGAGAGAAGAACAACTGAAGCACTCTGAAATGCCTGGCTCAGGGTTGGAACTCAATAACCAGTAACCATGGATTTTCTTTGTTCTTTGGTTTTAGGTCAGTTTTTTTTTGAAGATAATTTATATATTGCAAAATTCACCAATTTTTGGCTATATAATTCAATGAGTTTTACAAATATGTAGATTCATGTAATCACCACTGCAATCATATCAAACATTTTCAACATTGTAAAGGCTCTCAGGGCCAGCCAAATAGCTCAGCAGATTAAAGTGCCTGCAAGCAGGCACAGTGGCCAGGGATTCCATCTCCTGGTCTGCCATGCCAGCCCCACTGCCCCTGGTGTGCACTGAGACTGCAATTGGGACCGGGAGTGGTGGTGCAAGCCTATAATCCCAGCTCTTGGGAGGCTGGAAACAGATGGATCACTATGAGTCCGATCTAGTAGTGAGATCCTGAACACCCTGCAGACCCTTCCCTAAAATACAAAAACAAAAAAAAAATTGTTAAGGCTCTCTTTTTCAGTTCTGGGGACTGTGCCCAAAGTTTTGGTCCTGAGCTATATCCCTAGCCATTTATTTATTTATTTATTTACTTATTTATTTATCAATTTTCATTGATTTCTAATTTTGAGTTAGGGTCTAAATAAATTGTTGTTGCCCAGGCTGGATTCAAATTAGGATCCTTCCCCTTCAGTTTCCCAGAGTGCTAGGATTACAGGTGTGCAACCTGACAACCCCAGGCCCAGCTTCATATCCCCTTTAACAAGTAACCTCCCCCATACATGGCTTTTCATAACTGTTTATCTGACTTCTTCCTTGACAGTTTTCCTTTTCTAGAAGTTCACATAGATGGAATCACACATTCTGGAATCCTTCACTTGACATAATACATATGAGGTTCATCTGTGCAATAAAATGTTTATGTTGCTCATTCTTTTTTATTGATGAGTAGTCTTCCATTGTATGAGCATATCATAGTTTGTGTATCTTCTTACTGGTTGATGGGCATCTTTAGTATATTTTGGCTGCTATGAGTATGCTATTAACATACAAAAACTATGGTTATTATTTCTAGAATCAGAAAAGTAGAGCTGGACAGTTCTGGCATCTTCACTTTGAATATAAAAGAAATGAGTACACAGGGGAAATCTCAGGTTAGCTCTGCATTCCTCCAAATGTAGTACAGGAAACAGAAGTAGCAGCTGCTCCTGAGAGCTCACCAGAAATACAGAATACTGAGCTCCACCCCAGATTATTGAACAATAATCTGCATTTTAACCAGATGCCCAGGTGCTTCGCGGGCATGTTCAGCCATGAGAGGTGCAGATCCAGCAGGCAAGAGACAACTGTGCCACTTGACTTTCAGGCTGGAGCTGCTCTCCCTATGCACAGTGACGGGCAGTGGGGGGAGCAGGCAATCAGAATCCACAGCTTCGGCTTCTGGAAAAAGCACTAATCTGACAGGGTGCTGCCTGGTTTAGCTAAGAGCAGAGCTGCAGCTGCCTCTGTGGCCCTTTGGGGAGCTAGGGCCTTTCTATCCTAGAGGTCCTGGGATCCTTAATTTAAAAAAATCATAATAATTATAATTTAAATAAATAATAAAAGAGATAATTATTTATTTAGATGACAATGCTATTAGCATGCAGAATTAATGACAGTCATGTGGTGTAGGTTGAAGGAGGTGGGAGAAGAGGTCAAAAGGAGCCTAGGTGGGCCTCTAGGAGCCCAGAGTGCCAGATGAACTCATCTCCCTCAGACACCTATAACTGCATTGTGCCTGTTTAAACATGTGAGCACAGCACATTTTCCCCCAAAGCTTAAGCAACAGCTAGGAATTGTTTCCAGTTTTAACAAACTGTAAAGTAGTCAGTGGCTACTCTTTTTAATGGGCAATCATTTAAGGATGGTGAGTTTATGAGTGCAAATATTGTTAGCCATGTGATATTCTTTCATTCTGAGCTTGTATACTGCAGTATGTTTCTCAGCTAAGAAATATACAACAAGCTTATTTCCCCCAGAGATGAACCACCCAAGTAAATTCAGTGCTTATGTGAGACATCACTGTAAGGTGACAGTGATCTTCATTTACTGAGTGTCTACAACGTTCTGCTGAGAGCAGAGAGTAGAAAGGCATGAATGACTCTTGCTCTCTGGAAGTTTATAGGCCAATGGAAAGGGAGCACATAAGAGCTAAGACACAAACAAGACAAGACAGCCTGCCCACAAGCAGTGAGCGGTCCAAAGTGCCAGTACTTCGGCAGCTCGGGGATGGAATCCTTGTGGCTGAACTGAGCAAGCCTGCAAGAGAAAGGAAAGGAAGAATGCACCAGAAAGGGAGAACAGCTTGAGCAGAAGTGTGGAGGTGGGAAGCACACATGCTGTGAGCAGTTCTTGCTCAGTGAGAGTGGGAGAGGACAATGACATAGGGGGACATGTCCAGAGACAGAGTCGGGGCCAGCACCCAAGCCAGTTTGAGAAGGCAGAACTTTTCTTTAAAAACCACAAGAAAAAAAAAACCCACAAGGATCATTGAAGGGTTTTAGCAGGGCCCAATGTGATCAGATTTGTGACAGTCTTTAAAAAGTGTAGACCAATAACATATTTAATGCAAGAAGAAGCAATCTGTGCACACAGAGTGTAGTCCATGCCTCACAATTGCCTTGTTTGTTAGAAGCACAGATTCCTGGGCCCCACTCCAGACCCAATTAATAAAAATCTTTAAGGTAAGCTCTAGGAATCCGTTTTAGTTTAAGAACACTGATTTTACTTCCCATCAGAATACTGGTTTCAAGCTCTTCATTTTCCACAAGGTGGAGATTGAAACTTAAATGACAAATGAACCACCAAAATACCATAAGACTAGTAAGTGGCAGAGCAAAAGCCACCCAACCCTCAAGGCCATCCAGAATTTCTCCCTTGCCAGACTGATTGAGTGTGTATCTTATTTTTAAAACACCTATATTAGAGACACACTGTGTCTGTGTCCTACCTATTGCCTTAGCCAATAAAGAATATTCTAGCATTGCCTGCTCAGCCTTCTCCACTAGCTGCCCTCCAACCTCTCCTCATATCCAGGCCCCACTCAGTACTGATCACCCAAGGCCAGACAGGATCAACCTTCTACTGGGTCTCCCAGTATTTGCTGGGGCCAGGTGATGCATGAGCAGATTAGCAATAGAGAGAGAAACCAAACCAACATTAGCTTGTGTTACAGAAAATGAACCCTTTTTTAAGGTTCAAATTATGTAAAACATCTGAACTTTCTTGGCCTACCCTGTCCTCCAGCCCCAGACCCTTAGAAATCATTATCACAGCTAGGCTGGGAGATAGGGTAGGAGAGGCGTAACTTCTCTTAGGGCAGGTGGGCCTGGTTTAAGTAAAATAAAGCCCAAGGTATAAAATCAAGAGTCTAATGATAATATGCAACCCATAGTGTGGTTGTGTGACTATGATCAACAATAATTTATTGTATGTTTCAAAATAACTGTAATACAAGATTCTGAATGATCTCGGCTTTCCTTGTTGTTGGGACATAATACCTGACACCCACAATTTAAAGGAAGAGAGAGTTATTTTGATTTACACTTTTAGTCTATACTTGGCTAGCTCAGACTAAAAGTAGGAAGGCACAGTGGGAGGACCAAGGCAGAGAAAAGACACAATGTGGTGACCAGGAAGCTGAGAGGGAAGAGAGGAGCTGAAAAAGGAGATGGACCCTGCCTGGTCATACCCGCAGTGTCCTACCTCTTGCGGCTCCACCTCCCAACAGCACAACTCAGCTGCTGAACCTACCAGTGGAGGAATCCACCAATTAGTACCACACCCTAGTGATCCTACCTCCCTCAGAAACTCCACCTCCAGGTTCATGAGAATTTGGGAAAACAACAATATAGATCTAACCACATCCTCATAAAGGGATGATGAATGGATGGTGTGATAGATAGCCTAACTACCATGTTTCAACTCTACATATTGTAAACATGTATTGGATGTGTATAGTTATGCTGTGTCCATTCAAAATAAAGCAAATAACATACAGCCTTCCTACAGAACTTAACTGTGCTAGGTACTACTCTAAATTATTTATATTTTACCCCTGTAACACATTTTTGAGGTAATTACTATTACTCCTCATTTTACAGATGAGGAAATTAAGTCTTAGAAAGATTAAATTACTGGCCTCATCTTCCTCAGCATAAATTCATTCTGGTCAGTCTAAGTTTTAAAAGTTGGGAAGTAGATTTCAGCTTTTAGTTCTTTTCTTTATTTACTTTGAGTAGCTCAATGATGTCATATATATATATATATATATATATATATATATATGCCTCTCTATAAACAAAGGCTTCTTTTTTGTAAGTTTTCTGGGCTGCATGTGGATGTTGTCATTGTCTCTGTAACACTAGGGTGCACCCCTTTTCTTCCATGTTCCACTTCCACAAGCCCAGGCTGAGAGAAGGAAACCTGTCTTATTTGCCCTGCATTCCCAGTGTCCACAGATAAAAGTCATTTACTATAAATGACTTTATAGTATTAGATCAGTCCCTCATTTCTGTGAATTCCCATTTTTCTGTCTATGAAATTAAGGGAGGAGTTTATCTCTAAAGTTCTTCCAGCATCAAAGCTGTTTGATTTCATAAGAATTGTTCTTCCTCTCTGTCTCAGTTACTCTTCTCTTGTTGCTGGGACAAATACTCAACACCCAAAATGAAGGGAGGAAATGTTTATTTAGCTCACGTTTACTGGAAGTTTCAGTCCATACTCAGCTGGCTCCAAGATAGAGTGGCACATGGCAAAGGGCAACCTTCTATGGTGGTGGCAAATAGCAAGAGAGCAAATGGAGGAGTAGCAGCAACAATGGCAACAGAAAGAGAGTCTGTCTCTCTGTTGCTCTTATGTTGCATTTCAGGCTCTTTGTCCCAGGCTGGGAGAAGTACACACACCCATCAGTACTAAACTCCATAATCCCAGCCTCGGATCACCCATAATCCCAGTGGATTATGAGTTAATCATAAACTCTAGAAATCCCCACTTTGTGACTACATGAAGCTTTGGGGGGACAACTAGACACAAGCCACAACACTCTACCTACCAAAATCACACTCATCCTCCCATGCAAGTCTACTTCCACCTATTCTCTGAGAACTAATCTCTAGAACTACATCCCCTCCTGAAGTGCCAGAGAATACTTGTGTGCTATTCACCAGCCTTCAACCTGTAACACCTCATTCTATTACCTGTTTAGTTATACTTTGTTTCCACATGCTGAACTGTGTGGCTTAGTTCCACAGGTGGAGTATAGATTGAGGGCAAGAGAAAACACTGTCCTTCTGTGTTTACCTCTCTATGTGCTAAGTGGAGTCCTGGGTTCAAAATCAAGAGTCAAGAGAACTGAATCCCTACTCTTAGCTTCTTTCCTGATTCTCAGTGGGACTTTGAACAAGCCACTAGATCCTTCAGCTTTACTTCCCTTTGATGTAAAATGGGACTAATACAATCTTCTTTCAAGATTACTGTGAGAATCAGTTTGGATAACAAGCAGAAGGTACTTTAAAAAATCATAATAATATTACAAATGTAAATGATTGTGTTACTACAGAATTGGTATTCTTGTATAGCTACTGTTGAAATATTTGGCTGTGGAGGAATAGAAAGGAAGTCCATGTAGCCCTTTGTTCAAAAAAGTTTTCCAGGCACTAAGATAGGTTCAAGACGAAAATAAATGTGAATAAGACATGGCCTGTATCCTCAAATGCTTCACTGGCCATAGGAACATCCTACTGTAAAGAATACTGAATTTAGAGTTAGAGACTGGAGCTTGAACTTTAGTTATGTCACTTAAAGGTATGTGATCAGGGGCCAGGTGTTTTTAACTTTCTGTAGCTTCATTTTCTTACACTTATAATGCAGATATTAGACCTGGCCATGTCTTCCACTTCTGTGAGTCTAGAATTCCATAAACAAAAAAATGCGAGGAATCTTTTGAAATTCAGGTAGATCTGTAGGGGCATGGGAAATATATGGTTAACTTCTGAGTGGATGCTGTCAAATAGAGGAAATAGAATTTGCTACTCTCAAATGGCACATGTCCTAAGTTCCACCAGGCTTTGGCCTGCCTCTGTCCTTTATCAAAACCGTGAGGCAGAGGTTGTTTCAGCACCGTGGATAGCTCCATGGCGCTGCCCCCATGGCCTGGAGCCTAAACAGGCCTTTCCACCACCAACCAGATGTTCCTGCTTTCTCAGCCAGCTTAAGGCTAAAACAAACCTTTTCAACCAGGGTTTATCAGAGTTTCTAAATTACATACTGGGAAGAAATTTAATTGGTTTAATTAAGAAAGTTTATTTCATGGTAATTCAGTTTTGTTATGCTGTGAGACTTAATGTGTCCTCTGGTGGGAGCGTCTGTTATAAATATTCATTGTCTCACTCAAATACCCTCTCCTGGCCCTAATCTCCTTCGACTACCACATAGAGTTTGAAAATGTGTCTGAAGAATATTGAGGCAAGTGAGGCCTTTCTGAGCAAGGACACCAGGCCAGGATAAGGTCAACTGAATTCAGGGTGGAAAGCACAAAAGGTTAGAGCTGAAAGATACTTTGGAGATAAGTGTGTTTTTCCTGAATTTTACAAACAGGGAAACTGACCTAGAGGAGAAAGGGCAGGTTACACAGTCAATGGCAGAGCTGGAAGCAGGGACCAAGTTTGTGGCTTCAAGTCCACTGCTTTTATTTATCAAATTCTAAATTCCAGTTAGTTTTCAGTTAGTCATAGAGTTTGCCTAGTTCACTTTCTTCTTAGAAAAGAAAAAACTAAGGCAGAGACAGGAGGGCTGACTTGTCCTAAGTCACCTCCCTCCCTCTGCAGGATTCCCCAAGCACCAAGAAATATATAACTTCTCCTGGATTGCCTACAGGGAAAATAGCTCAGTTTTACATTTTCAAACCTAAGCTAGTCATAGGAAGGGGATGTAATTGAGATTTGATATTGTTCTTCCTTGAAGGAGTTTACAGGCTAGGGGGGCAAAAGAGACAAAATGAAATTAAAAGGCAAAGTGATAGTAATTAACGCCCCTCATGCGTTGCTCAGACTACTCATGGTTTCTACATTGTGCTCCATTTTCTTGGTTTCAGAACTTTGGGTGTGGGCATCTTTCCCAAAACAACTGCTTCACCAACCCCCACTCATTGTTCAAGACCCCAGAAAATCTTCAGCTCCTTTCCCTGACACACATGAGCAAGAACTAAGTCCCCTTCTCTTCCATGCCTCATTGTACTGTCTCATCCTATGTTATACCATTTATCACACTGAACACTTAGTTCTTTTATTTGTCTGTCCCCCTGCTAGGGTAAGCTCCTTGGAATTGCCGGTGCTAAGAGCATTGTTTGGCAAAGACTAGAAGCTCAGCAAATAGTAGCTAAATGGATGAGTATGAAATTGATTTAATGTGAAGTTTCAGCTCACTGGGTTATAAGCCTAGAGTAGTTTTATTTTTCCAATAACTGCTACCAACTGTGCTCTGTTGAACCCCTCTTTTCCTGCTGGGTAGCAGGCTGCCTTAACAAACTCAGTCTGAAGCCATAACTTCTCAGTTACTTTCAGTTATTAAAAGTCTCGTTTGGGTTCTTTAGGACTCAATCCTACCTACTTGTAGTCTTCATTTTTATTCAAAGTTCTCCCTACCCCACCTCTGTTATGTCCTGCCCCCACCACCTCTAATCTAATTCAGGCATCTGGCTCTAGGGCCATAGCCTCTGCTCTCTCAGTTTCTGTCCTCTCTTCCACTGCCCCTTGAATCCCCTTGGGGTTCAAGGAGGGAGATAAGCAGTAGCAGATTCCTAATGACAGCTTATGATGATATAGTGCTCTCCTAATTTTGCCCTATCCATTGACCTGGTTTGTTGTCTACCAACTCCTTACAGACACAGGTGGGGATATGAGCTTGGCTGATGGAAACCATCCCTGAGCTCCTCCCTATGCACTGGTGCTCACCCCTGGGGTTTGTCTAGTCATGACTGGCACACCTGGTCTTAGTCTCACAAAGCCAGTACCCTGATACTCATCACTGCATGAGGTCTCTAATTTCATGCCCTGTCCATGGACTCCTATTCAGAGGCCTATGAATATACACAAGACTTTGCTAGAGTGGGGGACTGTCCTGCCCCATCTCCTACATGTTCTTCCCCTACCATGCAAGAATCTGGTCACATCGTAAAGAAAAACGTGCACCAGTCGAACTTTCCCTGGAGCTCTCTTCCTGGTCTCAGGAGGAAATTCTTTGTCTCACCTAGAAGAGCTGGATGGGAGGAAACAGCTTGCTCCCTCTCAGCCCTCCTTTTCCAGGAAAAATAAATTTTAATAGAGCTGGTTTTTAAAACCAGGAACCCCATGGCCAGTCCTGTGGGAAGGTGCCCACCATGAGCCCCAGATAGCCTCTTTAAAATATGGGGTCTTTGTGTTTTTCCTAAGCTGTACAGTTGAGATGTCAATTCCTGGCAGAGGAAAAAAATACAATGAAATAGAAAGATACACTCTGCACTTCACTCCGTCTTTCCTACAAATTCCTAGAATTAGGGATAGCCAGAGAAAGGTCCAGAAAAGAGCAATTCCTGGGGAGTAAATCAGAACACCTTCCTTAAGGGAATAATCTGAAGTTAAAACTGAAAAAAAAAAAAAACTAGACAAAGTCACTGAAGAAAAGCAGACAGTCTTGGCATGTGGAAGAGGAAAAGGATCAGCTATGGCACTAGACAACAGCACAATGCTCTGCACATAGTAGCCACTTAATAAATGAAATGAATTAACAGCTACAAGTTTTCTCTGGGAAGAACAAGAAATGCAATTAGACAAACTGAAATCAGATCATGACATTAGTTTAACACCTCCTATAGCCCATTTGATCTCTCTGAGCCTTTGTTTCCTCAATTTTTAAAAACAAAAAAATAGAGGATATAAAAACTATTCAAAGGATTCTTGGGAGGATTAAGGAGGTGCACAGCTTGTTACAGTTGATAAAATACTACATGTCCACCAAATTTGATTTTCCTTCTGATTCTGTTCCCACAAAGGACCATGAGCTTGAATTCTGGCTAATGGGATGTAGACAGCAGGAGGTGAGCCACCTCCGGCCTAGGACACCTAAACCTCCCATGCAGTTGCCCAGGCCTCCCCTCCCCTCTGTCGGTGAAGCTGAAAATCTCCAGGAAGGTAAGGTTAGAAAAAAGGTTACTCCCATGAGCCTCTGGCCTACAGTGGGTGACAAACAACCTTTATTTTTTAATCCATTGGGATTTGAAGGCTGTGCGCTCCCACAGCAAGCACTAATTCCTTCAATCAATGCCCACACAGAAAGTGCTTGGTGGATCCTGGCCGTTATTACTAGCCACGTTTTATGTAACACAGGACTTCTATTTCTTCATATAATTAATCCTTACAGTGCCCTATGAATGGAGTACAGAGAACAGAAATTACTACTCCAGTTTATAAACGAGGAATCCAAAGTAAAAACACACTAGCAAATGGAGTGTGTTCTAATCACATACAAGAAGGAAGTCACACAAGCAAAACCAAAACCACTGCACTTGAGTCAGGCCCCTCTTACCTTGCCTGAATGCAAATGCTTTCATGCAGGCCACCTAGCCAGCCCTAGGCCCCCTGCAATCCTGCTAGTCCAGACAGTGATGGTACCAGGTAGGAACCCAAATATATCATGGCCATTGACAAGCATAAAAATTAGTAATTCCTGACAAGATTTGTGCATGAACAGGTAGACTAGATCCCAGAAGCCTAGGCCAGGAAGCAGTATTATTGCCTCAGATTGCCATGGAAAGAATAAGATAGTGTGGATTCTAGTTCTAGTTCTGCTACCCTCTCGCTGAGTGAGTGATGTTGGGCACGTCACTATGCCCACTGAACCTCAGTTCTGAATTGAAAGACTACAAGGTGACATCAGTATTGAGATGTTAGCCTGGGCCAGGAGACCCAGGGCCCTGTTGGGTAGGGAGTGAGTACAGAACACCCTCCCCCAGGGAACCTCAGGATTTTCCCCACAGAAACAGCTGAGAGTGGGCCAGCTCCATCCCCACCGCACCCCACACAGCTTCTCATGCTCCAAAACCCCAGTCACAAGGCATCTGTCACCAAAACAAGTGGCCTGCCATTTCAGCAGGGAGCAAGCACTGGGAACAAATGGTGTTTTGTCTAAACAATTGTTTCCAACAGCAATTCCCTTTCCAGGATGGATTTCTTTTTTTATTACGCTCGTTTGCTAATTAGGTTGCGACACATAAATATTTCCAATGTACAGATAACAAATGCTTCTATCTGAGGGAATCAGCTGCCCTCAAACTGCCAACCCTGGTGAATCACCACCTGCTGGAGGACTGGAGGGACTTGGAACCAGACAGAAAGCCCAAGAGGGAACAGACTTGCAAAAGGACACCCACAAACCAGAGGCCTAGTGGGTTACCCTGACCTTGAATGTAATGTCTAGCTGGCAACTGTTAGTAATATATTATTATTGCTATTATTTCACAACCAGACTTGAGTGGACTCATGACTCTCCACCTACTAGTTATATGTCCCTCTACATGTCTCAACTTTTCCATCCACAAAATGGATAAATTCCATCATCTCAAGATGAGCACACAAAAAATATGTAAAGGGCCTGATGTTTAATAAGTCACTGATCATCCTTAATTGATATTTAAAGTAAATAGCAAAGGGTCCAGATGGGGGAAAAAAATGAGTAGTGTGGTGAAGAACAATAGCTCTAGAGCCAGGTTGCCGCAGTTTGAGCTCCTCTACCACGTGGTAGCTGCATGGCCCAAAGCAAGCCACTTAACCTCCTAGAGCCTTAGTTCCATCTTCCAAATTGGTGGTGGTCGTGGTGTAATAGTACATATGTGTGAGTGTGCATAGTAAGTATATAAAAGTGCTAGCAATTATTGTGCCCCACTCCTGCTCACTTTTCAAAGAATCCTCACACAAACCTCTCATGTGGCCTGAGAGATGGAAGGGTTAAGATTATTTCACTCCCATCATGGGGCAAGTAAAGAAAAGAGAAGCCTAGCTACTTGCTGGGGTCACACAGTCAGGAAACAGAAAGCTAGGACTTGAACCAAGGTTTCAGCTATGAGTATTGAGCTCTTTCTGGCCTCTCATAATAGCTGTTCAAGACCATGGTACAGGGTGAGGAGAGAGGAACTCCTACCCCTTTCAGCTGTCCTACCCCAGTTCTCTGCCAGGCACCTTGCTAGCTGAAAGTGGACCTAGGGAACACCTGAGCCAAGGAGCTGCACGCGAACAGATCTGCTGCATGGCTGCTTCTGAAAGTGGGCAGGCAAAGGGGAGGGCAATAAGTATAGCTGGATTGATTTCACCTGTAGGGCCATTAATTTAATGCCTCCCACTTGGTTAAGAGCCATGCCAAGCCTGGCGGCAGCTATTTACAAACTGCTACCTCTGCTATAGAGGAGCAGGTGAGAGGCAAGAGAGGGTCACCCTTGAAAAAAAGCACACCTGGGTGGGAACTAGAGCAAGACAGGATGGGTGCCAAGGATGTGAAGCTGAAGGAACCCCTCTCACCCTCACCGTAGCTTGGGTGAGCACCTCCCTGGCACTTCACTTGCCTTTCCTTAGTCCTGGCCCTGAAAAGAGAAAAGCTCCCAGGCTGGGGATCAGGACCCCTGAACACAAATTCTGATATTGCTACTTGCTGGACAACTAGTTTAGACAACTGGTTTTATTGCCTCTCAGAAAGAGGGGTGAGCCTTCAGTACTGGAGGGAGACATAGGATCACTCAAGGGCTGCCCAACTCACAAGCCTCTAGACTACTAGAGGAGTGGAGCAAACCCTCCACCCCCAACATTAAGGCTGACTAAGCTCCAACCCCTCCTTCCTCACACTCTCTCCAGGGTCCAATCTGCATGTCCACACTAACCCACTGCACAACCTCCCAGGATGCTCTGCTCTTATGACTTCTCTTAGGCCACTGAAACTCCCTCTTTCCTGCCTGTCCAGTCCTCTACCTCACCAGGCTTCTTGTTTCTTCCTTAGTTTCTCAACAGGGCACATATGGCTTTCTCTTGTTCCTGAACTATTTTCTGTATGTGCCTTGGATCTCCAGCAAGAAGGATGTTATACACTTGTTCCCACCAAAACTTCCTCCAGTTAAAGTGCTAATGACAAATGTGACTGTATTTGGAGGAATTAAGGTTGCATGAGGTCATTTTGCCTCCAGTAGGACTGGTACCTCTGCAAACCCAGAGAAGAGTCACCAAAACCAGTCCCAATGCCACCTGCATCTTGGACTTGCAGCCTTCAAAACCGAGAAAATAGATATCTGTAGCTTAAGCCACCAGAGTCTGTGGCACTGCATGAAGTCACCTCAAGCAAACAAAGACAAAGGCCCTGTGTCACATTTTGTTTGTGACCTTGGGTAGTCACCTCTTTTCTTCAAAACTATTTTTACAGCTGAGAAAAGGAGTCAGCTCTGCCAAGAGAGACCCAGGAAAGAATTCACATGGAAGGTCATGCTTGGTAGGAGCAGATGCTTGCAGAAGCAATGAAATCCATCCAAGACTTGAAACTCCCAGACTGCACTGCCTGGCAAGGTTTGTTTTGAAGAAGTGGTACCTCATGAGGCTGACAGGTAGGCCCAGTTGGGGTGGGTGTAGAGAGCCACACAACAGCTGTGTCCTTTTTGAGAACAGCAGAGAAACCCTTTGGAGAGTTTTGAACAAGAGAGGCCAAGGGTTGTGCTGTAGAAGGGCCCCTCTGGCTGCTACACGGGACCTGGATTGGAAAGGCAGAAACAAAGCTGGTAAGGTACACTCGCATGCACACACACACACACACACACACACACACACACACACGATCACACAATGTTGTGGGAGGGTAACAGGAGAAAGAGTGAATATGATGTGCTTATCTGCTTATCTGGACAGGTATGGCGGTTAGGACACAGCATCTGTTCTCCATGTGGCAGTGGCTGGGTAGGGCTGACATGGGCTACTGAGGAGCCCATAAATGTGCAAGTGCTTTGTATAGACATTATAAGGTGCTGTAGTCTACCCGGCACCAACAAAATGTGAGGGACATTACAGAATCTCAATAAATGTGAAGACAAAAAGTGATAAGATGGTCCCCACAGTCACATCATTGGCCTAAAACAAGAATCTTGGCTCCCCATCATGAAAGTGGCAAGGCCTCTAATGCCCACTTTGGCCATTGTAACAGACATGCCTACCAGACCTGGAACCAGCATGTGGATCCCTCCCTGTGGACCTGTTCTGTGGGAAGGAGAGATGCCCCCCCCCACATGTAGCTCTCCACCCTGCAGTGCCTGCCCTGCATAGAGAGGGTCAGCCCCACCAGGGATGAGAAAACAGAGCCTCTGCAAGGCTCAGCATCTGACCCTGGCTGACAGGCCGGGCTCCCTCACTCTGACCTCCACTTACACTCCCTGAAAGTTGAATGCTTCACCTTGGTTGAAACAAGAACAAATTCCTGGAAGTCCTCTGCTATACCAGTTGGGTGGAAAAGATTTCCATAAAAAGATACCTTGTCATCTCCCTTTTTTTCATATTTCATATTTCAGCATCTTGGGCCACTGCTTTTAACTTAATCTGATGGAAAATATAGCCTGACCATGTAACCTGTCACTCCAGTCCAAGGCATAGCTCTCAACCACAAATTATTTCCACTTCTCATTAGGAATAGTCATTCATCACATCACAACCAGGGCCCTGTTACTCTTCCCTGAGACATATAATTAGAATAAAATGTGAAATTTACAGTGCCAGAATTTCCCCTGGCCTGCCCTCCTAGAGTCAGATGGGGGAAGTGAGGCCCAGAGGGGAAAGAGACCAATTCAGAGTTGCATAGCCTCTCAGTGGCAAAGCTGGGACTCGAGCCTCAGTCTCCACATCCACAGGAAGTTCTCTCCCCACAGCCTCAAGTATAGGTCACTGTCACCCTTAAGGTGGGTACTTTGTGGCTGACACCTGAGGTTCTAAGCTGCTCATGGGCTCTGCCTCTCCTCACTCCCTCCTACAGGAGAGAAGCCTGTGATGCAGCAGAGCCTGTGGACGAAAGAGGGAGTGCACAGGAGTTAGGGCTGAAGAAGTAAAGGCCAGAGCCAAAGAACAAACCAGTCCACCAAGAGTGCCTGCTCTTGTCAGACATCCTGTTAGACAAGATGCCTTGGTTTCATTTCCTCCTTTCATCCTCATGTCAGCTGTATGAGGGGGAGATTAAAAAAAAAAAACAAACAAACAGGGTCTCACCATGTAGCTCAGATCAGCCTTGAGCTCACTATGTAGTCCAGGCTGGTCTTGAACTTTCAGTGATCCTCCTGCCTCAGCATCCCAAGTTCTAGAATTACAAGTGTGTGCCACCATGCCTGGTGGACTGTATAGTGTTAATATAGCCTTTTTGTTTTCTTTTTCTGCCCCCTCCCCCAGGACTGGACTTGAACCTAGGGGAGCTCTACTCCAAGCTACATCCCCACCCATACTTTCTGAAGTTTGTTTTTTTCATATTTTGCTTGCATACTTACCAAATAAATAATTTTGTATTCTTTTTTCCTTTCTTATATTCCAAAATTTCTTCTTTTGTCATTTCTCTTCAGTGTAGAGAATTTCCTTCAGCTATTTGTAGGTGTGCTGGTGACACATTCTCCTACCTTTTCTTCATCTGAGGATGTTTTGATTTTTCCTTCATCTCTGAAACATATTTTTGCTTCCCCAGCTCTTTCAAAAAAAATTTTGAGATAGGTTCTCACTAAGTTATGCAGGCTGGTCTTGAACTTGTGACCTTCCTGCCTCACCCTCCAAGAAGTAACTAACTAGGATTACAGGCATGCACTGTCACACCCAGCAATACATCCACAGGTTAACTGAGGCTGTGAGAGTTTAGAAGAGTTTGTCCAAAGTATCTTACCCAGAGGCTGGGGAGATGGCTCAGTAGAATAAGTGCTTCCCTGGCAAGCACAAGGGTCTGAGTTCAATCCCTGGTTCTGCCAAAAAGAAAAAAACCCAAAGTATCTTACCCAGCGGGCAGCATTGAGTCTGGCAACCCAAACCTAGCACTGCATCTGTTAAATTCAGCTCTGCCTCACATGTAAGTTGGATGCCCTTGGGGGTCTTTTCCCTCTGTGGGTCTCACAGTCCCATCTGGAAAATGAAACAGGTGTCACTCTGTCATCAGAGAAATCCAAGGAAAAATAAGTCAATTCCCAGCCAAGGGGCTTACTGAAGCTGTGAACAGAAAACTCGATTCTGAGCAGAGGTAGATTTCACCAGAGCCGTCACAGATTGCTGCCCAGCTCCCTAGAATATCCCACACCAAAGCTGGGGACCTGAGGGCTGTTCCCTGCCCTACACTTGGTCCCCTGATTTTTCAGCCCTCAGTGCCATTGCAGCAACAAACCCACACCTTCCTGTCCTTCCCGGAAGGCCAGAAAAGGAAAGGAGCAGGCAGAGCCTCCTGGGCCCCTACACACCCATGAGCAGGGCCAAGCACTGTCATGCAGGCACTACAAATTCACAGTCATTCATGTATCTGCTCTCGGTGAGGCCCTGTGCAGAGACACAGAAATAAGCTGCCAGCAAAGACAGCGAACCTAGTTGAGCCTCAGTTTCCTCATCTGTAAAATAAGGCAACTTTCATACAACCTTATGAGGCAGGTATAACTTTCCTGTTAACCTCAGGAAAGTTCTGCCCAGTTCATAGGAAGTGCTCAGTAAGCCAGGACAATTATACTGGACAGTAGCATGGTCCCTGACCTTGGAAGGCGCTCAGTTTAGTGAGGGAAACATATATACCCAGGAGCAGCATTAGCTGCCATCCACTGAACAGCTCTTCTCTAGGAACTGAATCTATGGCATTTTTAGCCTTCACAGAATCCTATAAAACAAGTCCTAGCCTCCTCCATTCAACATCCAAAGAAACTAAGACCTTAAAAAGGAGAAGCAGATCACTTGAGGCCTTTCAAGAGGAACTCCAAGTGCCTGCCCCAGAGGCACTTGGCTACAAAGATGTTACAGCCATAACTTGCCATTCTTCTCTGGCCCTTTTGATGGCCTGAGCTTAGGAGCTGGCAGAAGGTGAGACCAGCACCCCTGTCCCCAGGTTATTGCCCAGAACCCTTGGATGGCAAGACCCAGGTGCAAGGGGATAGCTGGTCTAGAACACCAAGTTCATCTCATAGGGCTCTCAGCAGCAGCCATTTGGGCCAAGCTGTCTCCCCACAGCACCTCCCAGAAGGGAAGAAAGACTGAAAAGGAGGCTGGGGTGATGAAGGCAGAAGGGTTGATGGCCTGTCTGCATGCACACCCCTAACCCTGCTTCTGGAGCTTTCACTATTCTCCATGGAAGTGGCTCAAGTACAGACCAGGAACAAATGCTTCCTCACACCAGCCCTGAGAGGCGGAAGTCTTCATCAATCCAATCTCAGAGAAGGAAACGAGGCTCAGAGAGAGCAAGCAGTGCTCTCCTAGTTGCACAGATAATGAAGCTAAGGCTTTCTATTTCATAGCCTCTCTGAGTGATAGTCCTGACCACTGGATCCCTACTGTTCTGGCTGGTTCACCTCATAGTTTCAGAGCCTGGAGCAGAGGCCAGCTAGCTATCACAGCCGCCACATCCATCTCTCTTTCCTCTGGTGACACAGGTAGAGTGTACTCCCTACTCCTGTGTAAATGTCCATGTTCTCTGTTCTAGCCAGTGGGGTGCAGGAGGAAGCAGCACACATCCTTTCCACTCTTGCCCATGAAAACTTCCTGCACATTCTCTCTTTCCATCTGCAGGATGGATGTCAATGTGCATGGTACCCTGGAGGCCTTGTAGATGATTGCCGAGCCTTTGTCAAGGTTATTGAAGAATGATGAGCTGCGGTATACACACCCCTCCTCACCAATTCATTATTGAACTTTATGTGCAAAAGAAACTAACACTCATTAGACTCAGTCCTTGAGGTTTCAGAGTTTTGTGTCTTATAGCAGCTGATGTTAAGTAAAAACCAAGGCCTGACCATTGCAGCATCCTTTGAGGAACTCAAAAAAGCTTTCCTGTGCCTCCTGTTCCTGCATGCTCTGTCCAGCCACACTCACCTGCCACATCCAGCTCCAATCTCTCTTGCTCCAACAAGACCCCCTCCGATGCCCCACACTCCAGGTAAGCAGACTCTCCTCTCTCTGCACCTTGTGGTAACTAACGTTGAAACTGAGTGCCAACAGCATACCAAGGATCTACCATAAGACTTCGCAACCATCATCTCTTCTAATCCCAGCAATCATGTGAAGTGGATGCTTCTGTTCTCCCCATTAGAGAGATGAAGCACAGAGAATTCAGTCACTTGTCGAAGACCACACAGCTAGTAAGTGCAAAGTCAGGATTTCAACTCCAGAAGACTGGCCCCAGAGGCCTCAGTCTTAATTGTGACATGACCTACCTCCATATACGCCCATTAATGTTCTCACACCCCACAAGAATTCCTCCTGTGGTGGGATTTTAAAATGCAAATTAAATATAATGTGATCCTTTAATTAGAGAGCACAATTTATACTGAACAGATCATGGGGAATTGTAACACCACAGAGGAACTAGCAGAGGGGATGGAGCGGGGAAAGGAAGCATTCCAGTGTCTTCAGGTTGTAGCTTCGGGGGCCTGGGTGCATCCTGACTCCTGTGGGAAATAGTCAAGGTGACAGGAAGGTGAGAGAAACTGAGCTGGTTATAGCACCATGATGACAGGGGATAAAAAACTGCTTCTCTCGAGCACAATCACAGGGATGTGGAAGGCGGGTTTGCTCTGGGATGTTCAAGTTTTACAGCCATACACTTATAGCTATAAAAGCACCTTTATTATTGACATCCCTGATGGAAAAATAACTTTGTTATAGTAAGTCAGAAACTGTCTAGCCCCTAACCTCTTTTATCCCCACTGAAGCAAGTGTCTACAATTCCACTTTTTATAATACAAAGTTTCTTAAGAATGCAACCTCCAGAAGCTGATAGAATATAGCATATCTGGTGTTTTTGGGGATGTCTGTCTCTCTCTGATTGAGTCTCACTATGATCTTTCCCATTTAGGACCTTGGGGATGAGCAGAGAGCCCGGCATAGAGCAGGTGTGCAATGACTGCCAGGTGCCATCTCCGCCACTGTCCACCATCCCTCCTGAGAAGCTGCCCCTTATTTGTCTTCTCTGTCATGTCTGTTGGCAAATGTCACATTACACTGGTCTGACCCATCCTGACCTGTCTCCTACAAGCAGCCTGACTCATTGAAAATCAAAACTGCCCAGAGATCAGAAATCACAAAATTGCAGCACTCCAGGAAGTTAAGGAAGAAGGATCATGCTTTCAAGCCCAGCCTGTACAATTTAGTGGCAAAATTTTAAAACATTTAAAAGGTCTGGGAATGTAGCTTAGCACAAAGGCTGTGGTTGTAATTCTCCAATGTCACAAAAAAAGGAAAGGAGGGAGGGAAGGAAAGAGAGACAGACAGACAGACAGACTGCCTAGATAGGTAGGGACAGAGATAGGTAGGGAGAGAGAGAGAGAGTGACAGAGAGAGAAGGACAGATTGATTACATGTTACCACCATCACTATCATGTAGCCCTCAGCAGCCCAAGGGCCCCTTTTCATATGCCAGCTTCACTATTCCCTTCAGTTCAGCAGTGTGGGGCAAGTCATGCAGCCTCTCCATCTGTAAAACAGGAAAAATAAAACCTAATTCAAAGGTTGCTCTGAGGATTAAATAAGATAATGTAAAGAAATTGGCATAGTACCTAACATACTCAGCATGCTTGAAAACTACAGTACATATTAAATTTTTTTAAAACTGGGTTAGGGGGATCTCTCTGTGGTCTAAACACTTGCCTGGCAAGCACAAGGACCCACGTTCAATCCTGGGTACCACATGTTGTGCCAGCCCCAGAACAGGGCATGGTGGTGCAAGCACGTAATTCCCAGTGCTGGGGAGGCTGAGATAGGAGGATCACTACAAGTCTGGGCTGTGTAGCAAGT
>NW_004524683.1:3497390-3497907 GCF_000260255.1 Octodon degus | reverse complement strand
GTGTGTTTGAAGGGAGGAGGAGTATTTTGAGGTGGATTTCTGACAATGTGTCTTTCAATGTAATACTTTTGAATTTTCTGAATTTTTATTTAAACATTCTTCACATTTTCATCACATTTCATGTAGGCACTAAATGGATGAGTTGTGCAGTTCTGTTCCTTCCTTACAAAAGCCTGGAAAAGGAAGCAGTATATGGTGGAATCTTCCAGAGGCTGCATGACATGTGATATCACAACAAACTGAAGATGATAGCTGAATTCACTTGTCTTTTATTAAAAGGGATTTGTAAAAATTTAAACACTCGGTTGGGAATAAAGCTGAATGGCACAGTGCCTGCTTGGCAAGTACAAGGTCCTCAGTTCAATTTCCAGTATGAAAAAATCAAAATTTTTTAAACACTACTGCTTTTTTTTCTAGTTTATTTTGTCTTTAAAATATTATTTTTAGGGCCGGGGAGATAGTTCAGTGGAATAAGTGCCTACCTGGCAAACGCAGGGTTCAGTTCAGTTCAGTTCCC
>NW_004524683.1:3495166-3497120 GCF_000260255.1 Octodon degus | reverse complement strand
GCTACCCACAGTCCCAGACAAACCCTCACCTGTGTGCAAAGGATGGCCTGTCACAGCAATACACAGCAGCAGAAACAAGAGACCACACACACGTCCACAAGCAGAGCAGTGGATACAATAAATTATGCTGAAGTCACATGCTGGTAAATGAACTAGCTTTTTTATAAAAGACAAGATGAATCTCAGAAACATACATGGAGTGAAAACAAAGCAGGTCATATAAAACAACGCACATTACAACATATCTTTCTAAAACACAAAATGTCCTAACCTGCACAAAGATATTTAAGGTATAAACATGATAAAGCTTTTGTTAAGCAAATGATTGACAATATACGACCTGGCCCCTTTGCGAAGGTGGACAGCCCTAACGGAGGAGCACATACAAAATTGAAATACTGTTGCTAAGGTTCAAGTTCTTAGGTTGGGTGGTAGCAGATGGGTAGGTATGCTATTATTACATTTCATAATTGTGTGTGTGATACATAGGATATGTAATATACTTATTATTGTATATGCTATATAGTATATATCTTTTTACATTTATCAAGTGTAGTATTTTTTTATTTTATATATTTGGTACAGGTTCTAGCTAAGCAGCTCAGACTCCTAGTGGTCCTCCTGTTCTAGCCTCCCCCCAGAGCTAGAATTACAAGAACGTGCCACCCCGCCCAGTCTCAGTGGTCAGCTCCACAAGACTGAGGCAGGGCTGGCAGGGCATGTAGTACCAAGGATAGAACCCAGGTCCTTGCACTTGCCAGGCAGGAGCTTAGACTACTGAGCTATCTCACCAGCCTCAAATATAGTATTTAAAAGACAATGTAACCCTAAACATGCAGCCCAAACTGTGGCTTCTAACTGCCATTTTCTACTATAGTGAAACAAAGGCTCCTTGGAGTGGCTGATGGCACACCCGGCACAGGAAATGTGTGAAATGGAACACTGTATCATTCTAGAAAGCAGAGAAACCAGGAGAGACTACTGGGACTGTCATCAAAGGACTCAGGAACCAAGTTGAAGAGATTCCCATTAGCCAAAGATGGAATAATGTGAGCATAAAAATTGAAACATGAGATAAAAACTGAAATGGATTGAGGCATGTCACATATATTTCAACCCATGAGTTCATAATGATAGAAAAAGAAAATCCCATTGGTTATCTTCAGATAATATTAAGGAACCAACTCATTATTTTAAAAATTGAAAATAAATAGAAAGAAGCAAGCATTTATCTTGCCTTTCCTGAATGAGTTGTGCCTCAGGGTAACCAAATCATTTATGAAAGGATGTTATTCTTTATAAAAATCCATGTAACAAACAAAATGATAAAATTAGACTACTGTGTAAATGCTGAGGAAATAGTGAATTTAGTGAGGGACTGCCAGTGGCTGCTAAAAACAGAAAGAGATGACAGGCATTGTGCTTCCTGACAGAAGTTCACACCACCGACCACCGTTTCTGCAGTTGGCTCTTGATTTAACGTCTGATAGAGAGGAAACACAAAGGACAAATGAACACACCAGCCAACATCGTAGGACTCACTCAGCGAAGTCTAGCTGTGGGAAGCAGGGTAAACAACCCCTTTTCTTTGACAAATACATGGCCAGGGAAAATAAGAAAAAGAGAGAAAGCAACAGACTATAGCCCATAACACTGGGAGCCAAAATAAACCTTGCTTCCTTTAGGTTGTAGGTATTAGGTATTGTGTCTCAGAGAAGAGGAAAGTGAATAAGAAGAAGAGAGAAAATATGTATAATAAATGAGTTCATTATGTGGCCTAGCAGGAAGTACAGAAAAAAGACCAGGGTACTAAGCACTGGGGTGCTGGGTGGAAAGTGGTCAGTCACTAGGAACCATGTCTGTGTTCTTGCCACCTGGCCCAGGCTGCCTCCTCTCTCTTATGAACCACTGCACCAGCCATCTTTGTCCTCCTCTACCCTGGTCAGGGAGTCTG
>NW_004524683.1:3485569-3493747 GCF_000260255.1 Octodon degus | reverse complement strand
AAGGTAACTGAAGAGGAGGCCAAAAGTGGAAACTCAAGCTACCTGAAGAGGAGACTAAAGGTGGGAAGTCAGGGTTACCTAAGAGGAGGACAAAAAAATAATTTTAGAAAAGGCAGTGAACATGTCATCTGCTGATTTGGGACTTCCAAGATACCCACTCCAAAACAAAGAGTTGTTTGCAAAAAGTAAGCTGAAGAGTGATGTTTGGAGTTACACCCACAACTGGCCCAAAAGACATGACCCACAATGAATTATAACCAATATCTTGGCTGATCCCACAAGGAACTTTGCAGCTGGGTTGTCCTGTCAGCATGATTGAAAACTGAGGGGGAGAGGGCTGGAGCTTTCCATCCTGGCATCAGTCAGCCAGTGGCAAGGGCTGTCTACTGAGAACAAACATGGCAAGACGAGGTCACTCTCATAACCAAGGGAAATGTCTAGGAGCCACCAGAAGCCAGTGTTCTCTGCAGCTGGGAGAGCGTGTGTGCAGCCAAGACATGATAGTTAGACAAAGCACCATGGTATCCACCACAGCCTTTAGCAGACCTGATTTTGAAACTTGCTTCTGTCACTTACAGAGATGTGACCTTTGTGACAATGATTACAGGCGTTGCTGTTTACTGTGTGTTGGCAGTCTCAAAAAAAGGGAGAATTGTCTGGATAAAATGGCAGCTTAAACTTTAATGCTCATCTTCTCAGTGTTCCCGCCCCTGAAAGTGACAGGAAGGAAAACAGAAGACAAATTCACAAGGACAGGAAAAGAGGAAGAGCCGCTAATGGATGGAAGAGCTCAACAAATTTCTGTGAAATTGCATTGGGTTAGGAAATGAGGATACTTTACAGAGCAGCAGAAGCCACAATACTGCCTAAGCTTTTGCCGGCCACCGCTACCAAATAACCACTCTTAGCCCTACAGACTTGATGGCAGGTAGACTACGCCGCACATATCTCCAGTTAATCTCTTTTCTTTCCCAGAAACAATTGTTCATTCCCAAACCTGTTTGTTCCAGTTGTACTTGCTTTTATAATTATGTGATTCAATTTAATATTAATAAACCAATAAAATATGATTGTGAAAAGGGAACTGTTTTATGAAAACTAAACTGAATACCTTGAAAGATTCAACAAAGGCAGATCATTATTTTTTTAAGTTCAGAGGAGTTACAGACGAGACATGGTAACAGAGTGGGAGGGAAGCACGTCACTCTAGAAAGAGTCTTGCATTCAGGTTGTTCTGTAAGTGCCTTAAGTTATAGCAGCAATATAAAGAAACTGAATCTGGAAGTGGCAGACAGTGTGATACGCAGGAGGGTCTGCGCAAGACCTCACAGAATTTCAGTTAACAGGAACATACTAAAGAAAAGGGTATAGACATCTATAGTTGTAGGTTTAAAAAATGTGTTTGCTATGTGTCCCATTTCATAGATGATTTCTAGATTAAAACAATTTTTTTTTGATTAGCCAACCCTGCACCGATTTCTCTTGAGTGAGATAAGACTTACAGAGCATGCCAATGAGAGGGCAGGCAACCTTTACCCTACCTCTCAAAGCATGCCAATGAGAGGACAGGCAACCTATACCTTCTTTCACCTCTATAAAGAATGTGACAGTGATCTACCATTATATGTCAGGTTAAGAGCATCATATACATATAGGTCCCCAATTTACAGTGGTCCAGTTTATACTTTTCCAACCTCATGATGCTGCAGCCATGATACACAGCTGATAAAAACCATACCTCAGAGTTGAATTATGATCGTTACCTGGGCTCAGGATAAGCAGCATGGTCCTCTCTCTCGATGCTGTGCAGGAAGCCACAGCTCCCAGACAGCCAATCAGTTAAGACAGAAAATAACCAGTGCTCTAATAAGTGTCATGGTGTTAATAAGGACATTCATTAACAGATTAATAGATTAGGTATGTTAAATGTGTTCTTTACTTTTGAAACATTCAATTTATGAAGAGATATTGGGACATATCCTCATTGTAAACCAAGGAGAATCTGCATAGATTCAATAATCCATCCGGCAGTATTCTTGTTAGGTGTAATTTACAGATGGAAACTAAGGCACAGAGACTCAATGACTTGTCTAAGTTTATACTGCCAGCAAGTGACAGCTAGGATTCAAATCCAGAGCTTCCAGCTCCAAAATATGGCTTCTTATTAACCATCTCCACCCTGTTTTGCTGCAGAAATAAAGCAGCCCCAGGGAAAAGAGTTCCTTTGACATCTGTGGCCCCCACAACTACCGTTCTACTCCACAAAAAGGAAAAATCACCTCCTCCTATAGTCACAATACCGTCAGCTTCAGGGACCCTTATTCTTAAATATGGGCAAGAGCCACAGATCACTGAAGATTGGACAGCTCCAACATGGGAAGAGACACAGAGCCAGAGAGACCACAAGGAGCCCAACAACACTGGGAAACTGGAAGCAACAGAGATACATCAGGAAATGGAAAAATCACTATTATCTTCAGAGATACTGTCTATATTGGGAAGAAAAAAACAATAAACAAAAACTCTCTTTAATTAAAAATGATTGACATAAAAATTTCAACAGAGCTGGAACATAAATTCAAGGAAACAATCTACAGAATAGAAGAGAAAGACAGGGGAAAGGACAAAATGAAAAAGATAGAAACAGACCAGAATCCTGGGGGGAAAGGGCCATGTTCTAACTCATAGGAGTTTTAGCAAACAGAGAGAAGGAGATTTTTAAAGAACAAGTAGTCTCAGAGAACTGAAGAACAGGTCGATCCATGCAAAAAAGGACCACCTAGGGCATGACCCTGTGCACAATGGCAGCTGCCACCTCACAAGTGCTGCGAAGCTCCAGAATGCCAGAGACAAGATCTGCAAAACTGTCCAGACAGGATGAGAAGCTCCACAGAGGAAGGAACACAAGTCAGCAGGCATTGAAGCATCTGCAGATGCCAAGGGCAGGGAAGCAGAGCAGCTGGTGCTGAAGGAGAGTGATCCCCAGCCCTTGGTCTGTACTAAGCTGATCTGTCAGGTGCCCAGGCAGAATACAGATAAAGCCACAGAGGAAAATTCCCCACCCCTGCTTTCTTAGGAAGCAACCGAGATGTCCCAAATAAAAGAGTAAACAAACAGAGGTGGAGGACCAAGAAGGCGAGACCCAAGCAGAAAGTCTTGGAGAGGGGACCCGGGGACATCTGGCCCAAGTAGGGTGTGGAGCTAGCCCAGCTGGAAAAGGGAGTCCAAGGCAGAACAGGAGCAGGACAGAGCTTTTTATAAGGAGGGTGAAGCAGTTCTGCTAGAGCTTTGGGGAACTGAATAGCTGTCTTTTCTTACTAGAAATGCTGATCACTGAGGTACCTAAAAATAGTGTTCCAGATACACTAGTAGGGGAGGGACTGAAAGGCAACTAATTCCTTATTTATTCCAACAGAAAGACAATAGACAACGTTGGTAAATTGGGAAATTGCAGTAGAAGCATATTGCTTTGAAATATGTGGTAAAACCCAGAAAGTACAGGTAAAAGCAGCTAAAATGGTCGCCACCAGAGTGTGGAACGAGGCAGATGGGTTGGGTGAGGCAGAGGATGTCTGTGCTTCAATAAAAACCTTCCAATTCGTGTCTGGCCCAGGCTTCAGATTTCCGAAAGCTTTTGCACAGGCGTCTCTCAAGAAGCCTCCATTACAGGGATGGGAAACAGGCCCAGAAGGGGCAGTGACCTCTCAAGGTCACGGTGCGAAGCCTGGACCCCAGTGCTAGATCGGGAGCTCCCACCCCCACCAAACGACACGAGAAGAGCAGGGAGCCGGCTGAGGCCAGCAGGTCGTCGAGTGACTTGATCTTCCTTCGACTCCCCAGACCGTGTCGCCGACCTCAGCCTGCAACCCTAGTGTGGGTGCGGCAGGACCTCAGCCGGCCACTGCCCTGGGCCTCACGCCGCGTCCGCACTGTCCTTGGGAGGGCACGCTGAGAAGCTACTAGCGGAGCCACAGCGCCCCCTGCCGGGCGCTGCGCTCCAGCCTGCCTCGCGGAGCTCAGGAAAGGCTGGGGCCAGCCACGCGCCGCCTTGCGGGGAGCCTCAGACTTCACACAGTCGCTTGATGTGTCCCCTGCAAGGACAGGTGCTGAGGCTGGAGAGGATGACGACCTGCAAGAGGTCACACAGCACGGCAGTGGCATCCGAGGACGCGAATCCCACTTCTGCTCCAAGGCCTTCGCACCCTGGAGGGGCCCCGAGCTCCAGGTGTTTAGAGCCCCTAACTGGCTTTGGGCTGAGGAAAGAGCCAAGGACGAGGAGGGCAGGCTGGGGCTTTGCTTCGTGGCCCAGACCCCTGGGTGGCCTTGGGCGGCCCCTCCCTAGTCTCCGGCTCAGTCCAGCCTCGGAGGTGTGACCTCCAAGAGTCCTTCCTTCGCTCACCTCGCAGCCCTCTGTGGGGTCCAAACCGCGGTTATGGCTGACCCCCACCGGCCGAAGGTGACCCTGCGCCGGACGGCCAATGAGCCACCTGCCACGCCTCTGGCCTGCTTGGGAAATGACGGGCTCCGGCTCCGGCTCTGATGGGTTGGAAGAGTCCTGAACACTCTGCTCAACTGCGCGCTTCAGAGGATGAGAAAACATTAGGGTGCTTCCCTCAGAAGGCCAGGTCCTCAACTGCATCTTTGGAAAGAGCTGTAGAGCTGCCTGGTTCAGCTCACAGACTCGCGCTGGACGCCCACAGCTTGAATCCTGCCCCTGGCCCTCCTCAGTAGTGTGGCCATGGGCAAGTTACTGACGTTAAACTGTCGGTTTTTGCCACTGTTATAGTTTAGATCTAAAATGACCTGGAAGTGTTAAGAGCATGGCATTTGCAAGATGATCACAGTGTGGGGTGCCACATTCATCAGGGATTGAATCCAAAGATGAGTTCTTGGCAGAATGTGCTGTCAGGAGGTGGGGCCTGTCAGGAGGTGGTCACTGAGTGTATGACCTGGGGAAGGCATATGTGTGTGTCCTGCTCCTCTCTTCCTCCCGCTGCTTCCTGGCCATGCTGGAGTGAGCGGCTCCCCTCCATTGTGCCTTTTCACCATGGCATTTCTGCCCTGAGCCAGCTGGTCATGGACTAGACCCTCAAAACCATGAGCAAAAATAAACCTCTCCTCTTTAAGTTTTGGGTGTTGGGTATTTTGTCCCAGTGATGAAAAAGTGACAATTGCAAGTGCCAAGTTGGGGGTAGGACCTAACCAGAGAGAGAGAGAGAGAGAGAGAGAGAGAGAGAGAGAGAGAGAGAGAGAGAGAGAGCAGAATGGAGCCTGGCACAGAGCAAACATGTGGTAAATGTTACTCTGTTTACTGAGCACCTAGAGTGTGCCAGGCACTGCACTGGGAACTTGGCTATGGCCGTGAGCATGACGCAGCCACTGCCAGGGCAAAGCTGCCAGCGGGCAGCCTGAGAAACATCCAGTATGCTCCAAGAGCCAGTGTCTAAGCCAGGGGGTGGCTCAGGCTCACGTGCCCCGGGTGACTGTCCAGCATAAGGAGACCTCGGGATAGGAGGGAGCACACAGCAAAGGTGCTGTCAGTCAGGCCTTGAACACTGAGGCTCTGGCCAGGCGGGAAGGATAAAGACTCCTCTGAGGCACCATTCATGCCATGACTGCCCAGAAGCCCTCAAATCCCCCATTCCAGGGCAGGAAGTATATCGCTCTTTCAGAATGTATTTGTCCATGCCTCACGGAGGACTGCAGGGAGTCTCCCCATCACCAGGTCCCAGTGTCAACCCATTTAACCAGATAGCTTTCTTGAGGCTCCTGACTGCAGCCTGAGCCAGACAGCAAGGGCATGTGAATCAGTGAGTCCAGGGTTTCAGGGCCCCCTGAGGGAGAACAAGTAAGAAGCTGTGGAAGGAAAGAGATGCAGCCATCTGTTTTGCCCCTTCCACATGTCAGTAGATGCTTTACCCCTACAGTTATTTTACTTTTTTGGTTCCTCAGGATTGAACCCAGGACCTTCACACTAAGCTACATCTCTATTTTTTTTTAATTGTTGAGACAGGATCTTAGCAGGTTGACCAGGCTAGGCTCAAACATTTGATCCTCCTGCCTCAGCCTCTGGAGTAGCAGGAGCTACAGGCGTGCCTGTACACCTGGCTGACTGCTACTTAATTGTCTCAGAAGCTGTGTGAGGTACAGGTAATATCAATCAGTCTCCATTTTATGTGTGAAGGAAACAATCCTCCAGACATAGCCAAGGTCAGGAGCTGGCCAGCCTCAGAGGCAAGATTTAAAACCCAGTTTTCTACCACATCCCATCGCTCTCTGAGAAGCCCCATGGGAGTAGGGATGAATGGGAGAAAGTTCAGGGTGAAAAGGGTGATGCAGGGGTTTCAGGCAGAGGCAGGAAATCCAGGTTGGAAGGAGCTAGTGTTGTCACCAAGGTCTTCATTCTCCTTGGGCCACACACACAAAATCAGCTAGGCTGAGGACTCAGCAGGGTATTTTTAAAACCACCCACCTCTAAAACTCTTCTGTTCCTGTGCTTTAAAGTTCCTCTGAAAAGTTGGAATAAATTTGCCTGTCTTTTCTCCCAGACAAATGCAGGGGAGGAAAACAAAAAGAACACGTATTTTATGAGCACAAATTTGGGACGGTGACATCTCCAATCATCATTTTATGGCATGATGATATACAGTAATTAGGTGTCGGGAGTAATCTATGGCCACAAGAACAGAGTCATTGCTGGGAAGAAAAAAAGAATCACTCTTTTTCCTCCCAGAAGGAAATCTGAGGCGCGGGGCGGGAGGAGCTGAATCAGCCTCCCAAAAGGCAGGCACAGCTGCGACTGCAGCAATGAGGCTGCAGCTGGGGGCAGAGAGGAGCTGGGGACCAAGAGAAGGGACCTGTGCAGGGGGCAGAGGAAGCCAGTCTTTGGATCCAGAGATACCACCTTTCATGCTGGGTGACCTTTCTCTCTCTGGAAGACATTTCCAGAACTGCCAGGGTAGGGATCCCACCCCCACAAAGGTTTTCTGAGGAGGGCAGTAGGTGCTGGGCCTTGAGAGACAGGGTTATGGATGGACACAGAGAAGCCGGAGGCTGCCTGGACAGTGCCTCAGAGGAGGAGTCACTGAGGGACCCACGGAGGGTGAGAATTATTTTTAAGACTGCATCATTCTTAAGAGCTACCAAGTTATTCTCTCATTTCCAAAAGATGAAACACTTCAGGTTGGGCCTTTGTTTTCTTCACAAAGACCCTACCCAAAAGGGCACTTAGTGTCTAAAGTCCTAGGCTTAATTTGTTTCTACCGCTTCCTCAAACAATAACTCAACCTCTCAGCCTCAGTTTCCTCATCAATAGAAAGGGGCTAATTATATAGCAGAGGATAGGGTGAGGATTACATGGGATAACACAACCAAGTCCTACATCAGGGCCTGGAAGGGCATCCCCAGGACAGGGGCTTCTCCCTGCCACCAACCCCCCAATCTGCAGTCACCTATTATTCTGTTTGTTGTCTGTAAGCTTCACTAGGGCATTGCTTACACCTAGAATGTCACCTAGCACACAAGAAGTGTTCATTTATATGCTGTAGAGTAAATGAAAGTAGTACGATCCATTGTACCAACAGAGTAAAAAAAAAAAAAAAAAACCACCATACAATCATATTCCCCAGTACAGTCAAAGCACTGGACAAAATCCAACACCCATTTGTGAGGTTTAAAACCCCTCAGCAAACCAGGAATAGAGGAAAACTTCCTCAGTTTGAAAGAGAACATTTGTAAAAATCCTACAAGTGACATGGTAAGAATGGTAGAACTTCTTAATGGTAAGAAGCTCGAACTTTTCCTGATAAGATCTAGAACAAAATAAGATGTCTACTGTCATCATTCACCCCTTTCAATGTCACATTTGAAATCCTACCTGATGAAATAAGAAAAGGAAATAAACATAGGAGACTGGTAAGGAAGGATGAAGCTGTCCATTAGGTGATACGATTACCTACGTGGTGAAGCTGAAAGTACTGACAAAACAAAACAACCTAAAAAATTCTATTTAACTCCTGGAACTAATAAACAATTACAGTTGCAGGATATATGATCAACATACAAAAGTTAGTCAAATGGAATTTGAAATTGAAATGTATTGCCCTTTATGTTCGTACCTCCCAAAATGACATCCATGTAAGAAAATGAAACAAATCGTAACAAATTATATAAAATACA
>NW_004524683.1:3483049-3484874 GCF_000260255.1 Octodon degus | reverse complement strand
GCTAGCCCTGCTGACAAACTTTCTGATCTCCAGGGCCTTCAACCAGGGAGAGGAAAATTTGTTAAAATCAAGCCTGCATTAGTTACCTTTCTCTCCTTGCCAAGACACAATATCTGATGTCCAAAATTAAGGAAAGCCAGGCTTATTTAGCTCACAGTTTGTATAGGTGTCAGTCCGTAATCAGCTGGCTCCCAATCAGGATGGCGTGGTAGAGAAACAACATCTCATAGCAACAGAAGACCATAAGAGCAGCAAAAGCAAAGGGCAGGAGAGAAAGCAAGCATCTTTCCCTCCCTTATATTGGATGCCAACTACCTGTGCCAAGGTGGATGTGGCACTCACACCCATAGCCCCAGTAATGGACTATGAATCAATCACAAATTCTAGAAGCCTGCCCCTCATGACTGCATGAGGCTTTGAGGGGACATCTAGACACAAAACATAACAAAGCCTCACAAGAACAAGACAAAGGAGAAAGGGGAGATCGCAGTGTCTCCTGTACCAGAGTCAGTTCTGCCTCCTTGTCAAGGCCAAGTGGAAGAGCGTGATGGGCATGGGACTCTCTCAGCTTCCTCTTGCCCGTGACAAGCTCTCTTCAAAGCCAGAGGGGAGAACAAAGGAAGAAAACAGGAAGAGAAGCAGGTGTGGGAGTCAGGACTGAGATATGTGAGTAATATCACTTAATTTCAGCTGCCCCCAATTTTCCATGTTGTCATTGCATGCCGTTCTTCTTCCCTCCTTGTCCCCATCCCTGCTGAACAATGATTTCCAAATCAGTGGCTCATTCTGGCTTTATCATATAATAAGTCTGTGGGCAGCACATGTCTCTTGTGGGAGACATCAAATAAGTGAGTGCGCTGAAATTTGCCTCCTCCTTGGAGGGAAGAGGAGAGAGAGTCGGGGTCCAATGAGTAGCCATGTGACCGTCAGTAAGTTTTTGGGCTCACCTGCAGTAGACAGCAGCTACCTCATAAATAGATAGAGACTTAAGGAGTGGATGTGTGTGATGTCCCTGTGGTGCCAGACACACTAAATGCTCACTGATTCCAGGACTCAGTTGAGCAGCATGTGGGCTGCACGCACTGGTGAAGCTCTACAGGCCAACTGGGGATGCAGCACTGCTGGTCAGTACTGGGAGACTTCACTTGGGGAACACTGACGCTCAATGGCCATGCCTCTGCCTCTGATGGGCTGCTGACCTAAGCCTACTTTTCTCTTCCTCCTTTTAGAGCTCGTCTGTGCTTCTTCAAGACTTAGCTGAAATGTACCCTCCTCTGTGAACTTCTGACCTCCCAGGCTGTCCCATTTTGCTCAGCATATTCTTGTCAAGTGTGCAGGACCTTTACTTGAGGAAAAAGAAGAGCTCTCCAGGTTCAGCGTGTTACTAGAACTTGCTGAGTAGGTGGTTCATACTCATTTTAAAGAGGAAGACCCAGAGGAAAAAAATTGACTATCAGTTCATCAGCCAATCATATCCCACAGAGGGCTTCTGAGGACCACTGTGAGTCAAGGAATAAGCACTAAGCCTTGGAAATTTTAATCTGTAGCTGAAGGATAACTTATATCAGGAAATAGCTTGGGGTGTAGATCAGTGACTGTTATGGCTTAGATCTAGAATGTCTTCTAAAAGTTTTACATATTCAGAGGTGGGGCCTTTAGAAGGTGATTGGATCATAGGAGTACTATGCTCCTCAGTGGATTCATCTGTGGATGCACCCATAATTGGATCTGTTCTTAGGTGACAGGGCCTGGTGGGAAGTGGCAGATAGCTGGAAATCTCTCTCTCTCTCTCTCTCTCTCTCTCTCTCTCTCTCTCTCTCTCTCT
>NW_004524683.1:3465353-3482949 GCF_000260255.1 Octodon degus | reverse complement strand
CCTCCCTCCCTCCTTCCCTCCCTCCCCCCTTTTCCTGGCCATGATGACCTGAGCAGCTTTCCTTCCTCTGCCATATCTGCCATATACTTACACCATGCCCTCACTTGCTTGGAGCCAGAGAATTGCATCCTCTAAAAGCCATGAGCTAAAATAACTCTTACCTAAGTTACTTTCTCAGTGCTGAAACACAATACCTGACAACCACAATTTCAAGGAAAAGATGTTTAGTTTGATTCACACTTACAGCCCATAGTCAGCAGGCACCAAGGTAGAATTAGCATGGTGGAAAGATCTAGCAGAGGAAAACTCCACAGGTCGTGGTGTCCAGGAAGCAAAGAGAGAAGGGAGGAGCTGGAAAGAGAGATGCACCCTTCCAGGTCACAACCCCAATGACCCACCTCTTCCAACTTGGCCCTACTCCTAACAGTAAGTTGGCTATAGTGCCCCCATAATCCAGTCATCTTCTGTAAGCTCCACCTCTGAACACATGGGATCTAAGAAGTCATTCTGCCCCTGGCTTCCAAAGGACTCCTGTACACCACTTTATATAAAGTCAGTTTAGTCCATCCTGCAGAGTCAGCAAAGTTTTAACAGTTCCAACATTGCTGAAAAGTCCAAGTCCAAAGTCTCTTTCAAGACTCAAGGCAAACTCTTAGCTGTGAGCCCCTGCAAAAATCAAAAAATAAATTAAATCTTGCCAACCTACAATCATATAGGATACTCATTACCATTTCAAAGGGGACAATAGAGGAACAAAAAGGAATAGGACCACAGCAAGACTGAGATCAAGCAGGGCAAACATTAAATGTCATAGTTCTGTGTCCAGAACCTAGAATAGATGGTGGTAAGATGTGTATTCCATAGGGATTGTGTGATCCCAACCCTATGACAGTGTCAGATGCAGCCCTCAGTTTTTCTCCCTTGGGCTGCTTTATTCACTACCTGCAATTTTCCTCAGCAGACATTCATATTCCCAGCTTCCTCAACATCTTGAAATCCACAGCAATTTGTCTTCACTCCACAGCTTTAGGCACTGCCCTCTCTGGCAGAAGCACACTGCCTTGCCTCCCTGTCCTTCTGAAATCTGAGTGGCCTCCTCCTTGACCCCAAAACTCTTGCATTTTTCACCCTCATATGAACAGTACCACACAGATGATACCAACGTCTGCTGCCAACATGAGTAGTAAACAAACCCCCTTGTATCATGGCTGCAGAGGGCTCCAAGTGCCAGGACAGCTGAGTATTGTGAACCAAATTTCAGCAAGCCAACTTCTTCAGCTGCTCTTCTTGAGCAGGCCTGGGCCCATAAAGGGTAGATATTTCTTTGTTGTTTTTCTTTTTTTTTTTTTTTTGAGATAGGATTTTGCTATGTGGTCCAGACTGGCCTTGAACTCACTATGTAGCCCAGGATGACCTCAAGATCATAGCATCCTCCTGTCTCAGCCTCCAGAGCTCTGGGATTATAGGAAATATGTTACCAAACCTGGCTTAAAATTGGATATTTCGGGGCTGGGGAGATGGCTCAGTAGAATAAGTGCTTCCCTGGCAAGCACAAGGGCCTGAGTTCAATCCCCGGTTCCGGGGGGTGGGGGGAGGATATTTCTTTTCTTTCTTTTTTCTTTTCTTGCTTGCTTTCTTTTTTTTTCATTTTATGTATTTGGAACAGGGTCTAACTATGCAGCTTGGACTCATAGTGATCCTCCTGTTTTTAGCCTCCCCAGTGCTGGGAATATAGGTGTGTGCCACCATGCCCAGACTCCGTCACTGGCTCAGCACACCCAGAGGGTGGGGCCAGCATAGCATGCAGGACCAGGGATTGAACCTTGGTCCCTGTCCTTGCCAAAGCAGGTGTTTAGTCTGCTGAGCTATCTTGCTGGCCCTAAAATGGGTATTTCTAAAAGTCCCTCAAAGCATCCTTTGGTCCTGCTGCAAAGTACTTGGCTCCCTTTGAATAATCTTCTCAGGAGCTAAACTATGTCTATTCCAACTTTGCATGTACTTCTTTCCTGGAGAAACTGAAAACTTCTCAAATGAGGTGTTTGCTCTTGATTGTCAGTGTAAATCTCACTAAAGGCAGCAAAAGTATCTATGCTGAAGTTTGGACACTGAATTATCTTGAAATTTCTTCTGCCAAATTAATTAACCCACCATCCTTAATCTCAGTCACCCTAATCTCAAAATCTTAAGACAGGAGCAAAATGAAAGCAAATTTTCCGCCAGAGCAGAACACACAAGGCCTCAAGTCCAACTGCCAGTGGAGTCCTTGTCCCCAAGTGAAACCTCCTGAGCCTTGTTGTTATTGTTTGTCTTTTCATGCACACTCTGGTCCCCTGATCTCCAACCAGAACCTTCCATCAAGCTTTCCTTCCAGGACTCCAGAGATTCTATAGCCACTATCTCCAAGCCTTTCCAAACTCCTTCCACAAGCCAATTCTACAGGCTTCTAAACCACATGGTCAAACATAGCTCTAGTAATGATTTCTCTGGTACCAAAATCTCTCTCAGTCACTTTCTTCATTGCTGAGACACAATACCTGACACCTATAGCTTGAAGGATGAGATTCTGGCTCATAGTTGCAGGCCATGGCTGGGCAGCTCTAAGGCAGAAGCAGCAGAAGGGTCTGGCAGAGGGAAGCTGCTCACATCATGGTGGCCAGGAAGCTGAGAGAACAAAGGGAGGAGGCTGGGATGGAGCTCTGCCCTCCCAGGTCATCCCCCAGCGATCCACTTCTTCAGTCCAGGTGCCACTTTTTAATTAACAGCAAGTCAGCTATAGTGGCCCATGATCCAATCATCTTCCAAAATCCCCTTTTCTGAACACATGAGACTCCTGGGTACATCTGGATCTAAATCATAACCATTCTCTTTAACTTGTGGGATGTCATGTATTTTGACCCAGCAATAAAAAAGTGATTAAGGCAGTGGTAGAGCACTTGCCTAGCATGCACAGGACCCTAGTTCAATCTCCGGCACCAGAGGAAAAAAAAAATAAGTTTGTACCACAACATTCTAGACCTCAAAAATGTTAGATGCTTGGACTTTCAAGTCCCTCACCCCCCCCCCAAATCTTTGGTCTCAGCCTAAGGTTTAACTCAGAGAGAAAGAAAATATAGAAATACAATAAGCTTGAGGTAGACTAAGGCCAGCTGTACCAAAGGGGAGAAAAACCAGAATTCATGCAGCACTCACTGGAAGCTGTAACTTCATATTCCTTATTGCATTTCACCCCTGTAAGGCAAGGACTATTACCTGGCCCACAGATTTTTTTTTAAAGTCAAAGTTCTGAGAGCTAAATGACTCAGCCTCATAGGAAAGAGCTAGGTCAGAAACTGCAACCCCATTGTCCCTCACCAGAAAACATGCCTTCTCTGCTCTCTGCAGTTGCCCCCAAATTAGGCACGTTGACCCCACAGTCCCCTCTCTGTAATAGGCACTTTCTAAGTTTCATTCATGACCTACACTTATTTATGAGCTCATCATTAATCAGAGTTGGGTTTTTCACAAATGTTATGACCTAGTGACAACCACAAGGAGGAGAAAAGGGAAAGGTCATCAATATATCCAAAGCTCTGGGTCAGTAAGGCCACCTCTAATACACAGGTGTCTCAGCAAATTACCAATGACAGGCTGCTCAGGGCCTCAGCCAGACCTGACAGAGGACTCATGTAAATAAGAGAAACCAAACTGCTGCATAATTCTAACAGCTGCATAACCTGGTACCGCCATGAGGTTGACAACATATAATGGAAGATGGATGCTAAATTTCATCCTTGTAAAACTCAGGCTAAAAAGGTGACATAAATATTTCAGCCTTTTATCTCAGACTCTGTCATTAAAGGAGCACCACCTCCTCTGGTCTCTTTCCATTTTTAGAGATCAGAGCCAACCTGGAAATCTTCCCTCTATAACATCCACACCAGCTCTCCTCTCCAAGGCCCTCCTTGGCGTCCTAAAAATAACAGCATGAAAAGCCACCTTGGCCCACTGTGGCGCCTCTTCCCCACCACCTGCCCGAGCTGGCAAGGCCATGATGCAGCCACAAAGGTGCTCTGTGTAGATGGCCGCAAAAGCAGGTAGAATCCATTTGCATCCAAACATCCTTTGTTGGAAGTAGAATTGTACGAGCGAGCACCTACCTTTTATCCTGTTATTTACATAGAGCAAAGGCACAGTGTACTCGGCCCTGCGCATACGCGCTAATCTGCAGGGAACAGCACATGTGCGATGCTGCTGGCTTCCCTGCTGGGCCAGCTGGAGGGGAAAGCCATCTCCACGCCAGGGACAATGAGGCCAGAAGGCCCCAACCTCCTCATCCTAGCCCCAGGGGAGATCATGACTTCTGCTCAGTGGCATTCAGAGCTTGCCAGCTGCCTTTACCAGCACTGCCAGCCAGGAGGCCACTCGGGTTCTCCGCCCCTGCAGCTGCTGCCCAAACCCTTGGGCCCTGGCCTAGATCAAAGGGAAGACCTGGAACAACTAAGCCTCTAAGACTGCAGTTCCAACCTCAGGCCTGCTGGTTAATGGCTGTGTGACTGGGAAGTGGGGACTCACCCTCTCTGAATGTCAGCTTCTTTAAAGATAAACCATGGTACAGGAGGCTGAGACAAGAAGATCACTGATAGTTTGAGGCCAGCCTGAGCTATACAGTAGTGAGTTCAAGGCAGGCCTAAATTACATAGTGAGATCCTATCTCAAGAAAACAGTAAATTGGCTTCCAAATTGTTTCAGTTCTCCTCTCAGCCTTTTTAGGCACCCAGGACTAATGTTTTCAGTAAGCCTGGGCTGAAAGACAGTTTGGGGTCCCCGCTGAGCAGTGCCTTTCTGTCCTCTGAAGACAGGTGATAGAGCCGCTCCACCCTCCTGGTCACCTTCCCGGGGTTCCAGGCCAGTGCCTGCCACAGCTGCTACCCTCTCTGAGCAAGTTGGATGTCCTAGATTGTCTCATTTAATCCCCATCATGGGCCTGTGATTGTGCATCTGCCTTTACAGAGACCACTGAGGTACAGCAAGGTGCAGCAACTCTGTCAGAGGGAATCAAGGAAGATGTCCTGGAGGAGACAGCTTAGTAGCTGTGGTTTGCCGGATGGCGAAGAGGGACTGCAGAGAAGAGGACAGATTTCCACCCCCTCCAGTGACACTATTACCCTCTGCAGCCTTTATAGCTGAGTGGCTGATGTTCGAAAGGCTATTTGTAAAGTTCAGGTACCAGGCTGTTCCAGCCAGACCCTGGCAGAGGCAAGGGTTCGGATCTCTGTGCCCATTTGCTTGGCAAGCTGGCAGTAGCTGGAAACAACCCTGCCCAGTGCAGTTTACACATGAATTATGAGAAGCTGCCTTGACAAGGAACAGACCGAAATGCCACAGCAGGGAAAGACAGGGCTGCCCCAACAGAGAAGGGGAGGGCCAGGGCAGACCTTGACCTGACCCCACCTGGGTCTGGGCCTGGGCCTGGGCCTGTCTGGATCAACCACACATACAGGGAGAGGCCAAGGCTCTGTGGTGGCCACAGTGCTACCCCCCATCCCATGCTAACCAGGGCTAGTTCAGGAAGGGGCAGGCCTGGACCTGCTCTGCAGTGGGAGGAGCAAGGGCTCTCAGAAGACGCAGGAGCCGGTGGGAGGAGGCTCTGTCAGGAAAGTCACACCCACCTTCCCATGGCCCAAGCCTCTGGGACCTCTCGCTCTGGCAGCTCCCAAGGAGCGCCCAAGTGCAGGAAAGAGCAAGAGCTGCCGAATCAAATAAGCTTGGAATTTCAGCAGCTTAACAGGAGGACCTGTATGTCTTGTTCTCGGCTCCTGGCTGGACAGACTTCCCCACGCTCATGCAGGCACCGAGTCTCCTTCCAAGTGGGAGTTTTATCTCCTACAGGTCCTTGGGTGCTCGCCATCAGCTGAAAATGAGACAGAAAGACAGACAGACAGACAGACAGACAGACAGACAGACAGACTCCATGGAAATCCAGAGCCAGGGCCCCCATCACTCCCTTTACTTCAGTGGCAAGGAGGCTGGGCAAGCAGAAATACAATATGATCACAACACTTAGAATCACACAGAATCATAGAGTCATAGAAGGTAACGACAAAGGCCTCAGAGAATCTCACGCTGTAATTACAGAACTGCGAGGTCCCACCACCACAGCCTCCCACACTGCTGTCTTCCTAGACTGGGGGGGAGGGGGATTTGACCCCTTCTTCTCTGGCACATCACAAGGTCACCTGAGGCCTGTGTCTCTCAGTCCCTCCACACACATCCTACAGCAAGAGAAGAAAGGGTGTGATGCTAGCGCAGACCAGCACCCCTAAGCTCTTAGAGCATCTTAACTCATTTGCCTCAACCACAACCCTACCCAGTAGGATGGTGGTTGTCTCAATTAACCAGATGAGATAGCTGAAAGGTTAAGGAACTCACGTCAGTTGTCAGTCGGAGAGCTAGTAAGCACTCTGCAAGCATTTGTCAACTATGTACACGCTGAACTAATGTGCATTACTACACAACTTTGCCTGTTTTCCCCACTTTATCTCTCAGTGGCAAAAGAAAAAAACAGGAAGACATCAGGGCATAATGGAAATATAAAAGAGATGCACAGATGGAGAACAACTCACTTTGTTATTTTCTCCCCAAACTTCTGAAATGAATTTCTCAGCACAATGGGAAAAACATCATGGCCTCGTGCATGTGTGAGAGGGGGCTCGAAGTCGGTTGGAAGTGGGAGCTAGGGAAGGGCTCGTCATCCCTCACGGAAGGGCCTCACTGGCTCCATCTAATTAACAATAAGCCAGATGCCTGGACACAGCCCGTTTTTACATCTGTAACACGCTGACAGCCTAAAAATGCCAGTCTCCTCCTTGTGTGTCAGCTAAATGTCACTGGCAACATTTGATGTAATTCAGAGATGAAAGTAAATCCAATATTATTGCTGACTAAATAACCACAGGCCCAATCAGGGAGCCTCAGGCCCCAGAGCAGAATGGGGAGAGCAGATAGCCCCCCAGGCAGGTGGGGGAGCCAGCTCCTTCCCAAACCAGCCCAACCCCAGCTGCCCACAGACAGGAAACCAATTTGCAGAGCCATTTCTGCTTGGCAGGATCAGGACTTACAACCTCAAGGCTACCTGTTTAGGAACCAAGGGCTGTTTCCCCTCCCTGAGCTTCAGTTTCTTCACCCATTCAATGGGCAGAGGGAAAAAAACATGTCTCCAGAGAAGGAAACAAGTGTGGCTCTGAGGGGCACTAACTCACTCATTCAGGCTTCCGCCACTCACTGGGCAACTATTGTCTGGGTGCCGAGGACCTGCACTGCTTTATTAATCACCTTCTCTGGTAGACCTAGACCAAAAGCGTCACACAGACAGGCACTACTCTCCCTTGTCCTCTTTGTGTGTCCTCTTTGCCATGGCCTTTTGGGAGGCTGTGTAGTCCTCTGGGGTAGAGACAAGGCGTTCTCTGTCTCCTGGTGCCTAGTTCCCACCACGGGGCTACAGGTGCTTGGGGCAGGTGAGAAACTCCTCTGTTGCCCCCACATTAAAAACATTAAGGGGTTTGAGAGATAGCTCAGCAGTCTAAGCACTGCCTGGCAAGTGCCAGGTCCTGAGTTCGATCTCTGGTACCGCATGCTGTGTGGGCCCTGGAACCCAGAGCATATCGCCCTGGCCACTTTGAAACCAGGTGTTGTGGTGCACACCTGTATTCCCAGCACTAGGGACGCTAAGACAGGAGGATCACTGTGAGTCTGAAATGCACAGTCAGACCTACCAAATAAGTAAATACTACATTAAGACTCCTGTTGACCAAAACTGACATCACCAGTGAAAGATACATGGTCACCAAACTCTTCTAGCTGTCTTTTGAGAATTTGCATTACAGCGCTCACAGTGCCCAGTCAGCAATGTGTCACTCGAAGCTGATCATGTGGGAACATCAAACAAATGCTAAAGGACATATAGTCAGATGAAAATGGGGCTGGGGAGGGAGAATGAGGAGGGGAGAGAGACTGTCTTCCAGAATGTCATCCTACAAGACGAAGAAGTACTGGAGAACTGCAAGTTACATGAAACTGAAGAAATACGCAACATGGGATCCAAGACTGAGTCATGCTAAAAGGCGAGGCTGCTTCTACTGACACCCATTAGTGGGTCAGCTGGCAAAACTAGGATAACCAGAATGGATAAAGGTATTGATATTGATTTTCTTTTGCTGCTATAACAAATAATCATAAACTTCATGCCTCAAATCCACACAAATTTAATTAGGATGTGGACAAGATAAGTAGTCCGGGTGGCCTCCATCCTCCGAGTGCTGGGATTGCAGGTGTGTGCCACCACTCCTGGCTTGAATATGGACATCTTTTGAGAGTTAATTATGGTAATTATTCTGTCTATTAAAGTGGGACTTAAGGAGCAATCCCCTCCAGCTCCCAGCTCCTGCCCATAGCAGGGACAGACAAAACTGGCAACTCTGTCCAATGAGGTTGTGTCATCCTGTTCTCGCAGGACTCCTAAGACTCTATCTTCCTTTAAGGCTGTTATTAATCACTTTATCTTGCTTCTGAACCCTCACACCCCCGCTCCCATTTCTAAGGACCAACCTCCTCAGCCAGACGTGCAAATCTAGAACTTTCCTTTGTTCTGATGCCCAGCACTTTGGACATGAGTTCAATTGGGTCAATGTACTTCTAAATTCTTGGAAATAAACCCTCCTTTTCCCTCATCGGTCTCTATGATGATCTCTTGGATTCCACAACATTATAGCGGTCAGGAATTGATAAAAGTACTGTTAAACCTAGTGGCATTGATAACTGCCGGGTGCTTGGGTTAAGAGCTCATCCTTATTCTTTTAAGACATGCGCTGAAGTATTCAGAGGGAAGGAGTCATGATGCATGCAATTGCTCTGGGGCACTTCAGGAATAATAAATAATGGAGATGAGACAGAAAAGCATAAAACAAATGTTACAATGTACGATAGGTGACTCTGGGTTTTTTTTCTTTAAGATACGAATAGTCTTCCTGCTATACTTATAACTCCTCTGTAAATATGAACCATTTCTAAATTGTGTGTGTCTTTCTGTCTGCCTCTGGAAAATTTCAGTAAGTGAGGCTGCCGAGACAAAAGGCTTCCTGCGTCTTGGTTTCATTTTAGCAGGAGACTGGGAGCTCCTTGGGGCTCCCCTTCTCAGGCAAAGGCAAATTCTCAGTCCTTAGAGTGCCGCTAGGCGCCCGCGTGACCTCCAGCTTCCTTCTCTAAAAATCTGCCGGCCGTTCCCCATCGGTGCTTTCTTACCATTCCTCAAAACTGCATGGTAATGCCTGCTCCCTTTGTTAAGCAACTGGCCTACGGTACCAGGAACACCCCTGGGTCAATTCACTGAATCTTCACGACACTCCCTGAAGGCAAATAAGTGTTTCTTCCTACAAAGGGCAGCTCGAAGGCTCAGAGAAGTTAAGTGTCTTGCTTGGGGTCAGCCAGCATTTCCAGACTTTAAACTCACTCTGATTGCAAAGCCAGGCTATTCCTGCACTGTCCCGGATGCTGATTCAATAAACATTTCCTAAGCACCCACTCAGTGCTGGGCTCTGTGCCAAGCACCAGGCGGGAGGAAGGTGGGTGTTACAAACGCAAGTCAAACTCTACCAAAGATCCAGGAGGGAAGATTCAGCAGAGAGATCCGGCTGAGGGGCACGGCCAGGGCTGAGAAGGTCCGTCAGGAGTCTCTCCTGGCCCTCAGGAGGTGAGCCACGCCTAAAGGCTGTGCCCAGAGCACAGTGGCGGTGCAGGTGGAGGTGAGAAAGCTCACGCATCTCTTGGTGTGAGTCCAGCTCCGCGTATTTCGCGGGTCCCGGCAGCTTGTTAGGCCGGTCTCTGCTGCCCTCTAGTGGGAGACATGGGAGATGACATGGCCGAGGCCACACCCAGAAGCTGGTGGCGAGAGCCCCTTCTTTGGCCTGGGCTTTGGGAGCTGGTTACCAGGCTCTTAGACGGAGCAGCCTGGGGATCAGGTTCTGACCCTGCAGGTGTCAGTCTGCTCCACCAGGACAGATGCTCAGCTTCTCTCAGATCAAAATATGACCCCAAAAGTGGCCCGAAACTGAGCCGAACCATGACAGAAACCGGCGGGCATTCATAGCCTGAAACGAGGGCACCCCCACCACCCGCCGTCCAGCGCCTCGGAACTCTGCTCCCCCTGTTCTTTTCTGCCCGTTGGTCCCACGTCACCTGTCTGTCGCGCTGCCCGACGGACCCAATGGCCCCTGTGACCCCTTTCCTTGCCATTCCCAGCACCCTTTGCCCTTACACACACACACACACACACACACACACACACACACACACACTCGCGTCCTGGGCCTGCTGCTCCTAGCTGCGCCCGTGCCCCGCAGCTGGTGTCCACGCTGCCCGGCCCCTGGCTCACCCCATCTGTCTTCCTCCCCTTTCCTCTCAAGGTTCTCACTTCCACCCCCACCCTCAAAAAAAAAGGCTGTCCTGTGGCTTTGGTGGGCCGTGCGCCCCCTCACGCACCACCCGCTGCCTCCCCTTTCATCCCAGCAAGGCGCGCCCCTGCCCGGTGACACCGCTCATGGCTGCACTCCCAGGAGCTCCGCCAGGCCCTCTTGGCTGGACACTGTTAACATCTCCCTTTTGTCTGCAAACAGCCACATCCTCGTAGCCTATCTTTCTGCCGTCAGGGTTCAAGGTAGCCAGAAACGTCTATGCTGGAAAGCTGTCACAATGAGGAAGGGAGACAGAGAGAGCACACCTGGTCCCTCCCGGATGTCAAGCAGCAATCTCAAGCTTTGTTCCTGCTTCTGTCTCATAGACCAGAAGGGAGTGACACGGTTGCATTGGCTGCGAGGGAGATGGGTTTGCAGTCTTTCCTCCGCCCTGTGTTCTACAGTCTCTACACGGACTCGGCACGGCTGCCTCCTAGTCGTTCCACCATCGCCCGGGTTCTGGCTGGGGTAGAGCCAAGCTGAGCCCTTTCTGTCCCGCAGTGGTGATGAGAACTGCAGGCAACTCGCAACAGATCACAATAGCCAACTGTTAAATTTCGAAGAACTTCATAAGTCATTTGCTGAAGATCGCCATTGTTTAAAATTAAAGCATATAAACTTATATTTAAATAAGCTACGTAGAAAAACAAAAGTCATCGACACATAGTAGAATGTATTACTCCCTAGTTATTTTATTATATTTTATTACTCTTGTGCTCTTGAGGAGGTTTAGGTCTCTGCTGCCATGCTCACCTCCCCATGCCATATTCAGACATCACATTGGTGGGTGAAACTCAGAACAGTACCGGTATTTACACCACAGAAATTGGCAAACACTACAAATTCCCAGCTCGCATCATCATTTTGTTGACTCTAGAGCAAGAAACAGCAAACTACAACCAATATGCTATTTTTATATGTTGATCTAAGAATGATTCTTACATTTCAAAAATATACACAGGACAATCTGTTGTAGGTAGCCAAATTAGATAAAAATATTATAGGCAGTGAGACAGAGCGAGCCCCTCAAGGAGACAAGATGGAAGACAAGGGGGCTTTGCAACTTGGAAGAGACAGACACTCCTGTACGGGCCACACCTCTAGACCAAGACAAAAAAGGAAACAAAGCCACATACTTCCCTAGGGATGGGCATCAGGGAGATTAGATAGATAGATAGATAGATAGATGATAGATAGATAGATAGATAGATAGATGATAGATAGATAGATGATAGATAGATAGATAGATAGATAGATAGATAGATAGATAGATAGATAATGAGCAGAATATATTTATTGAGGGAAAGATAGCTCCTGTCCAAGAGAGGGGCAGGAGGGGGGCCTGAGCGGGTAGTCTCCCCAGGATTGATATTTTAAATACATATCAATCACTTTGAAAGAGCCCAAATGAGTCACTAGCCCAACCACCAACAGGAAGAGACCCTGTCCTGTATTCATGCCCCCTTGCTACCTGACTCACTTCCCCATTTGGCACTAGATTTAATCAATTTTACCTGAGCAACAGTGCTTATAATCTCATTGGTTGACCATAGCTTTGTCCCACCTCATGCCCACTTAAGTGAGTTCCCATGTCTTCTCCACCACCTTAGACCTGCCTCACCGCATGGTTTTCCTCTATAAAAGTCCCTGGAAGAGACAGCTTCCCAGGGACCAACTGCTCAGGCCCCCCTTCTGTCCCTCTCTTGGACAGGAGTTTTCTTTCTCAATAAATATATTTTGCTCATAACCTCCATTTGTTCCTAAAATTCATTCTTTGCTTTTAGAGAACATGAACTTGTCCCAGGTACCTTGTAGGTTGGGAGATCAGTTTTTATCCATGTGTCATTTGGAGGTTCTCTGTATCAAATCCACAACAGACCATATGAGGCTTTCAAAACCTAACATTGCTATGAGATGGTCCATTACAGAGTTTGCTGACCTGTCTAGATAGTAAGAAGAAATAGGGAAAATATTAATATTTCAGGCTATGAATATCATATCTGCAGCTGTTAAATCAAAATTCATGCAATTTTGAGGAAATAGTTTTTAAACTCTTGAACACTATCACCTAGTGTGGCAAAAAAGCCATTCGCATCACTGACAAACAGCTGAATTCCAATACATATAGACCTGCAGCTAAATGAGGTTTAAATTTATAACCTATAATTTAAAATTTGAAAAATAGTTCTCCAGTAAATCTTCTATCAGATTTAATAACAATAAATTTATTAGAAATTGTACAAATTCAGTTGTCACTCCATTGGACAAATCATGATTGAATCATAACCATCAGGGACTGGGGAGATGGCTCAGTAGAATAAGCACTTGCCTGGCAAACGCAAGGGTCTGAGTTCAATCCCCAGTTCTGCCAAAAAAAAAGAAGAAGAAGAATCATAACCATCAGTTAGCTTCAGATATGAACTTGACAAAAAGTAACAAAAGTACCCCATGAGAACCAACTGGCTATACAGAAATTACAATGAATATTATATGATTTATAATTATTATAAATTTGGTACCACTCATATTGGTGAACTTTATAATATTGAATATATATGCATATGGTTTATGACCTGTTATGGTTTGTGTATTGGTCTCCCCCCAAAGCCTCATGCAGTCATGGGGCAACTTCTGGAGTTTGCGATTAATCATTGTGGGTGTGGATATAATTTGCATTAAAATGTAAGGAGGAGAGAGAGGCTAGCTAGCTGCCTGAGTTGTCACTCCCTTTGTTCTCAGCCACCACCATGAAAGGTTGCTCTCTCTGCCATGTGCTGCTCTGCTTTGGAGCCAGCTGAGTACGGACTGAAACCTCCAGTAACTGTGAGCTAAATAAGCCTTTACTTCCTTCATTTTGAGTGTTGGGTATTTGTCCCAGCAACAAGACTCTTATCCAAGAGCCCTACAAATAGGCAAAACTAGAAGCTCTTTCCCTACTGCATAATAGGCCCAGTTCCCCATGTCTGTCAATACCCAGTCCCCTCTTTACTGTGGACCTTACCTCCAGTTTTTCTTATCTCTTTAACTGGAACTCTTGCCTTCTAGAATTTAGACCTCTAACTTGTTTAATTTTGCCTCTATATTTTCTGTCCATTTGCTTTGCCTTTCTGGACACATTTCCTCAGCATTACTTTGATTTAATTGGATTTTTTATTTATGCTACCTGCTATTGGGTCTTCAGGAGCACAACCTCAAAGGGGATTATGGAAGCCCAGTTCTTTCTTTTCTTTTCATCCTGAGCATTAAGTAAGTAGTTCTGCTGTACCACGCTTACCTGCCCTGATGTGCTCCTCTCCACAGGCCCAGTGCAACGAGGTCAACCGTCATGGGTCAAAACTTCTAAATCTGTGTGCCAAAATAAGCCTCTTTCTTTACAAGTTGATTCTCTTGGATATTCTACTATAGTAACAGGTCAACGCACTATTAAATATTTAACTTCTAAGACCTTTCCCCCACTTTTTATTATTTAATGGATGAAACTGCCTTTTTTCAGAACCGGGGATTGAACTCAGACCCTTGTGCTTACCAGGGAAGCACTTATTCTACTGAGCCATCTCCCCAGCCTCGAAACTGCTTCTCTTGACTCTTTTAAATATTGGAAGTGTGTTAGGTGGGTTTGGTTTAGTTTTACATTCTTATTTCTTCATTTATTATCTACTTCTGGCAAAATAAACCTCTTTTAGTTGGGGGTGTCAGGTATTATGTCCCAGCAATGAAGAAAGTGACTAAGACAGATTTTGGTACCAGAGTGGGGTCACTGCTGTGAACATACCTGGACATGTGGCTTAAAAGCTTTTATTTTTTAAGGGAACTTGTAATTGAATTTTATGTTTTAATTTATTTTTTAGTAGTACATATTTATGGTACATAATGAATATATTCATGGACAACTGGTACATACACATGACACATTTAATTCTCTTGCAAATGGGAAGAAGAACAAGAGATAGAGGGAGCAATAAGGGGAAAGGAAAAGGATATAAAGAAGTATTTAAATTTTTTAAAGTGATTGGGGTGAGGGGTTTCAAAAGGTTTAGAGATGGGGTCCCAGGATGCACTAAGCCAGTGACCAAGTCCAGGCATGGTGACACATGCCTGTAATCCCAATACTGGGGAGGCTGAAAACAGGAGAATCACTATGAGTTCGAGCTGCATAGTGAGACCCTGTAACAAATACATTAAAAAATTTTTTCAAACACTTTATATCAGGAAAATATAAAGGCTGCTCTGAAAGCATCCCAGAAATAAGCAAGACTGGACTCTTCACAGACTCAAGGGTTCAAAACTAAAACATTTTGCATTTAAAAAACTCAGGGAACCCTGCTTCAAAAGGATAGTGTGTTGGTTACTTTTCTTTCATTGCTGGGACAAAGTATCCAACACCCAAAATTAAGGAAAGAAAGGTTTATTTAGCTCACAGTCTGTGGAAGTTTCAGTCCATACTTGGCTGGCTCCAAGGCAGAGTGGCACATGGCAGAGGGGAGCATGGCAGTGGAATATGGCAAAACAGCAAGAGCAAAAGAGAAGGGCCAGCCAGATAGCTCAGCAGACTAAAGTGCCTGCTTAGGCAGGTGCAAGGACCAGGGTTCGATCCCTGGTACCACACGCAGGGCCAGGCCTGCCCTCAGGAGCACTGAGGCAGTGACTGAGACTGGGCATGGTGGCACGCGCCTGTAATGCCAGCACTTGGAGGCTGAAAACAGGAGGATCACTACATCCGTGCAGTCAGACCCTGTACAAAAAAAAAAAAAAAAAAAAAAGAGCAAAAAGGAGGAGCAGCAGCAACAATAGCCACAGAAAGCAAGTCTGTCTCTCTTGTGTTGCACTCAGGCTGTCTGACCCAGGCTGGGTGTAGCATCTACACCCACGTCCCAGCAACACTCACAGCCATAATCCCAGCACTGGATCATGAATTAATCACAAAGTCTAGAAGTCCCCCCCCCCGACTGTGTGAGGCTTTGGGGAGACAACTAGACACAAACCATAACAGATAGTGTAAAAAACCAGGTGCCAAGGTTTGAAATGTGTTTCATGGTACTCAGACACCAAGATACTCAGAGGCCTCTGCAGCTGTTGTGCAAGGGCACTGGGCTCTTATTCAAGCTAGTGGAAAATCTTGACATCATCCAAGTGGTTTTTATGTTCATAGAAAGTATAAGAGTTGTAGAGTCATACAGGCTTCCACCCACATTTTTAAAAAAAAGAAAAAAATGAGGGGTGGGGGCTGGAAGGCCCTGACAGACTAGCTAGTATGTGAAGCTGTGAGAGTAAAACCAAAAGGGCAGTGGAAACCCTAGAAAATTAGAGAAGCCAAAAATTTAAGAAGAAAGTCACAGCAGTGAGAGCAGCTGCCCCAAGACAGAAGCTCTGAGGGTCCCAATAGCTAGTGCCATACAGGTAGGCTTAAAGGCTAAGCCCTTTAGAGGCCGCAGCTTTGCCCCAAGTGAATAAGCGTGGTGCCACAGGATTTCCCTGTGGAGCTGTGGTCTTTCTTTGATCCTATGGCTTCTGTTATGGTTTGTGTCTAGACGTCCCTCCAAAGCCTCATGTAGTCATAGGTTTTTTTCAGAGATGGCTGAATCTAAAGTGTGTGATTGATTTGTAATGCAGTGCTGGGGCTAGACAGGCTGGGATTAGGGGTGAGTGATTGCTGGATCAGTTCACTGATGGGATTAGCACCACCCTAATCCCAGTAGACTGGATACGATATAAGGGACAGAAAGAGGCTTACCTTACCTTCTCTTGTTGCTCTTGCTGTCTTCAGCCACCATGAACTGCTGCCCTCTGCAATGTGCTACCCTGCCTTGGAGCCAGTTTACTATGGACTGAAACCTCCACAAACTATGGGCTAAATATGCCTTTTCTCTTTAACTTGGAGTGTCAGATATTTTATCTCAGCAACAAGAGAAAATTAGGGCCAAGGAGATGGCTCAGTAGAATAAGCACTTCCCTGGCAAGCACAAGAGTCTGAGTTCAATCCCTGGTTCTGAAAAAAAGAAAAAGAAATCTGAAAACAAGAGAAAATTAACCAGAACCATTTCTGTTCCCTTATTCCTTCCTTTAATATTGTGGAATGGCTCAGACATGAGAAAACCACTCACATCATGATGGCTGGAAAGTAGAGTGGGAAGCCAGGGAGGAAGACACCCCTCTCAGGTCACACTTCCAGTAATCCACCTCCTACAGCAAGTCAGTTGCATTGCCCCCTGAATTAATCACCTTTACAAGCTCTTCCTTTGAGCACACAGAGGAGGCATCCAGGTGTATAGCAGTCCACTCTGGACCCCAAAACTCATGCATGTCTCTTTATATAAACTGTATTTAACACATTTCTAAGAATCATGCAATTTTTAAGAGTTTCAGAAGTGCTAAAAAGTCTAATCCCAGTCTCTGAGACTTGAAACTTTTAACTTTTTACCTGCTAAAATCAAAAGAAAGTTACATACTGGCAAGAGACAACAGCACAGGGTTAACATTCTCATTGGTCCTGCCTTGGAGCTGACTCAAACTGTGAGTCAAAATAAACCTGTCCTCCCTTAATTTGCAGGTCTTGGGTATTATATCACAGTGATGTAATACTGCGACCACAATGTGACCACAATGCTCTCTGAAGAAACAGTTGATTCCCGGGCTGGAGGCGGAAAGAAGTAAAAATGAGCTCAGAATATCACTTTCTGCCTGTAGGGGCTAAAAGGATGCTGGAGACATACCAAAGGGACCTAAGAGCCAGCTTGAGTGGGGTTCCTGATGGACAAACATAGAACAAATTGAATAGGTAGGTAGGTACGTAGGTAGATAGATAGATAGATAGATAGATAGATAGATAGATAGATAGATATTCTATAAGAACACACTGATATAATTTAATTAATCATGGGAAGAGAAAATACTCATAATTAAAAAAGGAATGATGAAGAGCTAGGAAACATGAATAAGTCAAGCCATACAGTTATATGTAGAAGATGGGCAAGGCAATGTTCCTGAGAATCTTCAGAAGATTTTTTAATCTAGCAGAAAATTGGAAAGATTCTCACCCTTACTAACTATATATACTGATACCTGTGAACTGAGCTACTGCACTGTAGATGGTAATTTGTAATAGTAGTTTCATG